>NC_056734.1:706742139-706927139 GCF_019279795.1 Protopterus annectens
GCAAAAAAAAAAAATTGAAGAAATACAGTACAATTTTCATGTGTTGCACCCCCCGAGTTTTAGAGTTTTAAAAAGGAAGATAGAAATAAATTCCCTCTCTCCCCGACCTGAGAACAAGTCAAACCAAACAAATAGTATAGGGTACAGTTTTAGTCAGGCCTATTTTTAATATTAACTCTCAAGCAACCAGAAACTACAGTTATCTGGCATCTACCAATCCCCCTAGGTGCCGGTTAACTGAGAGTTTACTATAACATCAAGATCTCAGTTTCTGGCCACCCATCTAGTCTGTCGACCAACACTGAATTATAGCATATCACCAATCAGTTGTAATACCAACAGTTGCACCAGTAATGTGAGGACATCCTTCACTAGTAAATTAAGTTACCAGTCACAAGCTTTTATGAATGAACACATGAAAATTCTTTAACTGAAAAAAATATATATATGTGATTATACATTCAAGACAGCATTAGTTGCACAGGTTAAATAAAATAAAATAGTTCACATGGATAAAGTAATGACAGAAAAAAAAAAAATTCTAACCGCATCTGTTGTTTCCATTTACTTATTGTTGATGGTTGAAGTCTCAAGATGAAAATAATGTTTATCAAGTCTGTGATTTAATATTCTTCACAACTTACCATTTCCCAAATCTCAAAAACAGTTTCAGACAAAAATAAATAAAAGGAGAACAGCTGTTCTAGTTCTCTAAACTCTACATAGTTAGATTTCAAACACAAACAGAATATGTGCTTCCTTTTAAACCACCTGTTAGAATGCAGACAGTCCTTTCCGTAATGTTTTAATGCCTTTTGTGAAGGAAGAATTGAGTGAGCATGGCAGTCATAAACAGTTCCATGTTATTAAAAGAAGGCAGTTTTAAATACACCTCAGATAAAATATACTGCATTTTACATTTTGAAATACAAGAAAACATATATCATCTGTGTGAATGTATACAGTGGATAGAAAAAGTGTACACACCCCTGTTAAAATGCCAGGTTTTTGTGATGTGAAAAAATGAGACCACAATAAATCATTTCAAAACTTTTTCCACCTTTAATGTGACCTATAACCTGTACAATTCAATTGAAAAACAAACAAATCTGTTAGGGGAAAAAATATAAAAAACTTACAATAAGCTGGTTGCATAAGTGTTCATACCCTTAAACTAATACTTTGTTGAAGCACCTTTTGGTTTGATTACAACATTCGGTCTTCTTGCATACACATCTGCCATCAATTAAAGAGACTCTGATTAACCCCAAATAAAGTTCAGCTGTCCTAGTAGGATTTTCCTGACATTTAATCAGTTGCCTGCTACAGCAAAAGCCATGGTTCACAGAGAGCTTACAAGGCATCAAAGAGCTCTAATTGTTGAAAGGTATCAGTCAAGAGAAGGGTAAAAAAAATGTCCACAGCATTGGATATACCATTGAATAACACAGTGAAGACAGTCATCAAAAAGTGGAGAAAATATGGGACAACAGTGACGTTGCAAAGAACTGGACACCCCTCCAAAACTGATGAAAAGACAAGATGAAAACTGGTCAGGAAGGCTGCCAAGAGACGTACAGCAACATTGAATTAGCTGCAGGAATTTCTGGCAAGTACTGGTTGTGTACTACATGTGACAACAATCTCCCGTCTTTTCCATATGTCTGGCCTATGGGGTAGGGTTGCAAGACGGAAGCATTTTCTTACACAGAAAAACATCCACTCCTGGCTAAAATTTGCAAAACAATACATCGTCTCCCAAAAGCATGTGGGAAAATGTGTTATGGTTTGATGAGACCAGGGTTGAACTTTTTGGCCACAATTCCAAAAAGAACGTTTGGTGCAAAAAGAACACTTCGCATCAGCAAAAGAACACCATCCCCATGGTGAAGCATGGTGGTGGCAGTATCATGCTTTGGGGTTGCTTTTCTTTAGCTGGAATTGGGGCTTTAGTCAAGGTGGAGGGAATTATGAACAGTTCCAAATACCAGTCACTTTTGGCCAGGGCTGGTGCTAGCATTTTATGGGCCCCCAGCAAGTGTCATGCTGGGGGCCCCTACCTAGGAGGGTGTAAGGTGTGGCCATACCCCCTTCCCTTTACTTCAATCCTCAAAGTTTGCTAGAAAACCAAATTGCCTTGAGGGGCAGATTACAATATCAGGCATGGTCTGAAACTGTTTCAAAGCTCATACCCCCTACCATCAACCTCTCAGCACATAAGACATAAGATTAGGGCTTTAAAAAACTGGGCTTCTCAGCTAATAGAGATGTTAGAACAGATTTTGCAGTAGCATGCGTTGCATGAACCCATATGTTTTTGAGGGTAGCAGGCCAAAAATACCAGGTAAACATCTCAACATTGGACATCATTCTCACAGCCCCTACCCCTGCCTAATGTTTCTGCTCATTTCTAGATAAAGCCAAAAATAATCACACAACAAAGGCATAACATCAGAGATAGCTTTAAACATTGCTATTATAAACTTATAAAGGTACTAGAATTACAGAGTATGCATTAGTATGAATTAAAACATCAGTACATTCTGCAGAATTCTAACAGCCCCATACTTTCAGTGTTTCTATGTTTCAGCATAATGATTCCAGATAAAGCCAAAATTAATTGCAGAGCAGAGATATAATATAAGCAGTAGTTTTAAGCATTTTGTTTTAAACATTGTTTTAAACTTATAAAGATAATGTAACAAGTTTTCCATCAGCGTGCATTACAATAATTCCTGTACTTTCTACATTCTCACAGCCCCTACCCACAAACCCTTCAGCACAAGAACTCTTGACAAAGCATGGAAGCATAAGACAAAAGCTAAACATCGGGGACAACCTTTAAAAATGCTTACAAAAATGACTGAATGAGTTTTCCCATAATTTGGTGTATTACTTTGCTTCAATCTCAAAGTTTTGCTAGAAAACCAAATTGTTTTGAGGGACAGACCACAAATATCAAGCAACAGTCCCACAGCTTTCACAATGACCATACCCCCACCGCCAACCTCTTAGCACAGTAATTCTGAATAAAGCAAAAAGAAATAAACAAAACAAAAAATAACAAGACAAAGGTGTAACATTAAGGATTTAAAACACTTGGCTTATGAACCAATAAAGATGATAGTATAACAGATTTTGCAGTGGCATGCATTGCTTGAACCAACATGTTTTGTTTATGTGAAACCGACCAAAAATATCAAACATTAGAACACCATGTGACATTTTGACAACTGCTACCATCCTCTTAACCTCTGAGCACAACAATTCTAGATAAAGCCAAAAATAATTGCAGAACAAAGGTGGAACATCAGGGATAGTTTAAAACATAGCTATTATAAATGCAGAAAAAATTGTATAACAGGATTTGCATTAAAATTATATTTGTTCATTCTGTAACATTCTTTCAGCACAATTCTGGACAAAGCAAAAAAAAAAAAAAAAAAAAGGCAGGGCAAAGGCATAACATCAGGCATTTAAACACTTATCTAATAAACTTATAAAGATGCTAGAACAGGTCATGGACTCAATTTTTTCATGAGAGAGAGCAAAAAATCCCAAGCACTCATGAAGACATTCTACGGCATTCTCACAGCCCATACTCACCTCCCGACCTTTCAGCACAACACTTCTGGACAAAGCAGAAAACCATAGACCAAAGGCATAGCACAAGAGATAGTTGTAAATACTGATGTTACAAACTTAAAAAAGAAATCATAGAATAACAGGGTTTGCATTAGTCTACATTAAATCATCCTCTACATTTTCTCAGTCACTATCGCCCCACTACCAACCTATCAGCATAAATCTGGACAAAGCAAAAGTAAATAAATAAAAAATATGACTATTCTTATGCAGAACTGAGTAAAAAAATAGAATCTGGACATTAATTTTCACAGATAAGCTCCCCCCCATCTCTTAGCACAAGAATTCTGGACAAAGTTAAAATAAAATTATTTAAACCAAAACCTCTCTCCACCCCCACCCCCCTATCCTCCAAGAGTTCTGGGGACAAATATTACAATCCTCATTTCCCTGTGACCCCCCCCCAAAGAAAAAAGTGAAACAAAAAACTCAGCATCTTACCTTTTTCTGTAGTGGATGGCTGCAGCTAGCCCTATACACACACTAAATTAAAGATTGGCCCCCTGATTGCTACCACACAGACCATTTCAGCCTTTTTAAAATTGTCCTTAAAAGGACAATTTTTCAGAGCTTTTAAAAATTACCCTTACAAAGGCAGTTGAAAATGCAGCTCCTTGGCTTATCCGAATGTTCCAAAGTCCGTGCCCTCCTCATGCCACCAGTAATCCAATAAAAGTTCTTCCAAAAATCCAAGTAGTGTAGCAAACTTTTCTCTTGAAAAACAAGAGAAAGGAATGCTTGCTACACACGTGCCATTTTAAAGGCAACTGACACAGGAAGTGCGTTGCAAGAACCACTTACTTGAAGAGAAAAAAAACACAACTTAATTCTTTGGTTGCTGCAACCAATCAGGTCCTTGCTTTACTGAAGCAGACCTGATGGAGTGCAGCTTTCAGCTGACATCACATCTTACAGGAAGGCAATTTATTAAAAGTTTTGATGGTGCCACGAATTGTGTGATACTGCTGTAATTACGAGGCTGTGAGAACCGTAACCAGGTAAAGATGAAGGAGAAACCTGCAGCCACTTGTGTGCAAGTTGGCTGCACATTGTTAGTGGGGGCCCTTGTGTGCAGGGAGATAACTGCAGGCCCCCCACGGCCGCAAGTTTAGCGGTTGCCTAACGCCGGTTATGCTTTTGGCCCAAAGCCTTCAGGCATCTGCTAGAAAGCTGAAGATGAAGAGGAATTTCACCTTTCAACATGACAATGACCCCAAGCATACATCCAAATCAACAAAATAATAGCTTCACCAGAAGAAAATTAAAGTTTTGGAATGGCCCAGCCAGAGCTCAGACTTTAATTCAATAGAAAACCTGTGGGATGACCTGAAGTGGGTTGCGCACAAGAGATGCCCTCACAATCTGACAGATTTGGAGTGCTTTTGCAAGAAAGAGTGGGCAAATATTGCTAAGTCAAGAAGTGCCATGCTGATAGACCCCTACCCAAGAAGACTGAATACTGTAATTAAATCAAAAGGTGCTTCAACAAAGTAGTAGTTTAAGGCTGTGCACACTTATGCAACCTGCTTATTGTACATTTTTTATATGTTTTTCCCCGAACAGATTTGTTTGTTTTTCAGTTGAATTGTACAGCTTATAGGTCACATTAAAGGTGGGAAAAGTGTTGAAATAATTTATTGTGGTCTCATTTTTTTATATCACAAAAATCTGGCATTTTAACAGGGGTGTGTACACTTTTTATATCCACTGTAGATATATATATATATATATATATATATATATATATATATATATATATATATATATATATATATATGAAAAATGTCATATAAAACTCTGGTTTGTAATGGCTAACTTTTTCATCCTTTAATTAAATCGGGACTGTGTGAGTTAGATTTTCAGAATTACACACTTCTTTAAATTGAAAGTTCCCCCAAAATATGACCAAAAGTGAATAAATCTGTTGTGGATATAAATAAATGCAACTATCAAACAACAAAAAACACACGTTGAACCATGGAACTGAGAGTGATGTTCATATGGGGTATTAACTTGATAAACCATCTTTTAGACACAGAAGTGCTCATTGTCTTGAATCAACATGCACTATGTTTATTAAAGGAACTATTTTTTGGGACATAGCTCTGCTTCAGTTCCATGGTTCAATTTGTGTTTTTGTTGTTTAATAGTTGGACTTCTTTAAATAGCTTAGAGTAAAAGATGATGAAAATCTCAATAATCATTAAGAACAATTGTTTCAGTAAACCAATACTAGAAATATAATAAGATAAAAATATCCTACTAATACAGACTTGACTGTGAAGTATCTGAATGCTTTCATATTGTTCTTTAATTGAGACTTGTTCAGAATAGCCAAGATATGCGGTTCTACCAATTTTATGATGAAGTAACTATTATATGAATTTAAAAATCAATGAAAATGGTGCATCAGCTTAAATTTATTTATTTTGTTTATTTATTTATTGACATTTGTTAACTGGGTGTGTCCATCTGGGCTTGTGGCCCATTCTCAGTGGAGACCTGAGGAGAAAAGCTTCAGTAGTACATTTTAAACAAGTACAATTTTAAATATTGATATAATAGCAGTTATAGCAAAAAGATTCATATATGTTGGGTTACATGCATAAAGTTAAAGTTGCACTGAAAAGAAGCTAAGTAACAATTTTATATTGATATAGTTCAATAGGTCAACAATAAAAAAATTTGTTTGTATAAAATTATGCAAATGTATAGTAGACACATTGGAGAGAGAGGTGTAATGAGGTACTACGTATGGTGCTTTTGAGGGTACATAAAAGGAAGGAAGACTAGGTAGGGTCATGGCAAGGGCAGGTTCTGGAATTAAGAAAATAAGCTTTTAGTTCATTTTAAAGTGTGATGTGTGGGAGATTGAACTTAAGTCAAGGGGACGTTTGTTCTAAGCATGGGCAAGGGAATGTTTGTAGAGTAGTTTGCCTACTGACCTTTTTGGGTGGTAGATATCAAGTAATTGTTGGTTAGAAGTACAGAGGGTCCAGGATGGGATGTAGATGGAGACTAAGGAAGATAGAGATGGACAGAAGGAGGGTTTATAAAGAATAGAGTGTAGCATATGAAATTGATAAGATAGCAGAAATTGAGGAAGTTCAAGCCATTGAAGAGAGTTTACAGAAATGCAGTGGTGTGAGTTGTCTGGGGAGTTAGTAATGAATCTGGCTATTTTATGGTAAGTCTGTTGGAGTTTGTTTAGAGTGGAGGCCTGGATATTGGTAAGAACTGGGGCGACATATAAGAGGGAGGGGAGGAGGAGTGCCTGGCCCAGGGTAAGTCTAGATTCAGGGGTTAGGAATTTTTTGTTCCGATATAGTTTCTGGTTTGTTTTTTTATACATTGGAGTATGTGTAGGTTGAACTTTAGTTCATCATCGATAATGACCCCTACGAGTTTTGTGTGGGTGTCAGGTTGGATAGTTGTATTGTTAGAAGATGTAATAAAAAAGGAGGTTTTGTGATGAGAAAGAGAACGGTGAAGGAAAAGTAGGAGTTTAGTCATTTTGGGATTTAGGATCAATAGATTCTGAGACAGCCATTGTTCAGTGGGTAGTAGGGCCTGTTGGGTTAAGGAGTGTAGTTCAGGAATGTTATTTGAGATGAATATAAGTGTGGAGTCTTCGGCATACTGAATAAGGGAGGATTCTTTGCATGAGGTGTAAAGATCATTGGTGAAGATGTTAAACAAAAGGGGTCCCAAGATGGAGCCTTGGGGAACACCAGTGGAGATGTTTAGGAAAGGTGGAGTTTCCACCTTTATGAAGAGGGATAGTGAAGAAAGATTTCCAAAGGGTGTGCACAGTTGATTCCAGAATAGATTGATTAATTAGTATAGATATAGGATAGGCAATTGAGTCAGCAGCAAGTTTGAGGAATGTAGGAGATAGATTGTCAGTGGAAGGAGTGCAAGGTTTTAGCTTGAGTAGTAGAGATTTGATGTAAGTATGGGAACTGGCTCAAAAGAAAACAAAGTTGTGTTAGTGGGACTTGGAGGGGTGGGTGTCAAAGTAGAGTTTGGCTTAGAGGTTACCAGATTTTGGATGGAAGAGATTAAGTTTTTATTCAGGAGGGTAGCTGTTTCCTGAGAGGAAGAGTTAGGGTATGGGGAAGGATTAGAGAGCTTTCCAGGATAGAGGATTTTGTTGAGAGTTGACCAAAATTTTCGAGGATTGAATTTGTTGTTAAGCTGAGCAGAGCTATAGTATAACTTTTTGTCATTAGTTGTATGTTTTTTTGCAAGGTTCCTCAGTTGCCTGTATTTTTGAAGAAAAGGTGGTTGTTTAGTTTTAGTCCAGGTTTTCCAAGCACAATTTATTTGTTTCATAAGGGACCTAGTCTCTTTGGAGAGTCAGGGAGCATGGTTTGATTTTACTCTGATCTTTCTAGAGGGAGCTAAGGAGTTTAGAGTATTCATGAAAATGCTATTGAAAGTTCTTACAGCATCGTTTAGGGGGAGGTGTTTTAGGATGGACCAATATATGTTGTGGAGAATGGAGTTAAATTGGGATGAATTGAAAGTCGATAGTTTTTGACAGTCTTTGGTAAGGTGGGGGTTTAGGAATATGGGAGTAGTGTCTTAAGATGGTGATAGGTAGATGATCACTGAGGGAGTCAGGTAAGGTGGTGAGAATGTGGTATTGGTGAGGGGAATTGGTAAGGATCCAGTCTATGATGGAGCTGGAAGTGGAATTTTTATGGAAGCGAGTGGGAGATGTTATAAGTTGGTGGAAGCCATGTAGGTGGATACTGAGTTGGGGGGAGTCAGTTGTGAGTTTGGACCAATCAATGTTGACATCACCAAGGATAAGTGTCTCATATGGTATGTTGTGGGAGAACCAGGATAGGATGTTTTCAAGAATGGGCAGATTGTTACCAGGAGGAAGGTAGATAGAGGCAATTGCAAGTTTTTTGTGGGGATTCAGATGGCAGTTAAGGATGATGATTTCAGTTGGGAGGAAGTCAGGAATTGGGGAAGGGTATGGTGAGAGGTTAAGGTTGTTTGAGTAGAGTAAGAGTAGAGTAGAGTAAACTTACTATATAAAATGAGAAAGTGACATTAAAACATTGAAATAAAAAAAACTATTTACGTAACGTAGTTTGACTTTAGAAGTAGGTATGCTATTTCAAAAGTCATTTATTGGTCTTATTTATAAAGTGCATTTAAATTTGATGAAATCTTTGAAATGGGGATGATTTACATTCATTGTCAATTGCCAGAGTAATTCCCTGGCTTTTAGAATAGTATTGGAATCACCTCTCCATAATCAAAATTCACTTGTTCAGTAATAATAAAGGTGTCAGTTTTAAAATTGGAGCAAGTTACATACTGCATTAATAAAGACCATTATTTAAATTTTTATGACATATGGCATAATCATGTTCATATATGCACTGTGACATCTTCCTAGTTGAGGTACTATAATTCAGAATATTTAAATGAGTTAGAAAACTTGACGCTGACAGAGAGGTGACAGTAGTAAAGTGATGCCATAGTCAGGTAGTTGCAAAATATCTTGGGCTCAAGTTGAGATACGTGTTTTTATCACAATTTTTATCTTCATCTGTTGTCAAGATATTTCATATTTATACTAATGACATAACCACATATCATCGTCATTACTTAGCAAAATTGTATTATATTAAATTTACACAGTTTACTCATGGTGTATATATTTTATTTTTGTACATCCTGTATGTGTCATCAAAATGTCTATCTACTTGTTATATACATCATCATCTCCCGCTCCGAAAACAATCAGAATGCTTACACTGAATCCCAGCTTCAGCTGTGTTTAAATTAGTACAGATTATATGTGCTGTGTGCACTACAAATATACTAACACTCAAAAAACAACTACCCTGACACAACTCAGTTTCAGTGTATTAACATATATAGAATCCTAGGACACAACTGTGGAAATGGATTTTTGTATTTTAGACATTGCTTCTGAGTAATCTAGGCTAGAAAATATATTTGTGTTCTGTAAGGAAAGCAAGCTAGGCCAAAATAAATATTTGTGCTTATTTTAAGATTGAGATGAAAGAGAAAGAATAGTTGAGCTTTGTATTTAAAAGTTGTAATGCTATCAAAAGACACTGTAAGAGTATAATTAGAGAGACTGCTGTTGTGCTTCTTTCCTTGGATATAACAAGTGCTGTTTAAAGAGAAAGGTACTGTATGTGAGATCATAGAAAACCTGCTCACAGTCAGAGGGCATTCTGAAATGTAACGGTCTAGGCTATCTCTAGGTGATGATTACATGATATTGGTGTGTGTGTGTGTGTGTGTGTGTGTGTGTGTGTGTGTGTGTGTGTGTGTGTGTGTGTGTGTGTGTATATGTATATATATATCTATGAGATTTTTTACTATATATATATATATATATATATATATATATATATATATATATATATGAGATTTTTTACTATATATATATATATATATATATATATATATATATATATAGAGAGAGAGAGAGAGAGAAAGAGATATGCACGTATTTGAATTCTGGAATGTCAACCTGTTCCATTTATATCTTAGTATGATTAGTTAATCTTTCACTTTTGAAGTGTCCCAGGGAATTTACTTGGAGTTTTGCTATACATGTTTAATTACTGACTAGGAAACCTAACAGTACTGGATATTTAACTATATTATTGTCTCTGTGTAGTACTGTGATTTTTGGCATTCACTTATGTGGTGTTTTTCTTTGTTGTCCTTTATATTAAGCTATAAATTTATGTTAGTGGTATAACCGTATCCCTGCACACTGTTTATTTTGCATTTTTGAAACTGCAATTTATTGTTACTACTGGGGAGTAATGATGTTTACCCTATTTCTTGAAGAATAGTTGTCAAATGTCTTCTGAATAGAATATTTTATTGCGATATTAGTTACCTAGGATGCACAATTCTAATGGAAATGCAAAATGGTACAGCTGGATCATGTTTTGTGTACTTGTTACCATTTTGCTGTCTTTCAACAGTTTAACTTGATCTCTTTATGCACTCCCTACATCATGATACTGTTAGCCTGAATTTTGAGCTAGTGATACCAGAAATAATCTCTGGTGTGACCTTATATACCATAGGAAAAAAAATAATATGCTGTAACCTTGGGGCTTTTGTTTATAAAGTGAGGCATGCACAATGGCACAAACATCCTATATAGGTAAAATGGAGTGCTTGGGGATCACCCCCCCTCATTTTATATGTTTTTCATGTTTTCAAGATTTGAACAACAGCAACAGCTATTGTGCTATTTTTGTGCATAGTAAATTTATTCAGATCTGGTTTAGTATGCCAGTACCTGAAGTTTATTGTGTATGAAAACATCTTATGAACATTCAGTGGATATACCAAGAATACATATGTATGCAGATAAGGTGATTGTGAAAGGTAGTAAGGGAAGTATGATTAAAGCAAGAGGGTAGAAGAGGTAGTAGGGTCACAGTAGCAAGCATATGCCATAGAAAAGACTGCAAAGGAAGATGGTGACATAGTCAGTGATGTGGAAGAGTGTGGATAACTGGATATGAAACACATATCAGTTTCAATAACAGAATAAAAAAAACTAAAAAGCATGTGATGGCTGGAATACAGAAAAATAAGACATTTGAACAAAAGCACTTATAATTGAATGGTGGCATCTACCTTTACCCTGATCCTGGGTGACTTTAACTTTCCAAACATAGATTGGAAGAACTACTCATGCCAGAACAGAAATGTCCAAAGATTCCTTGATTTTGTCAATGCAAATGCCTTGAAACAGCTAGTCGATACCCTCACAAGAGGTGACAATATCTTGAACTTGGTATTAACCAACATGTGTAACTACTGCAGCATCACTATAGTATCATCCTCCCTTCTAAGATCTGACCACAAAGCGGTCACTTTCAAAGTCACCATCTCCCCCAACCCCCCCTCTAGCTAGGATCAGACATAAAAACTTCTCCAAAGCTGATTACAGCCTCCTGAGGGATGGTATAAATAGCTTCACAGCCCCCTCCCCCTCCATAGGAACTGGCACCAATATTCAGAACTACACCAAAGCACTATACGAGCATTTATATAGATGCATGGAATCAGGAATACCAGACAGGACTAAATCATCCTCCGCAAGGAAGAGTAAACCTGTCTGGTGGACATCTGCAATAAATAAACTCTATAACAAAAGAAAAAAATTGCTGGCCAAGACCAAGAAGGATCAGGTGCCCAATTGGAAGCAATGTCTCCTTAGCCTGAGCAAGCAGATAAGAGCACTAATGAAATCCTTCAAAGCAAACTTCCAGTCCAAATTGGCCACATTTACTAGAGACAATCATAAGGCCTTCTTCACATATGTCTGCAATCTCAAAGGAAGCACCCAAATCTGTTCAAAATTGGTGGTCAAGGGCAGCACATATACAAATGCCGTAGATATAGCAAACTTGCTGGCTGACAGATTCAGCAAAAACTTTACCCCTCTATCCCTCCATCAGTAAATCAGGACATCCCCAGTACCTGACCCTTTCCCCTTATGTGTAGGGAACAGGTCATCACTGCTCTCTGAAAGGCAAAAATACAGCATCCATGTGACCCAATAATATCCCAGGCTGCATCCTACGTGAACTCAGGCAGGAACTTGCAGGCCCATTAGGAACCCTATTCAACCAAAGCTTGAGTACTGGCTTCATCCCAGCTGAATGGAGGACAGCCACTGTCATGCCTTTACACAAAGATGGAGCATCCTCCAATCCAGGAAATTATAGACCCATCAGCCTAACTAGCTTGATCTG
This sequence comes from Protopterus annectens, assembly GCF_019279795.1. Taxonomy (NCBI): domain Eukaryota; kingdom Metazoa; phylum Chordata; order Ceratodontiformes; family Protopteridae; genus Protopterus; species Protopterus annectens. The sequence continues at coordinate 706,754,574 of NC_056734.1, forward strand.
CAAGGCCATGGAATGGATTATCATGGACCTCATTAACAAGGACATTGGCAACCTCCAAACACTTGATCCCACACAGTTTGGCTTTGTGAAGGGGAGGTCATGTCTGCTAAATTTAGTCCACTTCTTTGAGACAGTCACCAAAGCCACGGGCAAGGGGAAGATGGTGCACACCGCCTACCTTGACCTGGCCAAAGCCTTTAACACTGTTTCCCACTCAAGCATAATAGATAAACTCTCTCAAGCAAACTTGCTCACTAATAGAACCCATGTAGTCAAAATAGGGGAAGACACCTCATGCAGTAGACCTGTAACAAGTGGCATACCCCAGGATTTGGTCCTTGGGCCTCTGTTATTTGGGATATACTTTTTTGAGGTGCAGGCCAAAACCAGTGGACTTTGGCTGACCAAGTTTGCAGATGACTGCAAGCTGGGTGCTGTCATCAATTCCCCTAGTGATGTGGACATCCTCCAAGAGGGTCTCAGACAAATGACTGGTGCCAGAAACATGGTCTCAAGCTGAATACCAAAAAAATGCATCATCATTCCCTTTGGGGAGAGTGACGTCCCCACAAATGATCACATTAATAACAACGTCCTAAACACGCAATCAGTCGTGAGGGAATTGGGCACCCAGATTGATAGCAGCCTGACTTTTGACCACCGTGTTGCTTCCATTGTACAGAAAGCCTTCTACATGGTCCACCTCATAAGTAACATGACAGTATCTCATCCAGGGACAAGGAGATCATAACATCCATGTATTCTTCCCTTATAAGGTCCATTATTGAGTACAATGCATCTTTTTGGCATGTACCTTGCAAAGCACATGCAGCAGCTGGAGAGACCACAGAGGTTCCTCACCAGGAGAATCCAGGGCCTCAAACACATACCATACACAGAAAGGCTAAAAGCCCTATCCCTTTACTCAGTTTCATACAGACTCCTCAGAGGTGACCTCCGTCTGGCATACAAGGTGATCACGGACCCTGCCTTTATGGGATTGCTGCATATCTGCAAGTCAAGCTCCACTCGAGTATCCTGCAAACGTTGCCTCAACCTGGTCTGTGACATCAACAAAACTTGTTGACTGGACAGATTTGTGTCCCAGAGACTCTCCCATATGCGGAATAGACTCCCTAGCCATGTAAATCAGAGTACCTCTGAACCCCTTTTTAAGTGCAACCTGGATAACTGGATTGGAAACAAAAATACGCCCCTGGGATTCCACCTATGTCCCTGCTGGACAGCGCCATCAGGTACTGACTTGTCTAAATGTGGGCTTAACTCTTGGCTAGGTTATAAGGGCCTTAGGGCCAATAGCCTAGTAACCTCCTATGATTGTCTGATCCTATGATAAACAGCCTTTGCCATCAGAGCAGGTTAGCAGTTTGCCTCAGCTGTTTTACCCCAGATCCCTCTGGTTTTGTGCACACAGCCACTATGGACTGGAGGTTAGCCATATCTTGTGCAGCTGTTGGGGTTTACTGAGTGGGCAAGGTAGACCCACTCTTGTCAGTTTTGGAGGAAAGGGCTGGAAAGGTGTCCCTGCTCAGCCAGAAAGTTGTACCCATCCCTGGGTAAGCTGCTTCTGCCACTAGTAATCCTGTTTGCCACAAATGTCAAAAAGAAGCAGAAAACTAAGCATGTAATTTCTCCTGCACCAGGTTTTCTGGACTGGAGTAATTTATTAAGTCTGACTCAGGGTCTTGTGCTAGTTTTGTCCCTTCTTATTAGGTGGTTTGTGGTAAAAAGAAAAAAATTATTCATCTTTTCCTGAAGAGATTCAAGAAAACAATGAATCTGGAGAGGAAAAACATGTGACAGATATAAGGTTTTCTTCTCAGATTTCTGATTCAGACTAAGAAGATATATGTTATCTGAATCTCCCTGTCAAGGTTTCTCTTTCTCTGAAACTGTTTCCAGAGTGTGGCTGTGTTCTCAATCCATAGCTCTCAACCCTCCATCTTCAAAATGTGGAATACTGCCTCACATAAAGTGGAACAAATGAGCAAAATGTGGACAGCTTACTAACAACGTCAACTAGGAAGCTCTTGGGAGGGTTAAAATGTGTTACTTTATACTCACAAAAGGCTCTTTTGATGAATTAGTATGGGTCAGTGTTATTTTCCTTAGATATCAGTCAAAAAATTCTTAGCACTGTGGAACAATGAGGAACATGGACTTTTTTAATGCTCAAAATGAGGAAGTTTTCTTGTAATGAGATATACTTGAGAGGTATGCTCAGTCCCTGAGAAAATACTATGGACTGCTTCAATTGGAATTCCCAGAATCTCTTCCCATTCCCTCAGTGCTGCCAGCATTGAATGATGTGTTTGTTACAATCTGCAGTTTCTCTGGTGGCCAGAGAGAATTTACAGATTTTCTCAGCCTTTCAGATTTTATAAACCCATCCCTGACCCGACCCTAGCATTGCCACCTACACTTTTTTTCCATACTATCCAGAAATCAAACCAGTTGTCCAGTAGTCCAGAAAACACTGTACAAACTCTGGTATTCTGTTTAAAAAATAAAGAAACAGGTGTTTGTTAAATCTGTGGCTTTACTATGCTTTTTTTTACAGAAAAAGATAGTAAATTGGCAGAAAGAAGGCATCAGGAACAGAAAAAGAGGGTATTCCCCCTCATCTGACCTGATGATGATGATGCCAGAAAATGGGTGGAAAGTGGGCCTGAGTGGGGAGGGAATGAGGGTTATGGGAGGTGTGAGGGTGTGGCCTTGGTCCAGTTTTAGCCAAAACGAAAGGTGGCATCCCTACCTGACCCAGCAGCTATCAGTTTAGTTAATCTAGCTGCTGTCAAACATTTTGTTAATTCTAACCCTTCCACTTCTGACAAAGATGGTAAAACAATTGATAAGTTTGGGAGAAAAGTGTATATTTCTGCAACTTTAATTTTCAAAAGTTTGAATTGTTAGACTCACATGTTAAAGTTTATTCTGCCTAATCTTGAAATTATAAGCAGTGTTTTAAATAGTTTCCTGCTCTGATGAAAATTCTAATTTGAGTGGGTTAGTTTCTTCAGTTCCCAGGTTACTACTCATTGATTAAAGCATGCTTATGACTCTGAGGATACTACAACTAAGGAGATGGCCACTGGTATGATATGAGGAGGTTTGCCTGGATGCATTCTCAGAACCTCCCAGAAGATGTAAAAATGAGATTCTGAACACTCCTTTAGATAGAGATTTAGTTTTTGAACCCTCTGTTGCAGAGGATATGGCAAAATGTGATGAGAGGAGTAAGATGATGCAGGGAATCTCACAGATTTGTCAGCCCTCCTTCGGTTTTTACAAGGGATTTTCTTCTCCCTCATCCAGCTTTGTCAAGAAACAAAATAAACAGTTTCAGCAAAATGCTGGTAAGCAGATATTTAAAAAAATGGCAAGGAGGTTCCAAAAAAAGAAAGCAGCACCCCCTAGAACAAAGGATAGTAAATAAGGCAGAATGACTACATAAGGACCTTGTCCCCCACCTCCCAGTCCTTCCACATGAGAAAGATACAGTGGTATCTGAAATATGTTTTATCCAAGCATGAAAACCCATTATCTTTTCAGATTCCAGTTCTGTGATTTGTGAGAAAAAAATCATTTGGTGGAGACACCAAATACTTCTGAATTCAGGTCTCCTCTTCATCCCCTCCTGCTGTAAAGCAGTCAGTTATCACAGATGCCTCAGTTTTTGCTTGGGGAGCAGTGTCAAGAGAGATAAAGTGCAAGGTATCTGGGAGAGACACATGCACGTATCCCTTATCTAGGCACTCAACTTTCTGATTCACCTTTGGTCCTCAGGCCACTTCAAGTTATTACAGACTATACCCATAGTGATGTAGTACATAAACAAGCAAGGGGGAACCAGACCTTACCATGTATGCAGACTACTCATGTTAGCATGGGATATAGCTTTAAAACAGTCTCACTCTACAGGCATCCTACATTCTGCCATAACAAATTGTGTGGCAGACAAGCTATGCAGGACAAAGACAGACCCTCACAAATGTAAACTAGATCAAGGGGTCTTCCAAGATTTCATCCAGCTGTGCAGAATTCCTCAAGTAGTCCTATTGCCTCCTCTCTGAACAATCAGCTGGCAGGATTATGCTACACGACTCCATGTAAGAAGGCCAGGAGGACCAATGCTTTTTCTATTTCTTTGAGTAGAATGTTTCTGTATGCTTTTCTACCATTTCTTTGATATCTGGGATACTTATGAAGATTCATAAGGAATCCCTTAAGATCATTGTGATGACTTCCTTTTGGCCAAGGAAATAGTGTGTTCTCTTCTTTTGGAAATGGCCATGGGAAATTACCACAGGCTTCCTCACAACCTCAGATAAGAACAAGAGTGGTTCATATACCACAATCCCAATCAACTTCAACTGACTGCGTGGATGAAAGGATCTTAATTCCCCTTGGGTACCTGTTTACTGATGATGTGCAGCAGATGCTAATGGATGCAAGAAAGTCTACTGCTAGAAAATCATATTATAGCGAATGGAAAACTTTTTTTATTTGCTGCAAACATCATAACCAGTACCCATTCAAGGCTAGCTGTTCTTTGTTTTTTGCAATATTTGTCTGCGTTACTATCCTATGACCTTTCTTACTCCTCCATCAAGGTTCATTTATCAGCCTTTTCAGCATGCCTGCCCATGGATCCTCCTCTTTCAATTCATTCTTATGTCAAAATGTTTTTGAAAGGGGTTTTGTTTAACAGATATCCAGGAAAAGAAATGACTCCTCCTTGGGATCTTAATTTGTGTTAGAGAAACTAACACTTGCACCATTTGAACCAGCTAACCTGGCTGAGTTGAGTTTCTTAACATTGAAAGCAGTTTTACTGTTTGCTCAGGCCTCTGCAAGAAATATATCTGAGTTGCAAGGTCTTATGATGAGTCAGCCTTATCTCATTTTCCACAGAGACAGGATTTCTTTCAGAACTTTCCACAGAAACTGGCATCTAAGTTAAGTTTAAGGCAAACTATCTCCCCATTTTTTTCTTGAACCTTAAAATGAGGGAAAAGGGATACTCCACACCTTGAATGTCCATGGACAACTCGGGTACTATTTTGTTAGAACTAATTTTTCAGATATTCACATTAGTTCATTTGTTGTCAAGGTAAGAAATAGGGACAACCTGTGTGAATACAGACTATTTCCAAATGGTGGTCTAAGGTTTTATCTTTTGTTATTCTCACCACAATAAAACTATTCCAGGTAGGGTCAAGGCCCACACTACCAGGGCCTTGGCTTCATCTATGGCTTCCTGAAAAGGGATGGATTCTAGAAGTATTCTAGAAGCAGCATCTTGGTCCAATGTGCATACTTTTACAAAGCACTATAAGCTTGATTCCATCTCTAGGTCTAGATCAGACTTTACTAGGACCACTCTCCAGGGACTCCTGGACCATTCTGCTTTCATCTTCCAAATGTAGTAAGATAGGATAAGCTTTCCATCTAATTATGGCTACTTGCACCAGTGATCAATATGATGAAGATAGTGCAGCTGAGTAAATGTACCATAACAATATATGTTCATATGATCACTGATGCAGTAGCCACTCCCTCCCTCCATTCCCCCTTGTTTTTTGGTGTGGTGTTTATGCCTGGGTGTGATTTTTTTTTGTTCCTAGCAATGTCCTTGCAGGGTTCAGCCACTCTCTCAGCTCCAGCTGACTGATGGTTTGGGTATGTGGAAAGTGGCTTCAGCCTTGGAAGATGGCCACCTGTTATATTCTTGGCATAATATCACCTATATAGCTGAGGCTACTGCAGCAATGATCATTTGAACATCTACTGTTAGTACAGCTGGGTAAGTTTACTTAACCTATCTTCAACCACTTGAAATGGCATTAGATATCTTCCAATGTATCTGTATTTTGTGGGTGGATTGTGTGATATTTAGCTTTTAGCAAGTAGCATGAATGTGGTCAGTCTGTAGGAATATTAGAAGATTTGCTGGCACATCAGGGATGTAGATACATTTGTGATGTGTCAAAAGTGTATATAAAAGTCTGATGCCATCCAAGGTTTTGTGTGTGTGTGTGTGTGTGTGTGTGTGTGTGTGTGTGTGTGTGTGTGTGTGTGTGTGTGTGTGTGTGTGTGTGTGTGTGTATATAATATATAGGACTTTTGAATGAAAGTTCAAAAGCCCAAATCCATTACCACCGAACACACTTTAATGAAAGCGCTTTCATCAAAAAAGTGCTTTCGTTAAAGCATGTTAAAAAAAAAAAAAACACAAAATCTACTTGAATGCACGTGGGCAAGCCCCCTGCACACCCCAATGTGGGGGGCTGCACCCCTCCTACTTTAATATTGTCACTCCGAGGTTGCACTACAGTGGGGAAAAGGGAATTTTCCCTTACCGCACCGTAGTATGACTGGAACAACAAGCATACTTACGCGAATGTGCTGCTTCGGTGAACAGCACTTTCGCGCACGTATGCTCATCAAATTAGGATTCGATGAAAGATGCAGTCAAGCATCTGCATGGATCCGATATATATATATATATATATATATATATATATATATATATATATATATATATATATATAAAACCACATAGTGTATAGAGGTAGTAACACATTTTTATCACATCCTTTGTCTGTCATATGTCATATACAGGTATATTAATGTGTGTATATATGTGTGTGTGCATGTAGATATACTGAGATCAAGCTTATTTTTTTCTGATTGCCATATGTTATGTTTTTATTTTATCATGTTAGGATGGAGTCTAAACAAGTGATAGCAAAATGGATTATGGAGCTTAAAAACATTCAAACACATAGCGGAGAAGCTTCTTTGTTCACTGAAGGGCTGCTTTCTTCAGGTAAGGTACTGTGCATTTTTTACTGTTGCTTGAGATGATTTTTTTTGTAATTTGTTGTCAGTGTTACATTGGTAGAGAAATGAAGGCTGGCTTTATGTTACTAAAGGTCTTTGGCATAAAAACAGAACATGGATAATGTACCACATTTTCTTTAGTTCTTTTTTGGTATGGAATTTATTCCAATAGCATTTTACTTATCTGAGAGTCTGTCAGGATGCTCTTCTATGTGAAGATTGTTTTTTTTTTTGTTTTGTTTTTTTTTTAAAAAAAAAAATCCTGACAAGGAATTAACTCTACCAGTTGAAAGCCAACCTGCTGTTATGGCTGGGCCTATTTCTACTTTTATGTAATTGGTTAACATTTTGGTTTGCTATAGGGAGCTTTGACTTTTGAATGTGAATGGTAGGCTGGTCACTTTGGCACTTGTACTCATTTCTTTACTTGAAGCATTATCACTGATGGGGCTGATATGACAATGTATCAACACCAGAAACCAAGCCTTTCTTCTTTTTATATATGTAAGATACTGAGAATCGTCTGTGGTTCTGGTTATTGCAAATGCACATTCTGTAGATTTGAAGTTCTGTCTTGGCTTGTCTGGTTTTGCATGTAATATCAGCTAGAACATTATCAGTTTCGTGGCTGAAGATCCACCCACCAATTAGGCTCAACATCTCGGAGATCCTTTGCTGCATAAGGAGCTGTGGAGCCCATAGCTAATGATCTCCAGACTGTCAGGAGAAGTTTATCTTGCTTCTACCTTGGGCTTACATCTCAAATTGTAAGGTATATGCTGGTATTGTCTATGTTCTTTAAGGGTAGTAGTTATATAATGTTTACGCTTCTTGGAGGCAGTTCTATGTGGTTGGAAGGGAAGTGTGATCTTGAGACTTAATGTGAAATACAGTGCACAGTCTGACCATGCCCGCATTAGTGTGACTCTGCAAAAGGGGAAAAGGAAAAAAAGAAGGAGAAGAGTTTCTTTCCTGATTCGCTATTTGTGAAATCTGACTGGGGTAACCCAAGCTGTTTGACTAGAAATGCATGTATTCTGTCATTAAATAGTCAAGGGAAGTACATTAATTTGACTGAATCTTATGACATTAGCCTATGAATATTGCTAGTTTCAGCTAGGGTTTTGCTTTCGGGGCACAGTTTAATAGCAAAATGCCAGATGTTACAATAAGTTTTGAATTATAATTAGAAGTTAATTTTGAGCCGTGGCTCATATTTAGCTGGGATTGGTGATAGTATGAATAGATGTTCCCTTTGCACTAAAGAGATTGTGGATCATTTGCAGAGAAAGTTAAGAGAGTCTTCACTTAAAGCTTGCATTGTTTGTATGAGCACTGAGGCTGGGAAATATTCTATGCATGGGCACACTTGTTACACCCTTTTCTCCCAGTGTATCTAGTTTATGTTAAAGGATTTCTTACTGCTTCTTGGAAGACCCTGGTTAACACGACTGTTGTAAATATTTTTTATTGGCTACCTTTGTTATTTTATATTGTTTATAACAAGTCAAAGACATGCAAGATTGAATTGTTGACATTTTGATGTATTAATCACTCTGAGGAATGAGATATGCAATTGCACAATTTTTCAGTTAGTATTAAATAAGTTATTAATATTTAGGACCTAGCAAGAAGAGATTTAATTTGCATATAGATAGATTATTCTAATATCTCATGGAATATTAATGGCTTGCTTACTTTAGTTAAAAAGGCACATGTCCTGGTTTGCATGAGGAGGGCAAATCCTCATATTGTTCTTCCCCAGGAAATCCAACGTTCTCCAACAAAACATGAGCAACTGGAAAGACTCGGCCTCAGGACAGTGGCATTTGTCTCCTGTCCACATGGAAGAAGGATAGTGGCATCTTTGTTTCCAGAAGTCTCCCTGTGTGCGTCCTGGATATCATGACAGACTGATGGGGTTGATATGTTGCAGTTAAGGGTCTCCTGTATGGGAGACTACATACATTTTTCAGTTTATATATTCCACCAGGCAAAATCTCTAGGGAGATAGCCTGGATTATTATGGAGTAGCACTATGAGGGATGCAGGGGAGACTGGAACGCTGCTTTTTCTAGGGAAGATACAAAATCAGTTCTTGAACACTGAAAATACTCCTGGTGGTTAACTTGCAGCCATCCCAGAAATGTCTCATGCTTGGTGGCTCTGCAGTCTGCTGTTGCTGGGTCTGCTGCTTGCGCAATTTCAATTACTTTATTTTAAAGATTTGCTAGTTGTCAGGAAGGAGTAAAGGAGAAAAAACTACTATGTGAAGTAAACACACCCATCCACAGATCTAATGCAAGTGCAACTTATGGTTAAGTTCTATTTCAAATTGCAATATATTCTACTGGCAGCTGGTATGTTTTGTATCTGTACCGTGATATGATGTGTATGTGTAAATAATATGGAGTTACAATCAAATGTGGTACAGAGTTTTATTGATTTTTGTAAGCAATGTGAAAAGCTATATGAACAATCCACCACACAATTATATATGCTTATTTCTTTGCCTCCCTGTTGCCTATACGTTGAAACTTGGGGGGAGTTAACCCCACACCAGCTTGAACGCAGCTTGTTTAAACTTGACAAGTTGTGGTTTGGGTAAATGGAGCTTGTTGCTCATTCATTCCTGTCAAGGAATGAGAGATGAGTGGCCAGTGCCTGACACATCCCAGTGAGGGAAAACTATATTTCTTTTTTTGCCTTGAGACGTTTAACTATCTTGAAGTTGTCACTGAGCATTGGTTTGAATATAGACTAGGTGGTACCATGTATTGCTGTTACATGCCTTTTCTCTCAGCGTGGTCTGTCCTACTTTTTGTTGCTGTAAGACCTTTTAACAGCTTTTCATTTGTGATGGAGACGAACAAGATAACTTTTAAAGCCTCAGGACCTCTGGTGCTCCTGAATGTTATCTACAGGATGTCTTCACAGATCTAGTCTTTCTCCCAGAGAAATAAGATGCTAGTAGTCGGTCTTAAAAGTTTTAATCAGTGGATTAATGCTCTTGTCAAAACACTGTTTGGTAGTACAGAACTGTTTCTGTGTTATAATGTTAACATTGGGGGAGAGGAAAATGCATATGTGTGTTTGAAGAAATCAGACTTGTGCTGTTGCAGAAAACTTAAAAAATTATAGTATATAAAATCTCAAACCAGATTATAAGAGTGTGAAGTCTGTGATTTTTTTGCATGTGTTTACAAGTGTGTGTGTGTGTGTGTGTGTGTGTGTGTGTGTGTGTGTGTGTGTGTGTGTGTGTGTGTGTGTGTGTGTATGTGTTCTGGTTATATCATGTTGTGTTATTTAATATCAGTGTAGCAACAGTTCATTTTATTTTTATAAAAGAAAATTGCATTTTAGTTGTATACAAGTTCAAAGTTTGATACATGTTCAAATGTTAATATAAATATAATTGTTCTAGTTATACTTTATGTTTAATATTTTGTCTGTTCTTCAATTTGCATTTGAATGTTGGTATCCCACAATTCCATTGGACTGGGCCTGGTCACATAATCATGTATGTAAATTTTATGTTAAGTTTAGATTTTTGGCCAGTTGTACCTACCTTTCATAGGCCTTTGTCCTGATTTTTGATGATTCCAGGTTGAGAGGCATGATCAGTAATATAATTAATGATGTAAGATGGCTTAGGTGTATAAATCTTGTTGGAAAATTACTGTAGATGCAATATTTTTTCTGGAACACTGTTATTTAAAATGAGCAGTTGTCACAAAACAACATATTGCCAGCCTAGCTATCTGGAATTTTGTAAATAATTTTATGTCATTTATGAATATTAATATGATTTATATAGAAGTGTGACAGAGGGAGATATTGCCAGCACAGCTGTCTGGAATTTTGTACATGGTTGTGGCATTTATGAATGTCAACATGATTCATATGCCTGTGTTTCAAATGTATTGGAACTGTGTGTTGACTGTGTGTCAGGCTGCTGGTACAGAGGTGTGTTGAGGGTCTTTGTGGTGTGCTGGGCCTGGTGATGTATCCATAGTGCACCCTACTGGAAAAGAACAAAAATGAATATACACTATTGTAACTGTGTAAATGTATTTATTTTAACAATGGAGACTGAAACATAGAAGGTTAACTTGCAAAACTTGAGAAAAAATAGTTGAAATTAAATTATTTTATAACTGCGTCATAAAAGATGGTCTCAGTGCAGCAAGGAGACAGGAAGTCTGAAACTAGGGAGCCTTCTGCATTGTCTTGTAAGTGTTTTATTGTTTTATGTGTTCCAGCAACTGTAAAAATCTGAGGGCTATGTATTTTTCACAAGTAGATGCTAAAGGTTGGCAGTTTCTAGCAATGGGGGTTTAGCTTGGGAACTAAAGTTAGATGACAAGAAGTGATGCCACGCTGCAAGCTAACCCAGCAGTATTATTTGGGATATTAATTTAAGAACTCTCTTAGAGAGAGAGAGACTGAGCATTCTGTATTTGTTTTTGACCTGACAACATCAGCTGGAAAACCCATTCACCACATCTGTCTTGCTTTGCTCTGTAAGTAAGTTAATTATGGTACAGTAATTTCTTTTAGATATAGTCAGAAATGTAGCTGAGTTTAATTTAGATGTTTTTCTTTATTTATCTGAGACTGTCTTGCAATGTTGTTTTAAATATTTCCTTGTTTTTTTATTTTTTATTATTAAATATATTTAAACATTTCATTGTGACTAATCTTTTTGAGAGATATTTAAGAGTACTTGCTTATTTATTCGGTGACACTGTGGGTCACTCCTAATGGCCTTGGTTTTTGTTAAACTACCATTTGTATTGATAGTAGCATTACACAGTAAGATTGGACACCCTTTATTAAGGGCCTTAAAGTAGCTGATAAGGAGTGACTGGTGTTAGTAATAACAACCTTATAGTCTGGGCAGAAGGGGACATAGCTAGTAAACCAGTGCCAGTCTTTCCCAGATATTTGTGTATGTGTGTGTGTGTGTGTAAATCATACCTCATAGCATGTGTGTGTCAGTTACTTGGGCAGGGACATGAAGCACTGGTTAGACAGAGAAGGTGCTGGAGACCTTGGCTTGGTTACTCAGCTGAGATCTCAGCTATATACCTGTGCCAGTGAGGAGTCTTATTGGGAATCTGGAGAAGGAGAGAGAAGCCAGCCCCATTCTGACTGTGGTCTCTGTGTGCTCTTAAGGGAAATTGCACTAGATGCAGAGAGCTGCATCTGGAAATACTGTGTGTGTACCTCTTATCCTCTCAGTGCGTACGTCCCCCACTGTTGCAGTGGTGAGGACTGAGGCTCCTTGATTACTGGGTCAGTGGTGGGGCATCACATATTAATTGGTTGGCAGTGGTGAGATATCCACATATTAAGATTTAGTGGTGTGGATATTGAATTCCTGTACCCTGTAAATAGTGGTCACTAAGGAAGATGTTTTTACTCTCAATCAGCCGCATAGTGAACATTCAGAGTTTCATATCCAATAGTTTTATTTTTTGGTTAGCTTAGTCAGGAAGAGCAGGCAAGGATGTAAGCAGAAGAGTATGGCAAGCTGACAAGGAGCCGGTTGGCTGAGGTGTGCCAAGCCAAAGGAATGGGGTATGCCTCCCTGACTAAGACAGAGATTATTGCAGCCATAGTCACATCTGCATCACAGACCAGCAATCAGGAGGACAATCAGACTGGCCTTGGAGATGTACAACTCTCAGAAAATGGACAGTTCAACCTTTCTGCAGAGGACTTAAAAATCCATCTGGAGTTAAAGAGACTTGAAATGGAGGCCACAAGTTTGGAAATAGAAGCAGCAGAGGTACTGAGATGTCTGGAGGCTGAGGAAAATGAGAAACTGAGACATCTGGAGGCTGAGGAAATTGAAAAACTGTAATGACTGGAAGCTGGAGAGAATGAGAGCAGAGACAACATGAGAAGGAGATGCTGACTCTTCACCAGAGTCTTAGAAGTAATGGGGAAGGGAGTAACCAAACCACAGAAGCCACAAAGGACAGTATATTTCTTCCACAATTTACAGAGGGTGATAATTTTGACAGTTGTATTCATATGTTTGAAAGGGTTTGTAAACAGTATAATGTTGACCAAGGGCTCTGGGTATGGTTCCTGACCCCTTTACTCCATGGTAAACTTGTAGCTACTGTTTCTAAATTGTCTGATACTGATTGCTTAAATTTTAATACTGTTAAAAAAACTGTCCTTTGGAGTGTTTTAAGTTAACACCTGAAGCTTATAGGAAAACGTTTTGTTAGCATAGACGCAAGGCAGATGAAAGTTTCTGTGAATATATTGCTGAACTAAACACTTATTTTCATAGGTGGTGAGTGGGTGTCAGGTCATCACTTCTGAAATGTTGGCAGACCTTTTGGTGAGGGAACAAGTCCTTAGCACTTTGCCTGATGACATGAGAATCTGGTTAGCTGATCGGTAATGCAATACTGCAGATGAGATGGGGAAGAAGGTCGACCTGTACCTAGCAAGCAGGGCATCACTGCACAGGAAAGTGATACCCAGTGCTGGTCATGGGTCTAAGGGAACCCATAGTGGGGAGCCTAAACCACCCCAATAAAGTCCACTGGTAGCAGGGGAAGCCACTAGTCCAGGTTCCTATCCAGGACCAAGGGTTAAATGTTTTAAATGCGACCAGTGGGGGCATGTAGAATATAGATGTCCACAGAGGCAAGGTGGGGAACAAAAGGTGGGAGAGCTAGTAAGTGGGAATGACAGAATGCCAGCAGTAAGTTGTCTGGAGACAACAATGGTACCAAACTACCACAAGAGGTTATAAACCATCTTGGTATATAACCTCTAAGAGAGACACAGCCTCTGACCTAACCATTATGAAGCCTGCAGTGATTACAGAGGAACACTACTTGCTTGGGCAGTCTACTCCAGTCAGAGGTTTAGGAGGGACCCCATTCCAAATACCTTTGGCTAAGGTTCACCTTGACTGAGAGGGTAGAAATGGAAGCCAGCAATTAGGTGTGTTTGTGGATATCCCTGCAGATGTCTTGATAGGGAATGATTTTGATAATGCAGTACATTGTGTGCATGCAGTGACACACAGTCAGGCTTGGAGAAAAGCATGTGGGTTTGGTAGGCTTGGGGAGACCCAGACAGACCACAGACTTGAAGCCAGGACTGGTGTGGTGGTTACTACAGAGAGGGAGCTACCCTGTAGCAGTGAGACTGAAGGTGAGTCACAGTTGCTTGTGGGTAATGATGTTCCTTTGGACAGAGTGACTGCAAGGGCAGAGCTGAGTAGTAATATACATCCTGACAGTGAGGCACCACTGTCAGAGAATACCAGACTTCCTGTGGAAAGGGAGCTGGGAATGGTCACAAAGAGAGAGTTGAGACAGGCTCAGCTCTCAGACCCTACATTACAAGGCCTGAGGGAGGTAGCTAGTGAGGCACCTAATTCTCAAGGGATGGGGGGAACTGTATACTGGGAGAAAGGGTTACTGTATATAGAGTGGACCCCTGAGGGAGGGCTACAGGTTGAGAGAATACAGCAGTTGGTAGTGCCCAGACCCTACAGTCTGGAACTTTTAGCCATAAGCCATGATATTTCCTTTGCAGGTCATATGGGTATAAATTTTACAAAGAGATGTATTATGCAGAACTTTTATTGGCCTAGTATTTCCAGAGATGTAACAGGGTACTGCAGGACCTGTGAGCAGTGCCAAAAAGTAGGCAAGGCAGGGGACAAGGTCAAAGCTCCTTTGATGCCTTTGCCAGTGATTGAGGAGCCATTTCAGGTGGTAGCTATGGATGTTGTGGGGCCTCTGAGTACCCCAAGTTCCACAGGGAAGAAGTATATCCTAGTGGTAGTATATTATGTTTCCAGATACCCTGAGGTGGTGGCATTATCCTCCATTGAGGCAGAAAAGGTGGCAAATGCTTTGTTAGAGATTTTCAGTAGGGTAGGTTACCCAAAAGAAATACTGACTAACAGAGGTACCAATTTCATGTCAAACCTGCTAGCTTGTCTGTGGAAGTTCTGTGGGGTGAAGCACCTAAAGACCACCCCCTACCATCCCCAGACTAATGGTCTTGCTGAGATGTACAATTCTACACTCAAGACCATGCTATAGGCATTTGCAGACCAGTTTAAGAGGGAGTGGGACAAATATTTGCCCCATATATTGTTTGTTTGCAGAGAGGTGCCCCAGGAATCCACAGGTTTTTCACGCTTTGAGTTTCTGTATGGGTGCATGGTGTGGGGACCTCTAGATTTGATTTGAGATGAGTGGGAGGGTGAGTGTGAATCCCACAAGGAGTCTGTTGTGGCATATATCCTAAATCTCAGGACAAGGCACAGGGAGCTCATGGGCTTGGCCCAGGAGAAACTGTCAGAAGCCCAATAACAGAAAAGGGTCTGGTATGATAGGAATGCTTGAGTAGAGAGTATGCTGTGGGGCAGCAGGTTATGGTTCCCATTCCTGACAGACACAACTAGCCACAGGCAGCTTGGGAGGGAGCTTTCAAAGTGGTAAGGAAGGTCAGTAAGGTTAACTACATGGCAGAACTGCTAGGCAGGAGGCAGGGGCACAAACTGTACCATGTTAACATGATGAAACCTTACCATGATAGGGAGTAGAAGGCAGGAGGAGTCTGAGGGAGATCTATGGTTATAGGGAGCCAGCCAGCCAGCCAAATCCCACATTACTAAGGTAGAGCCTAGGGTTGCAGGAATATGATAGGACAGTATAGCACTGTACTATGGTCAAAAATGCCAAGGCAGCTGGAATCTCAAAACAGTTTATGGGGCAGTGTATTCCCAGATAGACTCAACATCGCAATCAATGTTTTTCAATGATCACTTGAAAAACTAGCTTAAGTTTTTGGGAGGGGGGGTTGAATGTCACAAAATGAAATATTGTCATCCTAGCTATCCAGAATTTTGTAAATAATTATATGTCATTTGTGAATATTAATATGTTTATATAGAAGTGTTTTTGAGGGAGAGACTTCCAGCACAGCTGTCTGTAATTTTGTAGATGGTTATGTCTCATTTGTGAATGTCAACACGACTCGTATGTCTGTGTTACAAATGTATTGGAACTGTATGCTGTCTGTATGTCAGGCTGCTGGTACAGAGGTGTATGTTGAGGTGTTTTGTGGAGTGCTGGGCCTGGAGATGTATCCACAGTGCACCCTACTGGAAAAGAACAGAAATGTATATACACTATTGTAACTGTGTAAATGTATATATTTTAACAGTGAAAACTGGAACATAGAAGATTAACTTGCAAAACTTCAGAAAAAAATAGTTGAAATTAAATTATTTTATAACTGCACCATAAAATATGATTTCAATGCAAGAAAGAAACAGGATGTCTAAAACTAAAGAACCTTCTGCATCTTGAAAGTGTTTTATTGTTTTATGACTTCCAGCAGCTGCAAAGATCTGAGGCCTATGTATTTTTCACAAGTAGATGCTAAAGGCTGGCAGTTTCTAGTAATGGAGGTTTAGCTTGGGAGTTAAATTCATATGACAAGAAGTGATGTCATCCTGCAAGCTAACCCAGCAGTAATATTTGGGATATTAATTTAAGAACTCTCTGAATTAGAGACTGAGCATTCTGTATTTGTCTTTGACCTGACAACATCAGCTGGAAAACCTATTCACCACATCTGTCTTGCTTTGCTCTGTAAGTAAGTTAACTAGGGTACAGTAATTTATTTTAGATACTGTCGAGTCAGGAATATAGCTGAGCTTAATTTAGATGTTTTTCTTTATTTATTTGAGACTGCCCTGCAATGTTGTTTTAAATATTCACTATAAGTTTGAACTCCAATGTAACTGTAAGTATATACTGAATATTTTCTTTCTCTTTTTTTATTTATTATTAAATATATTTAATTATATAATGACCCCAATTAATATTCCAAAACATGCACACTGATTGGCCAGCATGCCCATTGTAAATCCCACAATATACAAACGGAAAAAGGTCTGGTCGCCCAGACTTTTTTCCGTTGGCATAAATTACTCAAAACATTTTATTTAACAAATAAAAAAAAAAAAGAAAAAAAACATGACAATGGAGACTTTCTTTTCTCTGTTGCTTCTGTTTCAAAGCATTAATGTACTGGGTATGCATGGGACGCAAGTCCCATATGCATGCTCAGTACATCAAAACAAGGAAGAAGTGTACCACAACCAGCGGAAGAACAGTAATGCGCCATTATACAGACATTATTTAAGAAAAGTAAACATTTTTTTTCTTAAATAATGTCGTTGTATAATAGCAATAACCGACTCCGTGGGTGTGGTATATTGAAGATTTACCCACGGTTGGCTTTATTTAATCCACTCGGACTTCGCCCTCATGATTAAACCACACCAACCATTGGTAAATCTTCAATAGACCATACCACACCATCGGTTATTGCTTAAAAATTCCATTGTGGCTGATCTTTGTGGGAGATATTTAAGTTCTAAGAGTACTTGCATATTTATTTGGTGACACTGTGAGCCACTCCTAATAGCCTTGCTCTTGGTCAAACTACCATTTGTATTGATAGTAACATTACACAGTATGATTGGACACCCTTTGTTAAGGGCCTTAAAGTAGCTGACTACCTTATAGTCTGGACAGAAGGGGGCATAGCTAGTAGACCTCTGCCAGCCTTTCCCAGTTGTGTGTGTGTGTGTGTGTGTGTGTGTGTGTGTGTGTGTGTGAAATCAAACCTCAGAGTCTGCGTGTGTGTCAGCTACTTGGTCCGGGACATGAAGCACTGGTTGGACAGAGAGGGTGCTGGAGGCCTTGGCTTGGTCACTCAGCTGAGATCTCAACTCTATAGCTGTGCCAGTGGGAGGTCTTATTGGGGATATGGAAAAGGAGAGGAAAACCAGCCCCAGACTGACTGTGGTCTCTGTGTGCTCTTAAGGGAAACTACCCTTGATGCAGAGAGCTGCATCTGGAAATACTGTGTGTGTGTGTGTGTGTGTGTGTGTGTGTGTGTGTGTGTGTGTGTGTGTGTGTGTGTGTGTGTGTGTACCTCTCATCCTCCCAGTGTGTACATCCCCTACTGTTGCCAGTGGTGAGGATTGAGGCTCCTTGATTACTGGGACAGTGGTGGGGCATCACAGCAGTTACAGTGTTTATGACAGAAATGCATAATATGGAGCTTTGGTAAAGATATGTGTTGTAGAATCATAGTTTTGTTGAAAGGAGACATTAAGGTACTAGATGTAGTTATAGAGGTACTAAGTTGACTAATGGCATGGAGTTTAAGAATGAAAGAAAAGATAAGGATAACAATAGTGTATGAAAATACATGGTTGAGACAAAAGGATGAATTATTTTAGGAGATGAAGCAGTATGTATCAGTTAATATGTAATATCAGTGGAAATAGGTGATATGAATTACAATTTCAGAAAGAAGAAATGAAAAGGGCATGTTATGAAATGATGGGACTTGGAAAATTGGTTTTAGGAAAAGAAAAGTATCTTACTTAGAAGCGTAGTCATAAGAGTGCCAGAGTATTTTTTAATATCTGAAGAAATATTTGAGATATAATTAAAAAAGATGGAAATTAATTTTACAGGTCATGTGCAGATTTGGGCTGAGGAAGGTGAGGACTGGGAGAAGGTAAGAGCGGAAAAGTAATTTTCAGTTTGAATGGTTTGGTATTGGTAAGTAAGGAGATGAAGGAAGAAAGAAAATTATTGACAGAACATATGCCAGTGAGAGGCTTTTATGAAACACAGACAAAGTAGTGGTTTGTCTACAAAATAAAATATAGAACATTACTTAAGTGTGGAAAACTACATTTGGAATACAAAAGAAGGTTTAATATAAAAACTCCAGTAGAACAGGGTGGATTAGGATTGCCCAATTTGAACGGGTATTTCAGAGCTACACAGTTAAGGCTCCTATACATAGCACAAGCAGAAAACTATAATTTAAAGTGGAAAAGGATGATGTTTAAACAGGGCAGAAGCTCAAGAAACAAGGAGAGACTGGGATTTTGAATATCATGTCTATAACATAGCAGAAAGTATTCTAAGAACTAAACCAGCACTGGAATGGAGAAAGGAGATTCTGTCAATAGGTATTACTGCAATTAGGGATATAGACAATAAGCAAGAAGGGGCTGGAATTTATTGGAGAAAACTGGCAAAGGAACCAAGGTATTGGCAGCAAATAAGAGAGGGAAAGATGATTGATATTAGAATATAGGCAAAGAAAAAGAAATAGGGGGGTCCCAAATGAAAGACCAGTACCAGTAGAGTTTTTAGTAGACTCTAGAACAGAAGTTGCCATTAAAAAGGCATAATTAGTAGAGCATATAAAATATTGCATGATAACTATAAGAATCAATCAGAGGAGTCTAGAAAGGATTGGGAGGAGAGATTGGATAAGCAATTCACAAAGATACAATGGGAGGATATATGTATGTCTTCCAAATATGCAACAAAATCTAGAAGATTTAGGATTTGTGCTTGGAAATGTTTACATAGATAATTTTATACCCCAAGTAGACTCCAAAGACTTTTTCCTTGGTAGACAGCAAATGTTGGAGGGGTGACAGAAGAAAGAGGTAATTAGGAACATATTTTCTGGGACCGCAGTGAGTTGGCAGACTTTAAGGATTCCCTGCAGGATGTACTGGTGGAGATTCTTGGTGGGGAGATGATTTTTCCAAGCTATGATACAGAATCTGAATTGTCTAGTAAGGCCTTGCTGTCTTTACTTACGGTGGCTGCCAAAAAAGCAATTACTAGAAAATGGAAATCAAAATCTAAACCAGCTGTATTAGAAGTAGTGAATATAGTAACATAGATAAAACAACTGGAATTGAGATCTTTAGAAAAAAATAGGAGCAAACTGCATAGGAAAAAATGGGAATAGTGGCAGCAATACATACAGGGGAGGGATGAGGTTAAAAGAAGGCAGGACTTAAATGAGTTATGTAATGTTTCACTGAAAGTGATTGGTTACTTTATAAGTGGTGTATAATGTTTGCAATTGGGAGTGTGTCAGTATGGTTTGTGATGTAAAATGCTTGCAATTAGAATTGTGTCGTGTGGATTGTTTTCATTTATATAAATGTATGATGACGTATGTTGTAAGTGTTAGTTTAATAAAGATGTTTCTTGTTTAAAAAAGAGGCAGGAATTGAAAAATATGCGTAATGTTGCTTAGGTTATATGATATATAGCAATATATGTGAAGCATATTGTTTGTTAATTTTAACTTGTTAATGTAGTTTGATTACTTTCATATAAAATATAAATGTGTCTATGTCAAAAGTGATAATTCAAAAAAGTTGCTAAAAAAAGAATATAAAAATGTTTGCAGGCAGTGTAGAGATCCATTACAAAAATAAGAGAAAAGGATCTGACATGGGAGAAATAAATATTTAAAGGTAAATAAGGGAAAAATAAAAATGATATTTTGACAAAATATATCATGAAAGGTACAAAAGGGAACTATCACCTTTCTTTGTTAAGTGTGTTTAATATAAGGAGACTAAATTGGAAAAATTATATATAAGGTAAATAATATGGGAAAGGTAGAAAAGAGGCAACATAATTTGATGGAGATGATGGGCAGATATGTAAGTGAATTATATAAAAGAAAGTAAGGTAAGAGGGGAAGAAGACATGGATGGTATATGAGTTGACTTGAGAAGAAAGTAAGGTAACAGAGCATGGAATAATTAGAGGAAGTGGTGAGAAAAGTGAAAGAAATAGTTTAACCTGGTCCAATTGGTAAGGCTATGACTTTTATAAAATGATAGATGTATGTGCAAAGAGTACTTTTTTAAAGGTGTTGAATGAATGCCTGAGGGTAGGAGTTAAAGAGGAGGTAGTATGTGAAGGTGCAGTGAAATTTATTTAGAAACAAAATGGGTAAGAGAGTAAGTGAATAATTGGAAGCCAACTGTGCTAAGTAATACTGACAATAAGATCTTTATGAACAATTTGTAATGGAGGCTGAGAAGACGGGTGGGTTTATTACTAAATGAGAAAGTGTATAGAGTTAAATGGAAACAGGCAAGAGACATGATGTTTTAATACAAGGTGTGGTAGATGGGTGGTAGGTACTGATGGCGTGGGTAAGGGGGAAATTAATGGTGTGTGAGGTGGAGGAAGCCCATGAGTCTGCAAGTCATGAATGGATCTGGAGAGGGATAGAAAGTTATAAGTGAGACAATAATAGAAGTTACCGGAGGGGATATGTGAGGTTATTTTGAAATAGTGATAGTGAATTGATGACTAGGAAAGAAGAAAAAGATGAATGCAGTTTTGGAAGAATGTTCAGAAAAGATGAATGTGGCATGGTGGGAAATTCTAAAGAATGTTAGGTTGCCTTTATTTATTACATATGATGATGAAATGATAATCATGAGTAAGAATAGAATATGGATGAAGAAGGTTGTGAGAGATTTGAAAAAGTCATTAAAAGAGGATAGGTTAAGCAAGCAATAATATCTAACAGGGTGTGTGTTAAAGTGTAATTAATGCCTGGCCATAGGAGTTGTGAGGTCAGAGGGCCTCTACACCCCAGGAAGGGCATTAATTACACATGAACACACATCCTGTTGGGCATTATTGTGCTTAGGGAATGGACTGTCTGTAAAGTTGTTGTGTTTTACTTATATATTTTTTAGTACTATTTTATTTTTTAATATATTTTTGATATAAAATAGTTCATCTGCCTAATGTTTCATACTTGCTGTAGTATATGCTAATGGTGTTGGAGGAAGCATTTTACATCCAACATTTAACACTTTAAAAAAAATCATGTATTTACTTTATATTTTTGGTCCCTTATTCCTAGCAGGCTTGGTTTATTGCCAGTCAGTGGAGACAAGACAGAAGTTACGAAATAATGACATACATTTGAGTTTCAAAGTTTTATTTCCTTCAGACAATGACATGCATTTGAGTTTCTGATTTCATATCCTTCAGAAAATACATGCTAACATCACAAATCTTGTTCTTTTAGCAACTTCCAATCAAAGTTTATGAGTAATATTTAAAATGCGATCTTATTTCTTAGCACTCCCCCCACCAATTATGTCAGGCTTTGTCCAGATTTCTTGTACTAATAGCTTGGCATGTATGTCTAAGAGGTGAAGCTGTATGTTAAATTGCTGCTACTGCCATGGATCATTCTCTCTTCACTCTCTCTCATACAGGCTACCAGGGATCATTCAATTGGTTTCACACTTCACTCACACTTTCTGTCTATCTCTCTCTCTCTGTCACACACACACACACACACACACACACACACACACACACACACACACACACACACACACACACACACACACACACACACACAGACACACACACTCAGTCTATCTCAGCTTTCATGCATGGATTCACTCACGCAAGCAAAGAGGAACATGAACACACATGCACAAACACACTTTTCTGTTTCAGTGGAGTGATTGCTCTCTCTGTCTTACTGTCATACACACATACACTCTCACACACACTCTTTATTTTAATTTTTTTCTTTTCTGTTTTACACTCACTAAACAGCAGAAGCACTGCTTAGCGAGTGTAATATAACAGCTTGCTCTCACTTCACTGATATACATGCATGCAGTCACACACTCAGACATAAACACACGTGTACACACACACACACACACACACACACACACACACACACACACACACACACACACAGTTTCGTTTTTCATTTTTTTTTCTTTTTAATATATTTTACACTTGCTAAACAGCAGAAGCGCTGCTTAGCAAGTGTATAATAATGGCGGCTGTTCCATTTTCTCAGTCCAAGCTCCACGTCAGCTTGATATGCTGCTGTGAAACAGTGGACTTCTTTTTCAGTGGGCATTACTTGTATATTAATACCCAGCTGGAGAACGCTTGTTCTCCAATCAGGTACTGATGTACAGTTAGCCGATTGTCTAAGATTAAGTAAACAAAAGAGTAAAGGGTTTGAAGATGTTCTAAGATTTTCTTATGTGGTATCCTTTCTGTGTTTCCTATATAACATCATTAATGACAGCCACAAATTGCAATATATACCAAATCTATAGAATAGCAATTACCTTCATGCGTCAAATTCAGTGGTCTGTCTTGACCCCTAATCATCAAAATTTCACCCTCAATTATATATAGACACTGCTTGAACACATAACATTTTCTTGTTCCCTTATGTTGTTGCTGCTTAGTTTCATAGAATATAATATTGGAGCCCTTTTCAGCCTTGTTTTTAAAGTTACAAACACTATTTTTTTTAATTTGCACAAATATAGTGAAGATTACATCAATTATATGCACGTGACTATCTATAAAATGTCCAGTTGATTTGTTTCAAACATCTATAGTAAACCTACTTTCTGTTAATTCTTCCCTCTGCTTCAACAGTTGTCTCCCTATGACCTATAAGACAAGTTTAGTTAAGGGAGAACATGTAAGACTGGCAAGGATGATTTGAGGTAATACATGTTATGTTGCAAGACATTTTTTAAATTATATGCTTTTATAATGGAGTTACCCCAAATAATTTCTTAACAAAGTTAGTGATGAAGTTAAATTTGGCAGAGGAGTTAAATACATCCCAGTAATAGGTAAAAATCATGTTACAGCACACAATAATTCAGCAACAAGTAACATGAAAAATACTTTTGAATAGACCATGGTGCTCCAGTAAAACTCAGATATAATTGCTGATAAGGAGATAATTAATACAAATTCAACATTTTTAAATGTAGCAACAGTTTGTACAGTGGTTGTTCTTCTTCTTTTGGCTTTTCCCAGTTAGGGGTTGCCACAGCGGAACTCCGGTCCGCTAATGATTGGCAGTGGATTTTTTTACAGTGCCGAGGTGCCAGCCTGACGCCCAGCCTTCAACAAAGGCACGCCCATTCACGCATGTCTTTCGAATGCCACTCAACTGCAGGAAGGACATGCAGACTCCACACAGAAAGCACTCCAGCTGAGAATTGAATGGGAGAACCTCTTGCTGTGAGGCGACAATGCTACCGCTGCACCACTGTGGCTCAGTATTATCGGAAATAAGTCAACTTCTGTATATAAAAGAGGAGAATATATTAAAAATAAGGTTGAAAGGTGTCCTGGTAATGCATTCTATGAGCCAATTTTTATAACTATAAAAGAGAACAAAATATAAAAAATAAGCTTGAAAAGGTCCCCATAAATTTATTCTATGAAACTAAGCTACGACTAAATAAGGGACAAGAAAATGTGGTATGTGCAAGCAGTGTGTAAATTCTAATTGATGGTTAGGAGGTTTGGTATATATTATTATTTGTGACTGTTGATTGAATGCTGTTATATCGACCACAAAAGAACGAAAAGAAAAAAAGTGAACAGCCAGAACAGCAATTTTTTTCCTAGGGAAAAAATTTGCTGTTCCCAAAAAAAAAAAAAAAAAAAAACACACTAAACACTATTTTAAGTAGGGAGCTTCACCCCCCCACACCCCCCATACTTAAATATACCAACTCTGAGATCGTACTACAGTGCCGAAAATAGCAAAGCGAAAGGGAAAGAATTTGCTTAAAAGCCGCTTTGTCATTTCGCGTTTTCGACGTTTACAGTTCAACGAAGATGCATTCGACATAATGCGTCTTCGTTCTTCTAACAGGAACCCAAATTCGATGCATGAAGGAGCATTCTGTTCTAGAGGTTTGGTATACATTTCTATTTGTGACTGTTGAATTTGATACATGAAGGAACATTCTGTTCTAGAAGTTTGGTATATATTGCTATTTGTGACTGTTTGTGACTGTTGTCAATCTTTTTAAGTAGTAAAACAGAAAGGATGCAATGTAATAAATCTATGAGCATTATTATGATAGAAATAAGAAAAATACCAGCAATACCTTTTATAGACTTTTTTTAGTATATAGTATATCAATCCCCCGGGGCGTCCTATAGTCTCGGGTTGGGAATATTTTCTTAGTAAAATAGGGCAATTTCTTCATTATTTCTTGCTTCCTAAAGTCCAAATATTACCAGCCTATGTTAAAGATATATTTGATTTTTTAGATAAAATTAAGTATATACAATGGAATGAGAATATGTTTTGGATATCTGTAGATGTCAAGAGCCTATATACAAATATCAGTTGCAATTTTGGCCTAGAGGCAGTAAGATTTTTTCTAGGTGAATATCCAGTTACAGAGTATATTATTGAGTTACTGGATTTTTGTCTACAAAATAAGTTTTTTGAATTTTGTGGCAAATTGTATAGACAAAAAGAGGGAACTGCCATGGGGGCACCTACCTATGCCAATCTGAGTATGGGTCTCTTTGAAACAGAATGTATATATATATATATATATATATATATATATATATATATATATATATATATATATATATATATATCACAATTTTTCCAAAAATATGTATTAAAATATTTCAGATACATTGATGATTTAATTTTCTTATGTGAGGGTGGTGTAAATGATGTAACAACTTTTATTTTTGAAATTCAGAATAATAGATTTGGTTTGCAATTTGTTGATCTTAAGGTGGGTAAAATTATCCCTTTTCTAGATGTGGTATTGGACAGTAGTGGAGAATGTCTTTGCACTACAGTCCATAGAACATTTCAAGATGGGGTATTTTATTTTATGGCCCATAGTTGTCACCCACCCCACACAATTGAAGCTGTACCTTTGGGTGAATTTACTAGACTTTATAGGCTTTGTAATAATGAGGTGGATCTTGATAGAGAAATGGGTAGGACTATGGAAATGTTTAGAAATAGGGGTTTTAGCGATGAGCTACTGAGAGAAAGCTGGGAGAAATTTAATAACAAAAATAAGAATATAGTAATAAGCAACCGGCATAGGGATATGACTAAAGACAAAAGGGAAGTTATGTATTTTACTACTACTTATAGTAGTTTTGGTCCGGTGCTTGTAAAATTGTTACATTTTTATTGGGGTTATATTACACAATTTAAGGAGATTAGTGAAAATATTAGAGGAACACAACTACCTCATATAGGAGAGGTAGAAATTTGAAAGATTTTTTAGTGAAAACTAAATGCATTTAGAGAACTATGTGGATTATTTGCCTGGTGTTTTTTTTACTTGGTTCTGTGCTACGTGGTTTTGTGGTTTTACATTTTTTTAGTATATGGTTTAAAATTTAAGTTTAGCTTTGTCATTTTGGAGCAAGTTCCAAAAACTCCCATTGGGTTGGGGGGCAATAATGGGAGACCAGGACAGAATATGAAGAACTTGTCTGTCAGCTAATACTCAGTGCTGCTGATGACTTTCCCCCATTTTGAATTATTTTATTTTGATCGAGTCTGTTTTAAAACTAGAAGCAGCTGAGTTGTATACAGATGCCTTGGTTTCACCTTTTTAGTTATATATTTTTGATATACTTGATTTGTTGTGACATTTTGTCAGTTAGTTGTTGATATTAACAATTAATTCATATGATGTAATTTTTTTACTAGTGTTCACATTAGATGTGGTGTTTTATGTTAAATTCAATATTTGAATTCAGTTCATCAGTTTTTGTTCATGTGATTTTTACTTGTATTTAAATGAGGTTGAGAGGGGTGGGTCTTAGTTTTGGTGAAGTCTTGTTAGTTAATTGTACAGGGATGAAATTGCTCCACTGAATAAATCTTATTTTTTTTCTCCCATCTGTGGTTGCTCTGTGACACCTGTTGCAAGGGATTTTGACTCTTGTACATGGTTGCTCTGTAACACCTGTTGCAAGGGATTTTGGCTGTTGTACATTTTTGGCTCTTTAACCAGCCATTTGAGAAACTGTATGTTCTGCAAAGAAACAAGGGAATAAAGAGGGTTGGATCCTTCCTGGCTCAGATGGCAAGCCACAGGTCTCATAGAGGAGTCTGTATGAGACTGAATACAGAGAAAGAACTGACAGTCTGTCTTGATAATGCAGAATTTTGAGGCCATTGATCTTTTTAGTTATGAATCTTTGAGGTTTGTCAACCTGAGTGATATGCTTAGACAAATACCTGTCAAATGGGGCATTAATTTT
The DNA here is from genome assembly GCF_019279795.1 of Protopterus annectens. NCBI lineage: Eukaryota > Metazoa > Chordata > Ceratodontiformes > Protopteridae > Protopterus > Protopterus annectens. Next base: position 706,781,438 of record NC_056734.1, read on the forward strand.
AGTAATAGGTCTGATGTGATACAAGTGAAAGGGAATATATACTTTTTTGGAACAAGAGGAGATGCTTTTGAAATTAGATAAGAAAGATAGTATGCTTTCCAAAATACCACTGAGACATGATAAACAGAAATTAAGGAATTATCAGCAAGAGTGCCATGATCCCTTATGACAGTATCTGACTGGTACATGAAAATGTTTAGCAAAATAAACTAAGCTGCTTTCTTTTAGAGTCAGTTTGTGATCATTGTCCTTGTACCGGTTGTTAACATGGTTTACCCCGTCCTGGAGCAATTGTAAGTCACTGAAAGATTGAATGGCATCCTTAGGCCAGTAACTGAGCCCTGTGGTACACCACTTGTAACCTTTTCACTTTTAGAAGTGGCACCTGCATTTCTAACCATGTGTTCTGTTAGTCAGTTTGCTCTCCACCATATAATATAATGATTTATATTCAGATTTACAAGTCTGTTACAAATGTCTGTATGGAGAATACTGTTAAGGGCTTTGGACAGATCTAGATATGCCGTATATACTGCTTATCCACTACCTCCTGCTTTAGTGACTTTTTCAAAGATGTTGATGAGGTGAAAGAGGCAGGGCCAAATTGAGGGTTATGAGATTTCCAATTTCCATATTAATGTGGTCTAAGATAATACATTCCATTCTATTACGTATGAGGCTAACAAAGCTAATGGGTTTGTAGTTACCAAGGTCTGTGGTTGGCCACCATTGTTTAATGGTATTACAGTATTTGTTTTTAAGACTTCAGGAATGCAGCTGGTAGAGAAGCTAAGACTGAACAGGTTATGTTAGGTTTAGATAGGCCTTAATTTGTACTGATAATCATGCAAGGCAGTATATTGTAATGGGTCCATGGATGAGATGGCCTTAGCTTTTAGAGGGCTGAGAGGACTTGTTCCATAGTAATTAAAGGGAGTGGTTAGGACTGCAGAATCTCTTAAACAGCAATAACCGTGGGTTGGGAAACATTTGCTGTAAATTTGTCATGTAGAATACTAGCAGTTTCTTTTGGGTCAGCATGAGCAGCATTGTTGTGTATAACTGCAAATATTATTAGTGTTAGTTCTTTACTATCTGACATAGTTAAAGAAAGGTCTGTATTTATTTTTAGTTCTATTGATTACTTTAAGTTCATACTCAGTACTAAGCTTCATAATGGTTCCTTTAAGCTCTTTACTAGTTTGCTTAAGTGTGTTCTTAACGTAGGTAGAATGAGTCCTCTTATAAACATTAAGTAATTTCTTTCTCTGGTTATATAATTTAGTTATAGTGGCATTTCAACACAGAGGTTTGTTTTTAAGTTTCACATTATTAGTTGATGCAGATAGGGACCTTATTAAGTGGGAGTATGCATCAGAGGCATACATAACAGTTTTAACACCGGGATCCATCGGAGAAGAATTACAGCAAAATTTATTTAGGTCATTCAGTAAATGAAGAAGGTTTGCTTTTGAGAAATCTCTAAATGCAGAGGTATTTGCAGGGGAAGTGTCACCAACTTTAAAATAAGTGTTCACTGGTTTATGGTCCGATTTATTAAGGGAAGATAATACATTTGGAGGTGTGCAAGAAGTGCCTGTATTTATACATTTAAGATCAAGGGTACTGTGGACCTAGTAGGATGGTTGATTATTTATTTGTAAAAAGGAATTAGCATTTATAACGTCAAAAGAGTGCTGGGCATGCCAACCTTTGGCAGACTAGGTCAACCAGTTTATTGATGGATAGTAGGAGCCTTCCCAGTAGAAAAACATTGAGTTTAATAGGGATTTATTTCAGCTAATGTGATAATACAGCTATCTTGCTCAGATATTAGAACACAGAGGGTGTTCTATATATTCTATATCTAGTTATGAAGAGGTAATCAGTCTTGTGCAGAGTGATTAAGACATCTAGGAGTTAAAATTTAGTGTCCCAAGGAATCTGATTTGATAAACACTAATACACCCTACAATTTTCAGTAAGTTTAAAAATGTGATAAGCACTAAATCCAGGCATAGTGAGAGTGCTTTCTTTGCTTTGAAACCAAGTTTCTGTAACTACACATATTTGGATATGTTCAAGTTGCAGGACACACTCAAGTTAGGGCATTTTTAAGACTTCTGGCATTGAATAAAGTCACTTTCATTTCTTTCAAATTAGAATTTGCTAGGTTGGAATGTCCAGCAGATGGAGTCTACCTAAACCGTGCTATGGGGGCAGCAGAAGCTTTAGCCAGAATGTGAAAGCCTTGGTAGGAGCAGCACAGACAGTTCCTGGCAAAGCAGGAGGGCTTTCTAGCCATTACATCAAAAGCTGATACATACTAGATATTTAAAGAATAGTAAAGAATAAAAGGATAGTTTTTTACAGTAATGTATACCTTTTTAGATGTGAAATCATGTTGTGTTTTTGATAGCTTTTGCTTATTTTACCCAAAAGAGAACAGAAAAACATGTATATTTTTATTTGACTGATTGGTAACTATTGCAGCTTCTCAATTTCCAAAAGATATTCTAATGTGAATTTGACTATATCTTCATATTCCAGTATTCTGTTTTACTTCAATATATTCTCTGAAAAATTTCAGTCACTGACCGATATGCTAGTCCCTCTTTTACTGTGTTTTGTACAACCAAATAATTTTCATTAAAAGCATTCAACAGCATGCCAGTCAAAACAAGTAAAACATGCATATTTTCCAGGACATACAAATGTACAGAAACGTATAGAAGAGATCTCTTTATGTGATAAAAGAGTACTAATTTTGTCTTTCCTTTCACAAGAATATACAAATGATATGACTCAGATATATTCTGAGTTTGTCACCCCAAAGAAATATAAAATATATACAAAATACAAAATATCCACATTTCTTGCAATTCAAATCTCTATGCAAAACTACTGGTAGTAACTACCAATAAAATAATACATCTCTATAACCATATGAAGTATTGCAACAAATTTCTTAGAATAATATATTATGGGAATTAGCTATAAAATGCAGTTACATGGTGATTCCATGTATAAAGACACATAACTTTATCTACACATAATGTGCTTTACTGAATATGAATCTAAACTGCAGGGATCATAAGCCGAGTGGCAAAAAAAATCTTTACTCATGAGAAATTAACAGGATTTTTATTTCTGATGAAAGCAGACAAGGAATTATTCTAGGCATCATTGTACTTGATGTACAGGGCAGACATTTACAACAACAATAGAAGCAGAGTATAATGTAAAATATCATCCAGTAGCATTAAAGATTTCTGAACCAATGAATCAGGTGCCTATAAATAAAATGTTATATCTCTTTTCACTTTCAGATTTTGTTATGATGCTTGCAGACACTCACCACATAATATTCAACAACAAAGAGCTCCTATGATTATTAATGTAGGATTTCATTACAGCAATACATTTAATTTGACCAGACACCTTTAGTTGCCTGTTATTTGTAGCAGTTTGCAAATGAGAAACATATGCTTTTATGGATAAAATATATGTGATTTTTACTTCTGATGTTATGATAACTCAGTTAAACATTTAAGCAGCTACAGTCCCTGGTGTTGTGAGCTCCCATGTAGTCCCCCTCAAACTACCCCAGTATAAGACACTCCTGACTGAAAGGACGTTACCTTGAAAATCTTTACCTGCTACAAGTCTTTGAAGTCCAACCTGCAATTTGAATAAGATAGTCCCCTTCAAACTACCCCAGTATGAGACACTCCTAACTGAAAGGATGTTACCTTGAAAATCTTTACCTGCTACAAGTCTTTGAAGTCCAACCTGCAATTTGAATAAGGTAGTCCACCTCAAACTAACCCAGTATAAGACACTCCTGACTGAAAGGACGTTACCCTGAAAAACTTTACCTGCTACTAGTCTTTGAAGTCCAACCTGCAATTTGAATAAGGTAGTCCCCCTCAAACTACCCCAGTATAAGACACTCCTGACTGAAAGACGTTACCCTGAAAAATGTTACCTGCTACAAGTCTTTGAAGTCCAACCTGCAGTTTGAATAAAGTTAATACCATAACATGTACTAGTACCTTAACACTCTACCTATGTACTGTTTCATGCTGCCCTTGGTTTAAAGGCACCTCTGGGCTCCCTCCATATTGTGTAACCTAGCTAGATTTTCCCCAAGAATCTTACCTCTTTAACCTACAAATCTACCCTGCACACAGTAGTTTCATCCGGCTCCCCTGCACACAGCCCATAAGATATACCCTGCAGCTCTTATTTAATCTCTGCAAGGGGACAATCTATAGCTTAAAAATAGCCCATAAATTTGGTGTGAAACTAAACCAGTAAAATACAACCAAAAAGATACATTTGGAGTGAAATTAAACTAGTACAATAAGCCAAAAAGATACAGTTGGTGTAAACAGAAACAACTGAAAAGATACATTTGGTGTATAAAGAAATGAAACAAGTAAGCCCAGGGATATAATTGGAGTTAGTGTTAGCCCCAGTGCACTTGGGCTCACTCCGCTCCCCTCCCTGCCCCCTATTTCCACCCGCCCCCACTAGTGCTGCATTTCAACTAAACTTTGCCACTCCCCTCATGCTAACCACCAATCACTGAATCTGCCCCACTCCTGTACCCATTTTCTTCTCTTCCACTATTCCACATCCTGTAAAGCACAGTCTTTCATCTAACTACCTTACAATCACAAACACCTCTCATCATCCACCACATTCACCCCATCCTAAGCATATCTCTCACTCATGACCAAACCCAACCAAGCCATGCCCAAACTATCCAAACCCACATACATACACCTCTTACTATTGCTCCTAAGTGTATCCACCCTCCCACTGCTAACTTCTATCACCAACTACCAAAAACAACTTAATTTTATCCACATACCAAGAAAAACTACTTCCACTAACATTATTACAACACACCCTTTTCCTCAACTAGTCCCATATCACTACCAAACCTTCTTTATTCACCACTATGCACACAGATTACAGCCATCACACTACCCAGTCCCAAACAACTATAAAGAACTTTAAGACCCTAAACAAACTACTCAAACTCTATTTTTACCTCAGAACCCAGCTCATTAGCTGTGGTGATGTACACCCAAACCCAGGCCCACAAAATGTAGGAGCCCCAACCCTCAACCTGAATGATACCCTACTAAACCGAGACAAATCCACACTCCTCATTTTAAATTTAAATGTCAGAAGTATACTAAACAAAGTCCATGACCTTCATGCACTACTCTCCTTTTATCAATCTGAGATAGTCATACTAACAGAGACTTGGCTTAAACCAGGCAACCACAACAATGAAATCACTCCACCAGGTTACAATATAATTCATGGTGATAGAATAAGCAAGAAAAGGGGGGCTGTTGCTATAGTGTAGAAATCTCACCTCATCCTTGAGAAAGTAGACATAACAACCCCAGACCTCGATAAAGTTGAACTCACTCTAACAAAACTAAAACTTAATGATAATAAACACTTCAACATCATAGGATGCTACATCCCCCCTGGCAACAATATCTCCATTACAGAAAAACTTCTAGAATGGATATCTAACTCCCTCCCCCAGGAAAGCATAGTATTAGGAGACCTTAATACTGACTGGCAAAACTGTTCCAGTCATAACCCACTATCCCATATTAACCTACATGGCCTAACCCAACTCATCACTTCCCCCACAAGAACAGACAAGAGAACCAAACACCAATCCACTCTAGATTGGATACTTGTATCCCACCCATCACTGATATCCCTAGCAGGGTGTCTACCAGACACCCTGTGTGACCACCAAGTCACATTCTTACTCAGATCAAAATCACCACAACTGACCCAAATATCTACGTGCCTAATTAGAAACAAAAAACACTTTAACCGCTTCAACTTTATAAATGACCTAAAAATGTGCAACTGGACCCCCCCTAAAAAACCTACCTCTTGATGAAGCTGTACTATATTTCAATACTACCTTCTTAAACACCCTTAACCATCATGCCCCCTCCAGAACAACAAGAATTAAAACTAAATATGCCCCCTGGTTAACCCCAGACACAAAATCCCTCCTCAAAAAAAAGAAACAAGGCCTGGACCAACTACCTCAACAGTGAATCCCAACTGAACAAACAAATACACGTTGAACTATGTAACAAAGCCAAAAAACTCACCAAAACAGACAAAATATCTTACTACCAAAAGTTACAGGATAAGCACAGGAACAACCCACAAAAAGTTTGGGCAGCAGTTAACTCTATTCCACAACCAGGTAAAACAACTACCCCAACCCCAAAAATAGATAACAACCAAGAAGACATCCCCACTCAATTTAATAAATGCTTTACAGAAACCATCCAGACCCTTGCAAGCAACCAAACATATGACAACATCCCCACCCATGCATATCCACCCCCCATCCCAACTAACAATTGCCCCAAGTTCAGCTTCTACCCAGAACCAACCAAATCCATGGAAAAAACTACTCTGCAAGCTCAAACCAACATCTCTAGCTGCAGATAAATTACGCTCTGAATACCTCTACCTGGCTGCAGAAGCCATAGAATATCCTGTCTCCATCCTAATTAACAGATCCATCTCCGAGTATATAGTACCCAAGCTGTGGAAAATATCACATATCATCCCTCTACATAAAGGGGGAACCTCCTCGGAACTCAATAACTACTGCCCTATAGCCATACTACCCCCTTTATCTAAAATTTTAGAGAGGGTAATACACAAGCAACTAATGAAATATCTCCTAGAAAATAATCTAATAGCAACACAACAACATGGCTTTAGACCCTTCCATAGCACCACCACTGCACTAACAGAATTCACCAACATTGTCAATACTCACAGAAACAACAGACTTCTTTTTTCTGCCACCTTCCTTGACTTGTCCAAAACATTCAATATGGTTAACCACAATAAACTCCTTCTTTCACTAGCAACTCTAAACCTTACCACCACTTGGTCTACTGTATCGCAATAATAAATTCCTCACTGACCACTCCAAAACTACAATAGTGAGGACTCACCTACTAGCCACCTTACTTTATGCCTCCCCCATGCTTACAAATCTCCGCAAATCCGACCTAAACAAACTTGATAGTTGTTGTAATAAGATAGCCAAATTCGCTACAATCTCTCCCATCAGAGCATATCACCGTGAATGCCTAAAAAAACTCAATTGGCTAGAACTACCACTACTACTTCAACTCAATCAACTATCACTAGCCCACAAAATAATACATAACTCTGAAAACACCCCAGCCCTACAAAATCTTTTGCAACCCTATACAACTGCCAGGCCCTTGAGGTCTAGCACACAAAACCTCCTCAAAGTAGCCGAATATAAAAATGAAGCTGGTACTTCTGTCTACAGCCATTGTATAGCAAAAACCTGGAACTCCCTTCCTGCCTACATAACTGACAACAAATCTCCATCACAGTTCAAGAAACTTGTTAAAACTCACTTTTTGAATAATCAACTGTGCTCCTGTATCCCCCTGGCTAATGTCTCATTAGAACACTTCACCTAACTTAAGTAACTCTGCTAAGCCAACCAATCATAGTACTGTACCCACTTAGGACTGTTAATCTACTGCTTATCCCATCTCTCCAGGAGTTAGGGAAAACTACCCCAGCAATGTTGTGCTTTCCATAAGCAACTAAAACTAGGAGAAGACATATTGTAAATCAATTTGTTATCCTTCTCAACTAAAACCAAGCAAAGACATATAGTAAATCAATGTGTTATTCTTCTCAACTAGAGCGAGCATCATCTGCTCTTTCGGAGCTTTATTCTATGTCTGTCTGCTTTTACTCTGATAGTAAATCTATCACAGGAATCCTAAACTTAGAAATATCTTCTAAAATTTAATATTATATTGTAGAGAACAAATGTATCCTATCTGTTAGTTAATATGTATGTCAAAGTCTCTTCTATGGAAATTGTATGTCAAAAGTCTGTCCTTAAAGCTATGTTTTGTAAAAAATTGTTCTCTTGGAGCTTTTCTCCCCGGGTCTCCACTGAAAATGGACTTGTACTCCAGTTGGACTCTCCCGGTCAACAAATGTAAAATAAATAAATAAATAAATAAATATTGTACATAACATATGGAGTGAGGTTGGGGTTGATATAATGGTTAAGGAATTTACCTCACAGTCACAAGGTACAGAGTTTTATTTTTACTTTGGAAAAGGAAATTGAAAAGTATTAAAATGGCCCTCAGTGGCAGCTAGCCTAGTATTACCTATGCACCTAAAACCATTCCCACAAAGGAAGTGGAGAATAATGTAAATATCAGTTCTTTGGCAGTGAGTGCCCCTGAATGGATCAACTGTGTATACCTGGAATGACACACATAATTTCCTATTTCAGAATTAATTTTCAAACGTTTCCTGTTCCAGAATTCATTTTCAGACTTTCAAATAGTCACCACAATGTCTTTTGCCATTGAAAGAACAAGGGATTAATTTCCTATTAGGGGTATCAGTGAAGTACTATGTTGAACATGACTGCCTGAAAATAAAAGGTCATATCTCAGTCCCCCTTCCAGATTTCATTATGAAACTTTTAGGTAGTTACCATACAGTAGTCATGCAAAATAAGAAAATTTACCTATGAGCCATTTCAGAACTGTTTTTCTTTTGGCTTGCCATAAACAATGAATAAATAAAATACAAAATTTACAGGGAACAAGTTCCCCTTTCCTGCACCCCACCAAATTATACAGACTAACTCCATAGCTGCAGAACATTGTAGAAAAGGGGAACCCCCCCAAAAAAAAACTGCAGTGTCAGCTTGCACAGTACAACACATTGCAATGCAACTCACTATGACATATAATATTCACATAAATGCCCTTCAGCTACAGAACATACAGCGACTAATAACACAGCCAATGAAGCATCAGATCACACTACTTTAGCTGCTTGAAAGCATGACATTGTAGTCTTGGCATGTTATGACTCAGAGCAAGAGTTTGTGATAGCTCTATAGGATTGGTGTTTCTTTATGTGAGGACATTTCAGTAAAGAACTATTCTACACCATTATGTATTCTGGATACTGACCAGAAGTTCACATAATACCCAAAATAGAGTGTAATGAAAATGTCAGATTGCAGCAATGAAAGTATATAAACCAAAATATTTGGTGCCTATGTATGAAAGGCCATATCTTAGTCCGCTTTCATATTTCATTTTGAGACTTTAACTCATTGCTTCCCACAAGAGTATAGTCATCAGGAAAGTAGAGTTCTAGAGTATCATACAAGAGCATACTCATCTTTACAGGAGTTTTCTCTGTACTCCTGAAATGAGTGTATGTCTCACTGTTTTCAAAGCCTAATTTCTAAAATCCTGGTAAAAGTAAATAAAACTAAAGCAACAAGCTGGCATCTACAGGCTGACATAATTTGCTAAGCATGACAGTGAAACAGTCATCATCTGATGTGCAGAGTAGGAGTTAAGGAGTGTTTAGAAAATGTTATGGAAACATAGAACATATTCCATGTTTATATTAATAATTACCAAATAGTGTATGATACTGTCATGTTGAGATGTTGTATTTAAGAAATGAGTGTTTCTAAAAGTGACATTAAAACATGACAGAAAATGTGAAGACATTTTGAGATATAAGTGCTCTTTTGGTAAAGTAGTTATGACTGCCTTTTCATAACTGCATTAATGTCATAAAAGCTGTATGACTATAAGGGAGACACATAGTGTCATTTTACACAAAACAGACAATGTTATCACTGATACTTACCATCTAACACAAATGGCTTTGTTGATTCATATTGGTTTGAAATATTGTGAAATTATTATATGCATGATTTGCATATATTTGGCAATAACAAAAGGTATGGTGTCCCGCCTTGTCAAACATGATTGGAAGACTGTTGAGCAACTGAACAATTCCTTCACTATTGTCTTGGAACTATCTTGCAGACTTACATAGATATAACCTTTTGTTTGATTATGACACTAGTATTTTTTATCAGACAAAGTGCAGTTTTTCTTTTATAAATTTGAAGTGTAATATACATACCGAATTGGTCGAGGCCCGGGTTAACAATGACCGCCACCAGTACTCTTGTCCAACAGTGTGCTGGCGGAAATTGGGCTACTGTTGGCTGAAGGAGGAGAAAAGGCGGAAGGCATGGACGAAGGCAGGTAAAGGCTAGGACTGTGATAGTGAGGGTCGGAACTTTGAATGTTGGCAGTATGACTGGTATAGGGAGAGAGCTAGCTGATATGATGGACCGAAGGAAGATTGGTATATTGTGTGTGCAAGAGACCAGATGGAAGGGAAGCAAAGCTAGGTGTATCAGAGGCAGGTTCAAATTGTTTTATCATGGTGTGGATGGGAGGAGAAATGGCGTAGGCATTATCCTGAAGGAACAGTATGCTAAGAGTGTTTTGGAGGTGAAAAGAGTGTCGGATAGAGTGATGTTTATGAAGCTGGAAATTGATTGTGTAATGATGAATGTTGTTAGTGTATATGCTCCACAAGTTGGGTGTATGATGGATGAGAAAGAAAAAATTTTGGAGTGAGTTGGATGAAGTGGTGATGACTGTACCCAAGGGTGAGAGACTGGTGATTGGAGCAGATTTCAATGGGCATGTTGGTGAAAGGAACAGAGGGGATGAGGAAGTGATAGGTAGGTATGGTGTTAAGCAAAGGAATGCAGAAGGTCAGATGGTAGTGGATTTTACGAAAAGGATGGACATGGCTGTGTTGAGTACGTATTTTAACAAGAGGAGGAGCATAGGGTGACATACAAGAGTGGAGGAAGATGCACACAGGTGGATTATATCTTATGTAGAAGGGCCAGTCTGAAGGAGATTGGAGACTGTAAAGTGGTGGCAGGGGAAAGTGTAGTTAGGCAGCATAGGATGGTGGTTTGTAGGATGACACTGGTGATCAAGAAGAGGAGGATGAGTGTGAGGGCAGCACAAAGGATCAAATGGTGGAAATTGAAAAATGGTAATTGTGAGGTGATGTTCAGGGAAGAGTTAAGACAGGCAATGGGTGGCAGTGAAGAGTTACCGAACAGCTGGGTAACTATAGCAGAGCTAGTAAGAGAGATGGCTAGAAAGGTGCTTGGTGTGACACCTGGAAAGAGGAAGGAGGACAAGGAGACCTGGTGGTGGAATGAAGAAGTACAGGAGAGTATACAGCGAAAGAGGTTGGTGAAGAAGAAGTGGGATTGTCAGAGAGATGAAGAAAGTAGACAAGAGTATAAGGAGATGAGGTGCATGGCAAAGAGAGAGGTGGCGAAGGCTAAGGATAAGGCATATGATGAGTTGTATAAAAGGTTGGACACTAAGGAGGGAGAAAAGGACCTGTACCGATTGGCTAGACAGAGGGACCAAGCTAGTAAAGATGTGCAGCAGGTAAGGGTGATAAAGGATAATGAGGGAAACGTACTCACAAGCAAGGAGAGTGTGTTGAGCAGATGGAAAGAGTACTTTGAGGGGCTGATGAATGAAGAGAATGAGAGGGAGAGAAGGTTGGATGATGTGCGGATAGTGAATCATGAAGTGCAGTGGATTAGCAAGGAGGAAGTAAGGATAGCTATGAAGAGGATGAAGAACGGAAAGGCTGTTGGTCCACATGACATACCTGTGGAAGCATGGAGGTGTTTAGGTGAAATGGGAGTGGAGTTTTTAACTAGATTATTTAATGAAATCTTGGAAAGTGAGAGAATGCCTGAGGAATGGAGAAAAAGTGTTTTGGTACCGATTTTTAAGAATCAGGGTGACGTGCAGAGCTGTAGTAACTACAGAGGGATTAAAGTGATCAGTCACAGCATGAAGTTATGGGAAAGAGTAGTAGAAGCTAGGTTAAGAAGGGAGGTGATGATTAGTGATCAGCAGTATGGTTTCATGTCAGGAAAGAGCACTACAGATGCAATGTTTACTTTGAGAGTGTTGATGGAGAAGTGCAGAGAATGTCAGAAGGAGTTGCATTGTGTCTTTGTGGATTTAGAAAAAGCATATGACAGAGTGCCTTGAGAGGAGTTGTGGTATTGTATGAGGAAGTCAGGAGTGTCAGAGAAGTATGTAAGAGTGGTACAGGATATGTATGAGGGTAGTGTGACAGCGGTGAGGTCTGCGGTGGGATTGACTGATGTGTTTAATGTGGAGGTGGGATTACATCAAGGTTCATCTCTGAGCCCTTTCTTATTTGTAATGGTGATGGACAGGTTGACAGACGAGATCAGACAGGAGTTCCCGTGGACCATGATGTTTGCAGTTGACATTGTGATCTGTAGTGAGAGTAGGGAACAGGTGGAGGAGACCCTGGAGAGGTGGAGATATGCTCTAGAGAGAAGAGGAATGAAGGTCAGCAGGACTAAGACAGAATATATCTGTGTAAATGAGAGGGAGGATAGAGGAATGGTGAGGATGCAGGGAGTAGAGGTGGCAAAGGTGGATGAGTTTAAGTACTTGGGATCAACAGTTCAGAGTAATGGTGAGTGTGGAAGAGAGGTGAAGAAGAGAGTACAGGCAGGATGGAGAAGGGTGGAGAAGAGTGTCAGGAGTGATTTGTGACAGATGAGTACCAGTAAGAGTGAAAGGGAAGGTCTACAAGAGGATAGTGAGACCAGCTATGTTATATGGGTTGTAGACAGTGGCATTGACAAAAAGGCAGGAGTCAGATCTTGGTGTGGCAGAGTTGAAGATGTTAAGATTTGCACTGGGTGTGACAAAGATGGACAGGATTAGGAATAAGTATATTAGAGGTTCATCCCAGGTTGGAAGGTTTGGAGACAAAGCCAGAGAGGCAAGATTATGTTGGTTTGGACATGTGCTGAGGAGGCATGCTGAGTATATTGGGAAAAAGTTGCTAAGAATGAAGATGCCAGGTAACAGGAAAAGAGGAAGGCCTAAGATCAGGTTTATGGATGTGGTGAGAGAGGACATGCAGGTGGTTGGTGTGACAGAGCAAGATGCAGAGGACAGGAAGAAATGGAAACAGTTGATCTGCTATGGCGACCCCTGAGGGGAGCAGCCGAAAGAAGAAAAAGAAAATCAGCACAGAGAAGCAGACTTTTGATACTAATATCACTGTATAGACAACTGTCTACCAAAGAGATGTCATATTTTATATTCTTTGTCAACTGTACCATTTATCAGATATTATAAATCTGATGAAGTATTTTCAGTCGATGATTTTGAAGGATGACTTTCAGGAAGCAAGTCGTTTCCTGGCTTAGAAGATCTCAAGAAGCAAATATATTAATTTAGCCTCCTGCTGTTCAAGATTAAATGAGTTCAAGTGACAACATAGTAGTCTGCTGTAAATTGCACTTAAGACCGATATTCTACACTGAGGAGTTCTCAGTGCAGCAAAACATTTATCCACTTCAATGAATCACTCATCTCTACTTTTAACCAGGGCATGTTACACCAGTCTTGTAAACTGGTCTGACAAAGGCATAGTCACTCTTTTCAATACATTAAAAATTACTTTGAAAATTCAAACCAACTAACACAGCACCTGACAACCATAGTTCTTCTACATAGGTCAATAGCTTTACAACATGTACCTAAAGTCTGGAATTTAGTATTCATTACACCTATTCATAAATTAGGTACCCCGGTGAAACTTTGTATTGATTGCTGTATTATTTTCTTTATAAAATCCTGAAAAATGCATTCATGACAAGTCATGAATCACCTAAAATACAATAAAACGTCCCACCAACTCAATGGGTTTTCACCCTGGGTGCAGTACAGAAACAACATTTCTAACTTCTCAAGATGTACTCAACAAACAAAAGAATTAAGGTAACCTAATACCCTCATTATTTCTTGATCTGTGTAAAACTTTTTGACACTGTGTCCCATAAAACTCTCATACAAAGACTAGCACATATAGACATTAACAGTACAATAAATTGGCAAAAAACTTCTGTGCAAGACAGAGCTCAGTCATTAAGCTGGAACAGCACCTTTTAAGTCTATATCAATAGGCATATCTCAAGGATCTTTTTTAGGTCCCCTTCTATTCAAAATATTCATCAGTGATATCTATAGGCATACACGCAATTCTTCTTTAGTTCAGTATGCAGTTGACTGTCCTGGGAATCTGCTCAGCCAAAACGATTACTCACCTGTAAGATATTACCCAATAACCATTGCATCACATATAAAAGTATCTTATAAAATACCACTAAAACAAATTTCATTGTGTTTAATGCAGCCTCATCTAAGCTCATCTCTTAAAATTTGAGCATCTACTCAATAATAAATAAAAGCATTGAGGAATTACCCCCAAAACAAACTTCTTGGACATATTAATGTGATCAACTAAAATTTGATCTGCACACTCAATATATAACATCTAATTTAAAGAAAATCTAGGCATGCCTTGCTAATCCAAAGCCTATCTTCACTGATAATTCCTAGCTAACAGCCAAAGCACTGCTGCTTCCTACCCCTCTATATGCCTCATCACTATTAGAAAACACACACAAAATAAGTTGCACTGGTTATAACAGACCTATAATGAAACAGATGAGAGATTCATCTGATTTAGAAGTTATCAGTATGGAAAGAAGGAAATTTAAATGGATTTTTTAAAGAAATAAAATACATTATATTCAGGACTTAATGTTGAAAGCTGACAAAATAAGATCTCCAATCATGATGAATTCTAGGCATTGATGGTTATTGCCAAATTTTACTGAGGATGTTATTTCACATATCTGAAGTACTGGCATTAGTGAGTATTGGGGATGGAAAATAAGATGTGCAAAGCAGAAGAGGAATATAGTGTCCTAGTTGGTTGTAGAAGGATAAGCTGCGCTAAGAGCAGGACAGTGGCTCTTCGTTTATTAGTTTGTAAATCAGAGTACAAGAAGAGAGAGATGAGGCTGAATGCAGACAGATAACCTTCTGGGTCTGGATAATAGAGCACAGTGGTGTTCCTGGTAATAGGACTGTAGAATAAACCTCTGAACCTAATCTAGAGATGTCTAGGGCTTAGGGCTATTGAAGTGTGTAGCTGTTGAAAAGGGGAGGGCATCTGTATTAGGTAATAAGGATAAAACTTCTTTTTCCTAGGGGTCTCAGCTTTAGGAGCATGTAAAAGTGAAATAGGTTCATAGGTCCACAGATTAGTATTAGGCTAACTGCCCTTGGGGGCTAATTTTAAGCCTGGCCAATTACTCCATGTAAGTATCAAACCCTGCACCTTGTATCTGTAAGGTAAATACCTTAACCATTATGCCAACCTCCCACCCTCTAAATATTTACAATCCATGTAACTGGAGAAGTAACTTTAGGATACACGTGTCTGCTCTGCTGTCTAGACACACACACACACACACACACACACACACACACACACACACACACACAGTTGACTGCAGTGAGAACAGAATCCCTACTAGTATAAGTATATTCTGGGTTGGCACCCGTGATTTGAGCAAGCAAGTTTGTTTTAGATGCCTTTGGCATATTTTGAGAAGTATTGGAGAGATTTTATTTATTTATTGGCATTTATTGACTGGGAAAGTCCACTGGGCACTGGACCTGTTTTCAGTCATAACCTAAGGCAAATCAGTTTGTTAACAAACATAATTTTCTCTAAATGTTGGAGTTATTCCTTTACATGGAGAAACCAACCAAAATTTGACATGGGGACCAAGACCCATTGTGTTTTTTTAATTAATTTTAAGCTGCTGCTGCTGAAACTGTATATTTTATAGGATGTTATCATTTTTTATTTAGGTGTCTATAGAAATGAGTGGTCCATGCTGAGCAATATTAGTCATCTATGAATAGAACAGTACATGCTCAGTGGTGGTCACTGGAAGTCATTTGGTAAAGATGAACAAAATTAAGAGGCCCAGAATGTATCCTTGTTGGGAAACTTGCTGTCAATGGAAAAAGTTTGAATGTGTGCAGAGTCTTTCCCTCAGTAGCTAGCAAAGCTTTTGCTCTTGGGCTTTAACCTGCACTTGGGTAGTTCAATGAGAGGAGGGCTAAACGTGAATAACATCCTGATTACTGCCATTCATATTCCTATATGAGGAACTGGTTATGGACAATACAGCAGTAGCGGTGCAACAGCCAAACCTGAATCCATACCTTTGAAAATAGAATAACCCATAATCAGTCATACACTCTTTGAACTATGTATCAACAGTAGATACTAGTAGTCTGTAAAGGGAGTGGGCTTGTTATATTTAGGAATTAAGATGGCAGTAGAACATTTCCATTGGTCAAGATATTGCAGTGGAGCATCTGCACTGGTCAGAAAATTAGACCCTTGAGAGAGACAAGCTAATGATGCACAATATATGAATTGAATCTAAAAGGATTTAGCCCCCTCCCCCCAAAAAATGTGGGGATAGGCCATCAGAGCTTGTACTTCTGTGAGTGTGAAACCAATGTATTTATTTATTTATTTACATTTGTTAACCAAGGCAGAGCACTGGTCTCTTTGGACCAATTACAGGTTCAGTCAAGGAAACAATGAGGTACATAACACACAATCTGTCTTACAGCAGGGAGTGTGACAAGAAAATAATAGAGAATCAGTATACATATGTTACAGCTTCAAATGTAGGGAAGGAGGCAATAAATTGTTATTATGAGAGTAATTAAGTAGAGAGGTGAAGAAATACCATCACCAATAGGGAGAGTAAAGACTTCGTGAAAAAGTATCATATATTCAGCTAAGGTCCTTACTGTTTGTTTAAAGTAGGTGAGTGTATTTAATGATGGTCTGAAATAGGAAGTCATGTGAAGTACATTACAAAGTGCTGTTTAGATGGGAATGCAGAGATGCAAGAGATAGTTATTTTAGGATACATTTTTGTACATAAACATACTGCAGTTAAAATAGTAACCATGAAATTTCATTAAAAAATACAACTGACCAAATAAACTAATCTCTCTGGAGAGCCTTCAAGGTAAAAACAAGAATGAAAAACACAATTATTACCTAATAACTGAACATAAAAAAAATCACTTAACACGTCATTAATCTTTGACCTGACAAATGGCTTATTTATAAAGTGCTGAAAACTGTATTCTCTGAAAACAGACTTATTTTGAAATCCCTGGAAATTAGGGTCTATATTAGATCACCGAATGCTTAAAAAAGCGAACGGTGATTAATCGACCCTATGTAAACTAAAGTTTATAATGTCGAAGTGTCAGAACAGTGATTTTTTTCCAAGGGAAAAAAATCGCTGTTCCAAAAAAAAAAAAAAAAAAAACAGTTTCAAACATTACATTAACCCCACACCCCCCTACTTAAATATACCAGCACCGAGACCACACTACATTGCTGAAAACAGCAACGTACCGAAGCGGCCAAGCGAATTCTTTCCCAGGGAAAGAATTTGCTTAACAGCCGCTTCGATATTCTGCGTTTTCAGCCTTTTATGTTTGACCAAGATGCATTTGAAAGAATGCATCCTCAGTCTTGTAATATAGACCCGGAAATGATACTATATGAAAAAACTTTAAAAAGTGCCAGAAATTATATTGTATGAGTAACACATATATATGTCTGTGTGTGTGTGTGTGTGTGTGTGTGTGTGTGTGTGTGTGTGTGTGTGTGTGTATCTATATAGGTCTGCCTTCTATCATCGAATTTACAGTTCACCAAACAGTAAATAACCAAACTCAGTCAGCCGTAAACCCTTTTTTGTGAAAGTATTATTTTATTTTACATTTGTTTACATAGTATACTATGTCAAAGTTTATTTAATTGACATATGTACTGTTTTCCTGGTAGTAGGAGATGGAAAAGTATATCTCGTTTTTGTGACTTTTGGTATTCCGTACCAGTCCTGAAACATGATGGACATGTCTGTACTGTCATCTGTCTTGGACATGCTACGCCTAAAGAAATCCCAATCCCTCCAAGCTACATGCTTGTAGCTTTGAGATGAAGATCACACTACAGTAAGGATAGGGAAATCCACCCTTACTGTCAGTGTAGTGTGATCTCGGAGTTGGTATATATAATGTGCATGGGGTGTCGGGAGTGCAGAGGGGCTTACCCCCTGCAAAAATATTGGAGAATGTGTTGGGAATTGCTGTCAGTCAATAATGCAAGAAATTAG
Organism: Protopterus annectens; assembly: GCF_019279795.1. Classification (NCBI taxonomy): domain Eukaryota; kingdom Metazoa; phylum Chordata; order Ceratodontiformes; family Protopteridae; genus Protopterus; species Protopterus annectens. The sequence continues at coordinate 706,799,538 of NC_056734.1, forward strand.
AGATTCATACTTTTGGCTCTTAAAAAAAAGATAGGGAAAAGCAACCTGCTATGGAGATGCTGTCTTCTCAAGTACTTCCCTTACACTGCACTGATGCACTGTGCAAGTGTGTGTTGGTAAGTGCCATACACCTGCACAGTACATGAAAGGTAAGAAATTCCTTTCTTAAGTAAGTTTCATTGGATAATAGCAATAACTGATGATTTATAGGTTCATAGGTTCATAGCTAGGTATTAGGCTATCGGCCCAAGGGCCTACATAAGCCTAGCCAGCAAGGTTCCATAGCTTACGCCACCCAAGAAAGTTTTTTTCCTATGCAACTGTCCAGCAGAGACACAGAAGTGATCCCCGGAGTGTATTTCCTATTTCCCATCCAATCATCAAGATTTTTCTTGAAGAGTGCTAATGAAGAACTTTGCTTGACATAGATGGGTAGCTTGTTCCAGAGTATAGAAAGTCTCTGGGACAGGAATCTATCCCTCCAGCGTGTCCTGTTTATTGTGGTGACAAGGTTTAGTTCCCTAGAGCATGTAGCTTGGAGGGATTGGGATTTCTTTAGGCGTAGCATGTCCAACAGCTCTGGGTTTGACATAGCTTTATATGTTAGGCCGAGATCACCTCGGAATAGGCGATATGCTACGGAGTAAAGCTGGAGTTTTTTGAGGCGGTCAGTGTAGGGCATTTGTTTGAGGCCAGTAGTCCTCTTTGTGAGGTACTTCTGTGGCCTTTCCAGCTGCTGCAGATGTCTTGTGAGGTTCATTCCAAAAGGGGCGTTGTACTCTACAGTGGGTCTAATGACTGACGAGTAGAGGGGAACAATTACCTCTTTTTTCCTGGATGAGAACCCTTTTATGATGAGGTGTGCCATGTAGAAGGACTTCCTGACTACTGTGATGATGTGACTATCAAAGGAGAGACTACTGTCCACCTGGGTCCCAAGGTCTCTTATCACACATTCGGTGTTAAGTAGATTGCTGCCTATGTGGTAGTTCATGGGTACAGAGTTTTTACCAAAGGGGATGATACTGCACTTTTTGGCATTGAGCTTGAGGCCATGGCTCTGACACCAGGCATCTGTCTCAGTGAGGCCCTTCTGTAGGATGTCCACATCATTTGGGGACTCAACTATTGCTCCTAGTTTGCAGTCATCTGCGAACTTCGTTAGCCAGAGGCCTTCTGTGTTAGCCTGTACTTCATAGAAGTAGATACCAAACAGGAGAGGTCCCAGGACGGAACCCTGTGGTACTCCACTTGTCACTGCTTTGAGGTCAGATTTGGAGTCTGCAACTTTTACAGTGTGGGTTCTGTCAGTAAGCCAGTTGGCAACCCATCTTGTGACATAGGGGTTTATACCTAGTTTAATGAGTTTTTCTATAATTCCAGAATGGGGGATGGTGTTGAAAGCTTTGGCGAGGTCAAGATAGGCTATGTGAACCACCTTACCCTCATCCACGGCTTTGGTAACTGTCTCAAAGAAGTTGATCAGGTTCAGGATGCCTGATCTGCCTTTCACAAACCCGAACTGGGTGGGATCCAGAGTTTGGAGGTTACCAATGTCTTTGTTTGAGTTCCATGATGATACGTTCCATGGCCTTGCAGACCAGGCTTGTCAGGCTAATAGGTCGCTAGTGATTTAGTGTTGGTATCACAGGATATAGCCACATTTAGCTTTGCTTGATCTCCATCATGATCAAACCACATCAATACACTTTTCAACTGTTCAGATTTTCACAGAATGTCCAGATTTTTGCCTCATGTGAGTTTTGATCTGCTTCTTATAACAGTGTGGTTTTCTGGAAAATCACTGGCAAACCACTAAAAAGTGAAGTCAGGAAATAATGGCAGATATTTGAGTTTCATAGGTTCATAGGTTCATGGGTGTGTACTAGGCTAATGGCCCTGGAGCCTTTACAAGCCTAACCCATAGGATTACCCTGGCATCGTGCCACCCAACCTCAGTTCCTAGTGCTTCTGTGGAGTAGAGCCACTGGAGTGATCTCCAGCATGAATTTTCTATTTCCCTTCCACACATCAAGATTTTTCTTGAAGAGGGCCAGTGAGGTGTTCTGCTTGACATGTATGGGAAGTCTATTCCATAGCATGGGCAGTCCCTGGGTTATGAACCCTGTCCCTCCAGCATGTTCTGTTGATTGTGGTAATGAGGTTGAGGTCTCTGGAGCATGTGGTGTGGAAGGATTTGGATTTATTTCTTTAGATGTAGCATTTCTAACAGAGCTGGGTCAGACATGGCTTTGTAAGTCAAGCAGAGATCGCCTCTAAGGCGATATGAGACAGAGAATAGTTGGAGTTTTTTGAGTCTTTTCATATAGGACAAATGTTTAAGGCCTAGGATCCTCTTTGTGAGGTACTTTTGCGGCCTCTCCAGTTGTTGCAGGCGTCTAGTGCGGTACATGCCAAATGGAACATTGTACTCGATGACTGGCCTAATGAGGGAAGAGTAGAGGGAGACAATGACCTCTTTCTTCCTGGATGCAAAACCCTTAGTAATGAGATGTGCCACATAGAAGTACTTTCTGACCACAGTGGTAACGTTGTCGTCAAAAGAGAGGTTGCTATCAACCTGTGTTTCCATATCTCTTATAACGCCTTCTTTGTTCAATGGACTACCATCAATGTGGTAATTCAAGGCAAATGGATTTTTCCCAAAGGGGATGAAGACACATTTTTTGGCATTAAGCTTAAGGCCATGATTCTGACACCAGTCTTTGGTCTCATTGAGGCCTTTCTGCAGGATGTCAACATCACTTGGGGAGTTAATAATAGCTCCCAACTTGCAATCATCTGCAAACTTTGTCAGCCAGAGTCCCTTTGTGTTGGCCTGGACTTCAGAGAAGTAGATACCAAACAGGAGAGGACTCAGGACTGAACTCTGTGGGACTCCACTCATGACTGGTCAGCAGTCTGACTTGGAGTCAGCTACTTTCACACTGTGGGTTCGATCTGTGAGCCAGTTTGCAACCTACCTATTGATATAGGGGTTGATGCCTAGCTTAGTAAGTTTTTCTATGATTCCTGAGTGGGGAATGGTATCAAAGGCTTTGGCCAGATTAAGGTAGGCTGTATGAACCACCTTACCTTCATCCACAGCTCTGGTGACTGACTCAAAGAAGTCAACCAAGTTGATCAGGCATAATCTACCCTTCACAAAACCAAACTGTGTAGGATCCAGAGTTTGGAGATTCTCTATATCCTTGTTTATTAGTTACATGATGATGCGTTCCATAGCTTTGCATATCAGACTTGTCAGGCTAATGGGGCGATAGTTCCCGGGTGGTCTGTAGTCACTCCTCCTTTGTGGAGAGGGATGACTGTAGCAGTGTGCCATTTGGTAGGGACAAAGCCTGAGGTGAGGCTGTGATTAAACAGGGCACACAGGTGAGGTGCCAGATCACTCTGTAGTTCATGTAGAACACAGCCAGGGATACTGTCAGATCCCATAGAAGCTATATTCTTGGCCCTGGACAGTGCTGTTTTAAACTGTGCAGAAGTAATACTGGGTGCCTGGCAATCTACTGGTATTGTGATTGGTCCTTTGGGGGGGAGAGAGGGGTAAGGTTAGCACTGAATCTGTCCGCCAGTATATTTGCAATATCTGTTGGCTCGGTATAGGAGGTACCATTGTGCAGTAGCTCAGAGCAAATCTGGGTATTGCCATGGAGATTCTTTACATAACTATAGAAGGCCTTGTGGTTGTCTTTACTGTCTGCTGCAATTCTGTTTTCATAGCTAGCTTTAGAGGATTTGATGAGGGATTTCAACCTTTTGTTGAGGCTGATAAGGGAGTTTTTCCAGTCTAGGGACTTCACCTTATTCCGCATTAGTTTCCTCCTTCTGTTGTAGAGTTTGTTTATGGCAGGGTCCACCAGATTGGCTTCCTTTTTTTTGAGAAGAGTGTCTTAGTTCTATTTGGTATGGCAAGATCCATGCATTTGTGTATGTGTTTGTAGTGCATGATTTGGTGGTCATGCTACTATTCTCCATTTGTATGGGTGCTGTGAAATTAGCCACCTCTGTTTTTAGGAGCCCAAAGTAAGCGTTGGAGAAGCATTTCATGGTGGTTACCTTTTTTTTGGGGGGGGGTGGGAGGGATATGGATTTCCAAGGTGATTAGCTTGTGATCGGATCTAACCAGGAAGGAGCTGACTATTGGTGTAAAGCATTGGTCACCCATGTTAGTAATGACCAGGTCAAGGATGCTGCTCCTCTAGTGGGGGTAAGAACAAGCTGGTCCAGGGCATTGGAATTAATGAATTCCAGAAAGCGTTGGGCTAGTGTATTGGTACATGAGTAGTTTTCCCAGTTAATGGAGGGGTAGTTGAAGTCGCCCAGTATGAGAGTGTTAGGTTGGACCCTAATATTCTCCAGGGTGCTTAGGAATGTGGAGTGTGAAAATTGGGACATGGTTGGAGACCTATAGCAGGCTACGACCTGAATCGCTGTCTTACCCAATGTTAGCGTTATGTTGGGCTACCAGTCTGGAGGTGTGCACATCCTTTATGAATATAGAAACACCACCAGCTTTGGAGCTTTGGTCCAAGTTCTGGGGCAGAAAGGTGTGGAATGAGTTGTAGCCTGGTAGTTCAGGGGTGCTTTCTGCTGCCTTGAACCAGGTCTCTGTTGCAGCACAAATGTCAATGTTCTCCATTTTAAGGAGTATTTTGAGCGAGTGCATTTTGAGATTTAGACTTCTAGCGTTGAGCAGCATGACCCTCAAATTGCATTTGTTTGTAGCTGTTATGGTGGTAATTTGGTCTTTGGAACACCACTATAGGGGTAGCAAGAGCCTTGGCCAGTATCCGGAAGCCTGGGGTGACAAATGCAGGCCATCTCTGGCAAAGCATCGAGGTCTTTCAGTCATGTCATCCCAGGCAGACAGATACTGGATCCCCTTAGAATGACACCAGAAACTTAGCCAATTGTTGAAATCAATCATTTTCTGCTTGTACTATGGTATCATTCTGGGTGATGGTAGGATGCTGCTAGGGCTTGGGTCATACCTGCCTGGGCTACATAATCCGAGAGCTCCTCCATGTCTCTTTTCATGTAGTCCAGGGAGGTATGTCTCAGGTCAGTCACGCCCACATGTACGATGACAGAGTCATATTTGTACCTGTTGTTGAGGGACCTGAGTGCGTGCATTATGTGGTGGATCCTGGCACCTGACAGGCAGCTGACTGCTACTTTCTTCATATTCAACCAAGTGAGTGGGACTTCATTGTGGCTCACTATTGAGTCACCTATGACTAGTGTGTTGAGCATGCTGTTTTGCCTCAGGGGCTTTGGTTGAGTGGCACACTGTTTAGGAGAGGTATGTGTCTCGTGATTAGTGTTCATAGGTTCATAGGTTCATAAGTTCATACTAGGCTATCTGCCCTAGGGCATTTATAAGCTTAGCCAGAGTGTGTTTGGCTTTCGCCACCCATTTTAAAGTAACTTTTCTATGCCCTTTTTCGAGGTTAGTATACTGTGCCTCTGCCTAACAGTGACACAGAAGTGATACCCGGGGTAAACCTATGATCTCCCATCCACTCATCAAGATTCCTCTTGAAGAGAGTCAATGAGGGACTCTGCCTAACCTGGAATGGGATTTTATTCCAGAGTGAAGGGAGCCTCTGGGTTATGAATCTGTCCCTCCAGCATGTCCTATTTATTTCAGTGCTGAGGTTCAAGTCTCTCGAGCGCATAGCTCGATGGGATTTGGATTTTCTGAGGTGCAGCATGTCCATTAATTCCGGGTTGGACATGGCTTTATACGTCAGGCACAGATCGCCTCTGAGCAAGCAGTATGCCACTGAGTAGAGCTGGAGTTTCTTTAACTGGGCAGCATATGGCATCTGTTTGAGCCCTTTGATCCTCTTGGTGAGGTACCTTTGGGGTCTTTCCAGTTGCTGCAGGTGTCTGGTAAGGTACATCCCAAAAGGGGCATTGTACTCAATTATGGGCCTGACGAGGGATGAGTAAAGAGGCACGATGACCTCCCCTGATCTAGATGTGAATCCCTTCATGATTAGGTGGGCTATATAAAATGTTTTTCTAACCACTTTGGCCACGTGGTTGTCAAATGAGAGATTGCTATCAACTTGGGTCCCCAGGTCCCTAATTACTTCTTCTGTACTTAATGGATTACCAACTATGTGGTAATTTGTGGGCACTTTGTTTTTGCCAAAGGGGATGACTATACACTTTTTGGCGTTTAGCTTGAGGCCATGGCTCTGGCACCAGTTGTCTGTTTCTATGAGGCCCTTTTGGAGGATGCTTATGTCAGCTGGAGAGTCGATTATGGCGCCCAGTTTGCAGTCATCTGCGAACTTGGTCAGCCACAGTCCTTCTGTGTTGGCCTGTACCTCTGAGAAATATATACCGAACAAGAGAGGTCCCAGGACTGAGCCTTGTGGGACGCCACTTGTAACTGGTTTGGAGTCTGACATGGCTCCAGCAATTCTAACCATGTAGGTTCTGTCCTTGAGCCAGTTTGCAACCCATCTAGTGACATAGGGGTTTATATTTAAGCTGATGAGCTTATCTATAATGCCCAAGTGGGGTATTGTATCGAAGGCTTTTGCGAGGTCCAGGTAGGCTGGGTGGACCACCTTCCCCTCGTCAATGGCCTTAGTAACTGTTTCAAAGAAATCAACCAGGTTTAAGAGGCAGGATCTGCCCTTAACAAAGCCAAACTGGGTAGGATCCAGTGTCAGTAGGTCCCCAATATCTTTATTTATGAGGTCCATGATGATCCTTTCCATAGCTTTGCAGACCAAGCTAGTCAGGCTTATGGGGCGATAGTTTCCAGGATCCATTGAGGCACCACCTTTGTGGTGAGGGACCACTGTTGCTGTACGCCACTCTTTGGGTACATATCCTGTAGTAAGGCTGAGATTGAGCAGTAGTTTTATGTTTGGGTTTAGCTCTTCTTGGAGTTCATGTAGGACGCAGCCCGGGACACCGTCTGGTCCCATTGATGCTGTGTTTTTTGCTTTGGAGAAGGCAGCTCTTACCTGAGCATCTGAGATGTCAGGGGGGCAGCACTCTGCTGGGATAGATATTTGCCCTTTGGTGGGAGGGGAGAAGTTTGCGCTGAACCTGTCAGCTAGGATGTTGGCAATGTCTGTGGGTTCGATGTATTTTTTGTAATTTTGGACTAATTCTGAGCATATCTGGGAATTCCCTCCCAGGTTCCTAACATAACTAAAGAAAACATTGTGATTATCCTTAGTGTCCTGTGCAATTTTTCTCTCAAAGCTGGCCTTAGACGATTTTATGAGTGCCCGTAGTTTTTTGCTAATACTGATCAGAGATGCCTTCCCTTTTTGGGATTTTGCTCTATCATGTAGTAGCTTCCTCCTTCTATTGTATAGTTTGTTTATGGCTGAGGTCCACCAGACAGGACGTCTGCCTTTGGAGGATTGGGACTTGGTTTTATTTGGGATTGCATGATCCATGCATTCCTGAAGGTGTTCATAGAATGCTTTTATACAGGATTCTGCGGTCTGGGTTGTATTTTTTACAGGCCCGGGGGCTTTGAAGGATTCCACCTCGGTTTTGAGGAGTGTGAAATTTGCATTAGAGAAGTTTTTCACTGTGGTTTTCAGGGCAGGGGGTGGAGTCGGGATGTGAATATCCAGTGAGATTAGTCTATGATCTAATCTTACCAATGAGGGATACACTTCTGGTCTGGAGCATAGAGTCCCCATGTTGGTGATGATCAGGTCCATTATGGTTTCCCCTCTTGTGGGAGTGGTAACAAGTTGTTCCGTAGCATTTGAGTTTATAAATTCTAAGAACTTTTGGGCTAGGGTGTCGGAGCTAGAGTAATGCTCCCAGCCTATGTTTGGATAATTGAAGTCGCCCAATATAATGGTGTTTGGAGAGACCTTCATATTTTCCTGTGTTTTCAGGAAGGCCGAGTGGGGTTCCTGGGTTTGGGAGGGTGGTCTGTAGCAGGCTATAAACTGGAAGGCAGTTTTACCCACTGTTAGTTGCACATGGATAGTCTCTGATGCTTCGTGCTGTGCCACCAACCTGCAGGTGTGGGTATCTTTGACGAATATTGATACTCCCCCTCCTTTTGTGGTTCGGTCCAAGTTTTGGGGCTGAAAAGCATGGTATGAGGTATAACCTGGTAGTGGCTGGGGTGCTCTCTGGAGCCTTGAACCAGGTTTCTGTTACTGCACAGATATCGATGTTCTCCATGCTAAGGAGAGTTTTGAGTGCATGCATCTTGAGGTTTAGACTTCTGGCGTTGAGTAGCATTACTCTTAGTTTCTTATCCCTTGTGATACCTATGGAGGTGGGTTTGTCTTTTGAGCCTTGCCTAAAAAAGGCACTATGGGGGAAGCAAGAGCCTTTGCCAATATCCAAAAGCCCACGGGTGACAGGTGCAAGCCGTCCCTAGCAAAGCATCGTGGCTTGTCGAGCATGTCATCCCAGGCTGACAGGCATTGGATCCCCTTTGAATGACACCAATACTTAAGCCAATTGTTGAAATTGATCATCTTGTCTTCATATTGTGGCATCATTCTTGGTGAGGGTAAGATGCTACTCAAGGTCAGGGTCATACCGGCTTGGGCTACATGCTCAGAGAGCTCCTCTATGTCTCTTTTCATGTAGTCCAGGGAGGTGCGTCTCAGATCATTCACACCAGCATGGACAATGACTGAGTCATATTTGTACTTGCCTTGGAGTGACCTGAGTGCTTGTGTTATGTGGCGAATCCTAGCGCCCAACAGGCAGCTCACCGTGACCTTCTCCTTGTTCAGCCTGGTGAGCGGGACGTCAGTGTGCCTGATGATAGAGTCACCTATTACAAGTGTATCAGGTGTGTTGTTTAGCCTTAAGGGCTGTGACTGTTCGGCACACTGGCTTTGTGAGCTATGTGTAGTACGTGTTTTGTTTTGGGGTAGCGGTTGCTTGGGTGTCTGCTTTGGTGGTCTCTGCTGCTTAGGCAGATTTTTATTTAGGGCCTCCGAGTATGTTTTTTTGTTGTGTTGTGGTGGTCAAGTGCATTTCTGCCTTAGAGATCTCTGCTGTTTGGTTAGATTGTTATTGAGAGCCTCCATGATGGTGGGGGTGTTTGTGTTTTTATGTGAAGGCAATGCTGGTGTGTGTTCTGGAGGGCTATGTGTTCCATGTGGTGTGGTGCAAGTGTTGACCTTCTCCTCTTGACCAGTTATTCCAGTCTTGGCTGGAGAGTGCATGACTTCCAATTTGGATATATAAGTGCATCTCTCAAAAGTCTGAGTGTTGAGGGGAAAGAGGAAAGGGTTGTCAGTGTACATGAGGCAGTTGCTACACGGCCTCAGGATGCCAAAGTTCACCAGGTTAATAGGAGAAAGCACAGGGATCTAACCTTTAGACAAGCCTGTAGGGGTGGGCATTAATAAGTACTGGAGCTGTTTCATTGTAGAACGTTTAGTGCTGGTAGCACTTTTGTATACTACAATAATTGCTACAAGAAGTCTGGTAAAGTGCTAAACTAACAAGCTAGTAAAAGTGCAGGAGAGGAGAGAACTAGCAGATCTACAGGAAAATTTGAAGAGCAGATTTTGGCACTGCTCGGAAGCTTACAAATAGCCCTGGATATGGCAAATCTGTATCTGGACTAGATTAGTTACAGGAAAGGTGGGAAACAAGTGCAGATGTGGGCTTTTAAACCAGAAAGTTGAAAGAGATGGAAAAACTGTCCAAATGTTCAATAAATTACAATTTCTGGGCCAAAAAATCACTCCGCTTGTGGTAGATAGGCTACCTAGTACTTACCACTCCCATTGATAAGCTAGAAGGCTTCCCTCCAACACAGAAGGGAGTGGGGGGATCAGAGGCTTACAAACAGTCCTGGATACATCATAGCTGTACCTGGACTAGACTAGTTACAGGAAAGGTGGGGAACAAGCGCAAATGTGGGCTTTTAAATCAGAAAGTTGAGAGAGATTGAAAGAGATGGAAAAACTGCCCAAATGGCCAATAAGCTACAATTTCCGGGCCAGAAACTACTCATCTTGTGGTAGAGAGACTACCCAGTGCTTAAGGCTTCCCTCCAACACAGAAAGGCTTGGGGGGCTCAAAAGCTTAACAACTGTCCTGGATACAGCAACTCTGTGTCTGGACTAGACTAGTTACAGGAAAGGTGGGAAACAAGCACAAATGTGAGCTTTTAAACCAGAAAGTTGAAAGAGATGGAAAAAAAACTGCCCAAACAGCCAATAAGCTACAATTTCTAGGCCATGAACCACTCCTCTTGTGTTAGAAGGCTTCCCTCCAACACAGAAAGGCTTGGGGGCTCAGAAGTTTACACACAGTCCTGGACACAGCAAACAAAAAAATAATCCTTGTTTTCCCGCCTCTCCTCGACTAGTTTAGACCAGTTTACAGGCATTGCTGTATTCTGGGCTGTGGTGTAGTTCCTGTGTTGTCCATTACCTACTTGGATAGAAGGAAGTTTCTTTGCTCACCAGTGGGAGTGGGGAGCCTTGAGCAGCCTACCTGTCCCTGTAGGAAGTGACCTCAGCACAAGAAGCTGTAGTAATTGGTTGTTTTGGACCATTTCTAGCTCTTTTGTAGTTCACTGTTTAACAAGGTTAAACTTCTTCTGGCTCCGCCAGGTCTGCTCTTCAAATTTTCCCTTAAGGAAGCTCTACTCTTAGTATAATCAGACTACTCACTATATTATAAGCCTAGCACTTGTTCTCAATACTTCTCTACTAAGTAAGCACTCTCGTACTAAGTAAAGCACTACATCTACCTACCACCCCTGTGAATATCCACTTCCCTTAAAGGTACAGCACTCCCTTATACTGTTCTAGCATGTCGAGTGGTAGATTACTGGCATCCTCTCCAGTTCAGCTGGTCAATCTGGGTATCTTGAGACAATGCTACAATTGTCTCATGTACACAGACAACCCTCTCCTCCTCCCAACAAACACAAATACATGTGAGAGATGCAACTATATAGCCAAACTGGAGGCTGAACTCTCTCAACTCAGGGCTGGCATGACCAGACAGCAGGAGATGGTAACCACACACACAACAATCCCAGTCCCACATAGACCTACCACAACTGCAAACCAAACACATAAAAACACAAAGACATACCCGGAGGCTCTAATAAAAAACTTACCAAAACAACAGAGGCTCCCAAAGCAGACATCCAAAAATCCACCACCTCAAAACAAAACACATGCAACACATACTTCAATAAATCAATGTGTCAACCAATCACAGCCCTTAAGGCCAAACACCTTGCCTGATACACTAGTAATAGGTGACTCTATAGTCAGATACACTGATGTCCCGCTGACCAGGCTGAACAAGGAGAGGGTGACTGTGAGCTGTCTATCGGGAGCTAGGATCCGCCACATAACACATGCACTCAATTCACTCCAAAGCAAGTACAAATATGACTCTGTCATTGTCCATGCTGGTGTGAATGACCTGAGACGTACCTCCCTGGACTACTTGAAAAGAGACATAGAGGAGCTCTCCGATTATGTAGCCCAGGCTGGTATGACCCTGACCCTGAGCAGCATCTTGCCCTCACCAAGAATGATACCACAATACAAAGACAAGATGATCAGCTTTAATAATTGGCTCAAGTACTGGTGTCATTCTAAGGGGATCCAATGTCTGTCTGCCTGGGATGACATGTTGGACAAGCCACGCTGCTTCGCAAGGGATGGCTTACACCTGTCACCACTGGGCTTCCGGATATTGGCTAAGGCTCTTGCCACCCCCATAGTGCCTTTTTAGGCAAGGCTCAAAAGACAAACCCACCTCCGTAAAAAACAAAAATGGAAAAAAACTAAGGGTAATGCTGCTCAACGCCATAAGTCTAAATCTCAAGATGCAGGCACTTGATGCACTCCTCAGCATGGAGAACATCGATGTCTGTGCAGTAACTGAAACCTGGTTCAAGGCTCCTGAGAGCACCCCAGCGCTACCAGGCTATACCTTGTATCATGCTTTTCGGCCCCAAAACCCGGGCCGAACCACAAAGGGAGGGGGAGTGTCCATATTCATCATGGACACCCACACCTCCAGGTTAGTAGCAACACATGAAGCATCAGAGACCATACAGGTGCAACTAACCATAGGCAAAACTGCAATACAACTGGTAGTATGTTACAGACCACCCTCCCAATCTCAAGAACCCCACTCAGCCTTCCTGAAGACTTTGGAGGATATGAATGTATCACAAAATACCATCATACTGGGAGACTTCAACTACCCAAACATAGATTGGGTACATTATTCTAGCCCTAATACCCTAGCCCAAAGGTTCCTGGAATTCATACATTCAAATGCACTGGAACAACTAGTCACCTCTCCTGCTAGAGGATATAATACACTAGACCTGATCATCACAAACATGGGGACAAAATGCTCCACACTGGAAGTATACCCCTCACTAGTGAGATCTGACCACAAACTAATCACCCTGGATATACATATCCCACCTCCACCCCCAGCACAAAAGACCACAGTGAAAAACTTCTCAAAAGCAGACTTCACTCTTCTTAAGACTGAGATGGTATCCTTTAAGCCCACTGTGCCAGTGGATACCACATCCCACAATGCCGAATCCTTCACAAATGCTTTCTATGGACATCTCCAAGAATGCATGGATCATGCAATCCCAAATAAATCCAAGTCCCTCTCCACCAAAGGTAAGTGTCCTGTCTGGTGGACCTCAGCCATAAACAAATTGTATAACAAAAGAGGGAAGCTACTGCACGTCAGAGCAAAATCCCATGAAGGGAAGACATCTCTGATCAACATTAGCAGAAAACTACGTTCTCTCATAAAACATCCAAGGCCAACTTTGAGAGAAAAATCGCTAAGGACACTAAAGATAACCACAAAGCCTTCTTCAGCTATGTTAGAAACCTGGGCGGAAACCCTCAGATATGCTCAGAGTTGGTTCACAACAACAAAAATACACTGAACCCACAGATATTGCCAACATTCTGGCTGACAGGTTCAGTGCAAATTTCTCCCTCCTCACCCCCAAAAGAAGAAATACTTATCCCAGCTGAATGTAATCTCCCTGTCATCTCAGATGTCCAAGTGAGAACCGCCCTAAACAAAGCAAAAACACAGCATCAATGGGACCTGACGGTATCCCGGGTTGCGTTACGTGAACTCCAAGAGGAGCTAAACCCACACATAAAATGCTATTTAACCTTAGCCTTACTGGATATGTACCTGAACACTGGCGTACAGCAACAGTGGTCCCACTCCACAAGGGGGGGTGCCTCTACAGACCCTGGAAACTACCGCCCCATAAGCTTAACCAGCCTGGTCTGCAAAGCTATGGAAAGAATCATTATGGAACTCATAAACGGAGACATAGGGGACCTACAGACACTCGACCCCACTCCGTTCGGCTTTGTAAAGGGCAGATCCTGCCTTTTAAACCTGGTTGACTTTTTCGGAACAGTCACTAGAGCCATTGATGAGGGCAAAGCAGTCCATACAGCATACCTGGACTTGGCTAAGGCCTTCGACACAATACCCCACTCAGGCATCATAGATAAGCTCAACAGCTTAAAAGTAAACCCTTATGTCACTAGATGGGTTGCAAACTGGCTAAAGGACAGAACCCATAAAGTTAAAATCGCTGGAGCAATGTCAGACTCAAAGCCAGTCACAAGTGGTGTCCCACAGGGATCTGTCCTGGGACCCCTCTTGTTCGGCATTTATTTCTCAGATGTTAAAGCAAACATGGGATGGCTGTGGCTGACAAAGTTCGCAGATGACTGCAAACTAGGCGCCATAGTCGATACACCAGCAGACACATACATCCTACAAAAAGGCCTCACAGAAACGGACAACTGTTGCCAGAGTCACGGCCTTAAACTAAATGCCAATTTGGGAAAAACAAAGTACCCACAAATTATCACATAGACAGCAACCCACTGAGTACGGAAAAAGTAATCAGAGACCTAGGGACCCAAGTCGACAGCGACCTCTCATTTGACACCCACGTTGCCAAAGTGGTTAGAAAAACATTCTACCTTGCACACCTCATCATGAAGGGATTCACATCCAGATCCAATGATGTCATTGTACCCCTATATTCCTCCCTCATCAGACCCATGATTGAGTACAATGCCCCATTTGGTATGTACCTCACCCGGCATTTGCAACAGCTGGAGAGACCACAAAGTACCTCACCAAGAGGATCAAGGGTCTCCAACATATGTCTTATTCTGCCAGACTAAAGAAACTTCAGCTCTATTCAGTAGCATACCGCCTGCTCAGAGGTGATGGACATGCTCCACCTCAAAAAATCCAAATCCATCAGGACCACGAGAGCTAAAGACTTAAACCTCGGCACAAGTATGAATAGGACATGCTGGAGGGATAGATTCATAACCCAGAGGCTTCCCATGCTTTGGAACAAGATCCCAGTTCGTATTAGGCAGAGCCCCTCACTGACTCTCTTCAAGAGAAATCTTGATGAGTGGATGGGAGATCGTAAGTTTACCCCAGGGGTCACATCTGTGTCACTGCTAGACAGGGGCACAGTAAACTAATTCTATTATATAAGGGGACCTTCATTGTGTCACTACTAGACAGAGGCACAGTATTCTAAATTTATTCTGTACATTTTTTGTACCATTTCATGGGGTGCAAAAGCCACATCACTATGGGTAGGCTTACAAATGCCCCAGGGCAGATAGCCTAGTACTATACTATGAAACTATGAAACTATGGACTAGTCTACTTACAGGAAAGGTGGGAAACAAGCACAAATGCAGTCTTTTGAACCAGAAAGTTGAAAGAGATGGAAAACTACCCAAACAGCCAATAAACTACAATTTCTGGGCCAGAAACCACTCCTCTTGTGGTAGATAGGCTACCTATTGCTTACCCCCACTGATAAGCTAGAAGGCTTCCCTCCAACACACAAAGGCTTGGGGGGCTCAGAAGCTTACCAACAGTCCTGGATACAGCTAATCTGTATCTGCACTAGACTAGTTACAGGAAAGGCAGGAAACAAGTGCAAATGCGAGCTTTTAAACCAAGAAAATGGAAATAGATGGAAAAACTACCCAAATGATCAATAAACTACAGTTTCTGGGCCAAAAAAACACTCTTCTTGTGGTAGATAGACTACCTAGTACTTACCACTCCCACCGATAAGCTAGTAGGCTTCCATCCAACATAGAAAGGCTTTGGGGGCTCAGACGCTTACAAAGAGTCCTGGATACAGCAAATCTGTACCTGGACTAGACTAGTTACAGGAATGGCGGTGAAGAAATGCAAACACGGGCTTTTAAACCAGAAAGTTGAAAGAGACGGAAAAATTGCCCAAATGACCAATAAACTACAATTTCTGGGCCAAAACCCACTTCTCTTGTGGTAGATAGGCTACCTAGTGCTTACCACTCCCACTGATAAGCTAGAAGGCTTCCCTCCAACACAGAAAGGCTTGGGGGCCTCAGAAGCTTACCAACAGTCCTGGATACAGCAAGTCTGTATCTGGACTAGACTAGTTACAGGAAAGGCAGGAAACAACGTTAGAATATTTTTTTTTACATAAACGCAACTAAAGCAGCAGTAAATACACACTTGAGTGTGTAGCAGTATTACGGCAAATACAGTTTAAATAAATGCAATTAAATTAACAAATGACTAAAAACAAGTGCAGAAGGCAGTAAATTAGAAGGCTACTAACAAGCAGTAATAAGTGCAGAGTAAGAGTAACTGAACAGATAACAGCACCCAGGACAGCAACCTAAGACAGTTACAGTAGGAACAGCTGAATGGAGGGTGGGGAACTAACTGTAGAGACACAGAGCTCACAATATTCAATTCAATTAATATTCAGTGAAAACAAATAAATAAAATGCAGTGCTATATGAAAAAGTGCAGATACAAGTGTACTTAAATTCACTTATATGTCCAGCTGATTGCAAGTAGATCTTAGCCAGACAAATTCAGATATTTTAGCAGAAATAACACAAGATGTAACACTTATATGGCAAGACCAAGCCCCTAGGATAGGAGTTAAACACAGAATATCAATTAAATGAAACTACCACCCACTGCTAGCAATGGCTACACTTCTAACAAGCTGTCTGTAGAGACACAGAGCCCACAGTATTCAAGTCAATTAATATTCAGTGAAAAAAAAATAAAATGCAGTAGTATATGAAAAAGTGCAGATAAAAGTGTACTTAAATTCGCTTATACATCCAGTTGATTGCAGGTAGATCTTAACCAGCCAAAGCTCAGATATTTTAGCAGAAATAATACAAGATGTAACACTTATATGGCAAGACCAACCCGGGTCTGTATCATAACATCCAATGCTGACAGGTTTGAAGCACTAAACTTCGAACCTAAAAGTTCGAAGTGTAAAAATGTCGAAATGTATAAGTGAGATCGCCATAGATTGTGGGAAGGAAAGATTTCCCTTTACTGCACTGTAGTGCGATCTTGGAGTTGGTATATTTAAGTAGCAGGGGGTGTGGTGCATGCAGGGGGGCTTGCCCCCCTGCATAGAGCATTTTTTTTGTGTTTTGGGTTTTGAGTGTTTTTTTTTTGACATTCAATGTTTTTAGACTTCGAACTTTCAAGTTCGAAGTTTGAAGCTTCAGAGTTGTCAGCATTCAACAATCTGATATAGACCTGACCAACCCCCTAGGCTAGGAGTTAAACACAAAATATCAATGAAATGAAACTACCCCCTACTGCTACCAATGGATATACTTCTAACAAGCTCTCTGTAGAGACACAGAGCCCACAGTATTCAATTCAATTAATATTCAGTGAAAAAAATAAATAAAATGCAGTAGTATATGAAAAAGTGCAGATAAAAGTGTACTTAAATTGGCTTATACATCCAGTTGATTGCAGGTCGATTTTAACCAGCCAAAGCTCAGATATTTTAGCAGAAATAGCATAAGATGAAACACTTATATGGCAAGACCAACCCGGGTCTATATCATAACATCCAATGCTGACAAGTTCGAAGCACTAAACTTCGAACCTAAAAGTTCGAAGTGTAAAAACGTTGAAATGTATAAGTGAGATTGCCATAGATTGTGGGAAGGGAAGATTTCCCTTTACTGCACTATAGTGCGATCTTGGAGTTGGTATATTTATGTAGCGGGGGATGTGGTACGTGCAGGGGGGCTTGCCCCCCCTGCATAGAGTATTTTTTTTGTGTTTGGGTTTTGAGTGGGGTTTTTTTGACATTCAACGTTTATAGAGTTCGAACTTTCAAGTTCGAAGTTTGAAGCTTCAGAGTTGTCAGCATTCAACAATCTGATATAGACCTGACCAACCCCCTAGGCTGGGAGTTAAACACAAAATATCAATGAAATGAAACTACCCCCCACTGCTACCTATGGCTACACTTCTAACAAGTTCTCTGTAGAGACACATAGCCCACAATATTCATTTCAATTAATATTCAGTGAAAAAAAATAAAATGCAGCACTATATGAAAAAGTGCAGATAAAAGTGTACTTAAATTCACTTATATGTCCAGATGATTGCAGGTTGATCTTAGCTAGCCAAGCTCAGATATTTTAGCTTCTTTCAGACCTCCTGTCCTTCAGAAAAGTAATGCTAATGAAAAAGTTGTTATTGTATCAATGTTTTAAGTTTGTAATATCAGTATTTAAAAAGTGTCCCTATTTTTGGGCCTTTGTTCCCCCATTATTTGTGGCTTTGTCCAAATTTCTTGCTGTAAGAGATTGACAGATATGCACAACAGTCATAGGTAAATCATGTTATACCCACCTCCAGTGGTAGTGTATTGCTAAAATATAAATAAAGTGTAGGGCATAGCCTTATCATTTTTTTCTGATGTTGATATTATAGATTGCGAAGCCAAACAAAATTTATTTTGCAACACACACTTTGAGATAAGTTTATACAACCAAACAGACACTCCTGGGGAAGGCTGGCACAGTTTCTCCAGCTGTGCCCCTTTCTCCCAGACTATATGGTAGTTCCACTTGCCACCACCCACTAATATTTATCAGCTACTCAAAGGCCCTTACAAGGGTGTCAAATTATTACTGTGCAATATTATTATCCAATTGGTAGTATAGCCCAGGGCTAAAGCTATAGGACTGGCTTTGTACAGTTTTACCGAAGGCATATAAGTACTTTAAAGAGCTTAAACTATCTCTATACAAAACAGTCACAGTTAAAAGGTTTTAAAATGTTTAATAATAAATAATTAAAACCACAAGACAATACTTTCTACTGCACAGTGCTAGTCAAGAGTTCAGAGATCACACAGAAATACTTACAATAAATCAGTAGTACAGTTCTGGCATTACAGAAAAAAAACACTTAG
Source organism: Protopterus annectens (assembly GCF_019279795.1). Lineage (NCBI taxonomy): Eukaryota > Metazoa > Chordata > Ceratodontiformes > Protopteridae > Protopterus > Protopterus annectens. The sequence goes on from NC_056734.1 coordinate 706,817,875, forward strand.
TCTAATCTTTGTAGTTCCTAGCTATTTCTAAAAGAAAACACAAGTCTAAGATAACTTACATATGACAACAGGCAGTGCTGTGAGCTGGATGATCAAGACAAAAATGCTTAATGCCTTCTGATTCTCTCTGTTTAAATTGAAATTGCAGTTCTGATAAACATTACATCATTCTTTCACTTTCCTGCGGCTCCCAGGCCAACAGAAACTGCATTATTTTGTTATCTTGCAGCTACAGGAAACTACATTAATAAAAGGCATTTTACATGTAAACTCTAGTAATTATTCCTCAAGTTAAAACAATAGGCAAGATGCCTTCATCTAGCCTGGGCAAAGCCGAATTGTAAACATCAAAGACAGTCATGAAATAATTTGAACTTCAAAGGACAAACAAGAAATGCTTGTCTTAGCTTTCTTTACAGCAGAGGGCAATGTTGTTACGTTGTTTTAAGTTCACATTTCACAGCATATTCTTTCATTTAAGAAAACAAGTCTGTAGTTCAATATTCATATTTACAAATGATAGAATTATGTATAAAAATTATTTGGCTATTCTGGCAGCCTTCACACCCCCCCCCCCCGGAGAACTCAAGCTAGTTTTTCAAGTGATCCTTGAGAAACGCTGCTTGAGAGAGTTAGATCCATTTGAGTATACCTTACCCCATTCCCTGTCTTGAGATCCCATCTGCGTTGGCATGACTACTCCCACTGCAGTGTTGCACTGACATATATGCTTGCAACCCTAGGCTCCATCTTAGCAACTTGGCATTTTGCTTGCTGGCTCTGGTTAACCATATTAGGGGGTTGTAATCTGTCATAACAGTGAATTTCCTTCCATACAGATAAGGCTAAAGTTTCTATAATGCCCACATTATGGCTAGACATTCTTCTTCTACAGCTGCATAGCATTCCTCCCTGGGTTGGAGCCTACAACTGAGATAAACCACTGGCTGCTCTTCTCCTTCTGAAGAAATCTGGCTAAGTACAGCCCCCACCCCTCGGTTTGAAGCATCCACCTGCATAACAAATTCTTTGCTGTACTCTGGACTGGCTAACACAGGGGGTCCTCCCAACACTTCTTTAAGCTTCTGGAATGCCTGTTCACATGCTGAGGTCCACACTACCTTATCTGTCTTTTTCTTCCTTGTCTGTGAAGGGAGCAGCTATGGTACTATAACTGGGGATGAACTTTCTGTAATACCCTGCTGTCCCTAAAAATGCCCTCACCTGCTTTTTGGTAACAGGTGCAGGCCATGCCTGAATGACTTCCACTTTGGCAGGTTCTGGCCTTATCTTACCATTTCCCACTGTATGTCCTAGGTAGGAGACCTCTGCCATACCTACCTGACATTTGCTCGGCTTAATGGTCAACCCTGATCTCTGTAGTCTGCCCAGCACCTCCCTGATATGCTGAAGGTGCTCTGGCCAGAAATGGCTGTAGATGGCAATATCATCTAGGTAAGCAAGGGAAAACCCTCCTGCTCTTGCTAGGATATGATCTACCAACCTTTGGAAAGTCGCTGGGACATTCTTCATCCCAAAGGGCATCTTTGTGAACTCATACATTCAAAAGGATTCACAAAGGCTGACTTCTCTCTAGCACTGGGAGTCAAGGGCACCTGCCAGTAACCCTTGGTAAGATCAATGGTTGTAAGATACTTAGCCCAACCCAGCTGCTCTAGGGCCTCATCTGTCCTAGACATGGGGTAAGCATCCAACTCTGTGTGACTATTTAATTTCTTGTAGTCCACACTGAACCTGGTGCTGCCATCCTTCTTTGGCACCAGCACCACTGGGGAGGCCCAGCGACTGTTGGAATCTTGAATCACCCCTAGTTCCAACAATTCCTGTACCTCCTCCCTCAGGGTCTGTCTGACTCTCTTAGGCACCCTATAAGGGGTCTGCATAATAGGCTTTTGGGGTCCTGTATCCACCTGGTGCTGCCCTAGGTGGGTGCACCCTGGTTCTCCAGTGAACATGTCCCCAAATTCCTGCAACACTGCTTAGATTTCTAGAACCCGGTAGGAGATAGCTGCTGGGACATTGCTACCCTTTCTACTGAGGTGTCAGCCAGAAGCTCACTGAGGATATCAGTCCCCAGATCTCCCTCAGACTCCTCCTGCAATCCACTGCAAATGCTCAGCACAAGGGCCTCCCTATCATGGTATGGTTTCATCATGTTAACATAGTACAATTTGTGCCCCTGCCTTCTGCCTAGCAGTTCCACCATGTAGTTAACATCACTTATCTTTCTTAACACCTTGTAGGGACCCTCCCAAGCTGCTTGCAGCTTGTTGTGTCTGACAGGAATGAGAACCATTACCTGCTGCCCCACAGCATAGTCTCTACCTCGAGCATTCCTGTCATGCTACACCTTTTTCTGTTGTTGGGCTTCTGCCAGGTTCTCCTGAGCCAAGCCCATGAGTTCCCTGAGCCTTGTGCTGAGGTTTAGGACGTATGCCACAACAGACTCCTTGTGAGACTCACACTCACCTTCCCACTCATCTCAAATTAAATCTAGAGGTCCCCTCACCCTTTGCCCATACAGCAACTCAAAAGGCGAAAAAGCTGTGGATTCCTAGGGAACTTCTTTGTAAGCAGACAACAGAAGGGGCAAATATTTGTCCCACTCCCTCTTAAACTGCTCTGCAAATGCCTGTAGTATGGACTTGATTGTAGAGTTTAACCTCTCAACAAGACCTTTAGTCTGGGGATGGTAGGGGGTGGTCTTCATGTGCTTCACCCCACAGGGCTTCCACAGTCAAGCCAGCAGGTCTGACATGAAATTGGCACCTCTATCAGTCAGTATTTATTTTGGGAAACCTACCCTGCTGAAAATCTCTAACAAAGCATTTGCCACCTTCTCTGCCTCAATGGAGGACAAGGCCACTTCCTCAGGGTATCATATGGCATAATCCACTACCACTAGGACATACTTTTTCCCTATGGAACTTGGGGTTCTCAGAGGACCCACAATATCCATAGCTACCCTCTGAAATGGCTTCTCAATCACAGGCAAAAGCATAAAATGAACTCTCACCTTGTCTCCTGCCTTGCCTACCTTTTGGCACTGCTCACAAATCCTGCAGTACCCTGTTACATCTTTGGAAATTCCAGGCCAATAGAAGTTCTTCATAATATGCCTCTTTGTACATTTTATGCCCACATGACTTGCAAAGGGAATATCATGGGCTATGGCTAGAAGAGCCAGCTAGTAGGCAATAGGCACTACCAAACTGCTGTACTCTCTCAACTTCTAGCCCTCCCTCAGGGGTCCACTGTCTGTACAGTAACCCTTTGTCCCAGTATACAGATTCCCCCTTTCCTTGAGAATCAGGTGCCTCCCTAGCTACCTGCCTCAAGCCTTGCAATGTAGGGTCTGAGAGTTGAGCCTGTCTCAACTCTCTCCTTGTAACCCTTCCCAGCTCCCATTCCACAGGAAGTCTGGAATCCTGTGACAGTGCAATATCACTATCAGCCTGGGTACTACTACTCACCTCTACCTTTTCAATCACTCTGTCCAAGGGAACATCAGTACCCACAAGCAGCTGTGGCTCACCTTCAGTCTCACTACTACAGCATAGCTCCCTTCCTGAAGTAACCACCTCACCAGTCCTGGCTGCAAGTATGCAGTCTGTCTGGGTCTCCCCCAGGCTACCAGACCCACATGCTTGTCTCCTAGCCTCACTGCGTGTAACTGCATAAGCACATGGTACTGCCTCATCCAAATCCTTCCCTATCAGGACATCTGCAGGATGGTAGTTCGGTGCCCCTGTTGTCTGAAGACAACCTACTATTGGCATTTTGACTTTCCCACTTAGTGGCTCCCTCACCTTTTTTTCCCCACCTTGACTCCCTGGACACCTGTATGCCACATGGCCCCACTGGTTGCATTCAGAACATTTAACCCTAGCTCCTGGATGTGTACCTGGACTAGTGGCTTCCCTGCTACTGGCAGATTCTGTTGTGGCAGTCTGTGCTGCCCACCATGGGTTCTCTTAGACCCATGATCAGTACTGGGGGTCCCCTTTCTGTGTAGGGCTGCCCTGCTTGCCAGGTATAGGTCTCCCTTCTTCCTCAACTCATCTGATGCAGCACATTGTGTATCAGATAACCAGATCCTCATGTCTTCAGCCAAAGTGCTAAGGGCTTGTTCCTCACCAAAAGGTCTGCCAGCCCTTCAAAAGTGGTGACCTAACATCCACCCTCCTATGGAAATAAGTGCTCAATTCAGCAGCATATTCACACACACTTTCCTCTGCCTTGCGTCTATGCTCACAAAACTTTTTCCCATACGTTTCAGGTGTTAGCTTAAAAAACTCTAACAGACAATTTTTTACAGCAGTATAATGAAAACATGCAATGTCAGGCATATTAGATAATAGTTACAGCTTTACCATGGAGTAAGGGGGTCAGGAACCGTACTTGGAGCCCTTGGTCAACTTCATACTGTTTACATTCCCTCTCAAACATATGAATGAAACTATCAAAATTATCTCCTCTTTAAACTGTGGAAGAAATTTAATGACCTTTTGTGCTTCTGGGGTCCAATTACTCCCTTCCCCATTACCTCCATGACTCCGGCAAAGAGTCAGCATCTTCTTCTCATGCTGCCTCTGCCTTTCTTGTTAGTCAGCTTGCAGACATAACAGTCTCTCATTCTCCTCACTTTCTAGATGTCTCATTCTCTCAGCTGCTTCTAATTCCACACGCCTGGCCTCCAACTCAAGTCTTTTTAGCTCCAGCTGGATTTTTAAGTCCACTGTAGAAAGGTTGAGGTGTCCATTCTCCGAGGGTATTATATTTCCACTGCCAGTCTGATTGTCCTCCTGGTTGCTGTTTTCTGATGCAGCTGTAACCAAGGCTGCAATCAAGTCTGCCTTAGTCAGGTTTCCATGCACCAGTCCCCTAGCCTGGCACATCTCTGCCAGCTGGTTCCTTGTCAGCTTTCCATATTCATAGGTTCATGGGTTCATAGGTTGGTGCTAGGCTATCGGCTCTAGGGCCTATATAAGCCTAGCCATAACAATTCCCTGGATATTTCTTCCCACAATATTTACTTCCCTGGACCCCTGTCTTGCAGGGTGACTGACATGATCCCCAGGGTGAATTTCCTATCTCCCATCCAATCGTCAAGGTTCCTTTTGAAGAGGGCCAAGGAGGTGCTCTGCTTGACATGTATGGGCAGTCTATTCCAGAGTATGGGGAGTCTCTGAGTCAGGAACCTATCCCTCCTGCTTGTTTTGTTCATTGTGATGACAAGGTTTAGATCCCTGGAGCATGTAGCTCTGAGGGATTGGGATTTCTTTAGGTGGAGCATGTCCAACAGCTCAGGGTTTGACATGGCCTTGTATGTTAAGCAGAAATTACCTCTGAGTAGACGATATACCACAGAGTATAGCTGGAGTTATTTTAGACGGTCAGCATAGGGCATCTGCTTTAGGCCTGTGATTCTTTTAGTGAGTTATTTCTGTGGACTTTCCAGCTGTTGCAGATGTCTTGTGAGGTACATACCAAATGGGGCGTTGTACTCTATAATTGGTCTAATGAGGGATGAGTACAGTGGGGCAATGACCTCCTTTCTTCTGGATGAATAGCCCTTAGTGATGAGGTGGGCCACATAGAAGGATTTCCTGACTGTTGTGGCGATATGGTTGTCAAAGGTGAGACCACTGTCCACCTGTGTCCCTAAGTCTCTCATCACACTTTTGGTGTTTAGTGTACTGCAACCTATGTGGTAATTCATGGGTACATGTTTTTTCCCAAAGGGGATAACTATACATTTCTTGGCATTAAGCTTGAGCCCATGGCTCTGGCACCAATCATCTGTTTCTGTAAGGCCCTTTTGTAGAATATCCACCTCATTTGGGAATTCAATAATGGCTCCCAGTTTGCAGCCATCTGCAAACTTTGTTAGCCAGAGTCCCTTAGCATTGGCCTGTACTTCAGAGAAGTAGATGCCAAACAAGAGCAATCCCATGACTGAACCCTGAGGTACTCCACTTCTCACTTTTCTGGAGCTGGATTTGGATTCGGCTACTTTTACATGCCTCTGCTGACATGCTGCCTGATCACCCTGACTAACTAAGCTAACAAAAGAAATAAAACAATTGTGATCTGAACTCTGAGTATTTACTGCATGGCTGTTTTAGAGTACAAAAACACCTTCAAAGCTCACTGTACACAAGTTACAGGATTCACTCTATCCACATCAATACAAGTCAATTGGTATTTGCCAACTAATTAATATGTGATGTGGATATCCCACCACTGCCAAACAGTTAATATGTGAGGCTATCCCAACCACTGCCATCAATTAATATGTGAGGATATCCCAACCACTGCCACCAATTAATATGTGATGCCCGTGCCCTGGCCCAGCAAGCAAGGAGCCTCAATCCTCACCACTAACACCAGAGAGGATGTCTCATATAAGAGGAAAGGATAACAAATATACACAGTAAATTGCAATTTCCCTTAAGAGCACACAGAGATCACAGTCAGTCCAGGGCTGGTTGCTCCCTTGCTCTCCAGGTCCCCAATAAGACTCCCCACTGGCACAGCAATAGGGTCCAGATCCCAGCCTAGCTGGGCAAGCTAAAATCTCCTGCACCCTCTCTGTCCAACCAGTGCTTTGTGTCCCTGCCCAAGGTGCTGACACACATACTTTGAGATAAGTTTAAACAACTACACAGACACTCCTGGGGAAGGCTGGCACAGGCTCTCCAGCTGTGCCCCTTTCTCCCGGACTATATGGTAGTTCCACTTGCCACTACCCACTAATATTTATCAGCTACTCAAAGGCCCTTACAAGGGTGTCCAGTTATTACTGTGCAATATTATTATCCAATTGGTAGTATAGCCCAGGGCTAAAGCTATAGGACTGGCTTTGTACAATTTTACCAAAGGCATACAGGTACTCTAAAGAGCTTAAATTATCTCTACACAAAACAGCCACAGTTAAAAGATTCTAAAATATTTAATAATTAATTAAAACCACAAGACAGTACTTTCGACTACACAGTACTAGTCAAGAGTTCAGAGATCACACATAAATACTTAAATCACTAGTACAGTTCTAACATCACAGAAAAACACTTAGTCTAATCTTTCTAGTTCCTAGCTATTTCGAAAAGAAAACACAAGTCTAAGATAACTTACATATGACAACAGGCAGTGCTATGAGTTGGATGATCAAGACAAAAATGCTTAATGCCTTCTGATTCTCTCTGTTTAAATTGAAGTTGAAGTTCTGATAAACATTACCCCCAGGATTCACTAACCTTCCATGTAAGATTAAGTTAGTCTTACACGGAAACTGCAGTCTAAGAGTAAGAGGTCAGCGTGCCATGCATATTCATGAGGGCGTGCTGCCTCAACTCTAAGGCTAACATGGAGCATGCACGAGTGCAGGGGGCGTGTCGGACTGCCGAGCAGTCCAAAAATCCATGCTCCTACAAGTCTCTCAATTGGGAAATGTCAACTGACATGAGCGAGTCCTCTCAAATGTGTACATACCCAACACTACACCCCCCACATTCTAAACCCCAGTACAATTATAAAATGTAAACCTTTTATTTTCTTTTTAATTATTCCCGATATAGCTGCCCATATTTGGCGTGTTTGCGCGGGTTTGTCCATTGCTTAGCTGCAGTTAGCAGTTTAGACATCGAAGAGGATAATAAGAAACTTATATGCAAATTAAGCAAAATAGCAATAGCGTAGTGGTAGAGCCTTCGCACAAAGAGGAGGCATTCCCGGTTCGAGTCCCACCACTCCCCTTTCTATTTTCTGTTGGAAATCTGTATATAAAAATAATTCCTGACATTTATCTTTTAAATTTTAGTAAAAAGCATTGAAATGGCCTATGTAGTAGTGAACATTTTATATATATATATATATATATATATATATATATATATATATATATATATATGAAGGTGAAATGGTTATGCATACTGATGAATGCATAAGTAACGTATCTTAAGCAATGTGAAGCACTGCTAAGCAAAGTTTACCAGTATTAAGCATATTTAAGTATAATTACTCATAGCTTAGCACTGCTTTAACTAGCGCAATAGCTTTGCACGGAGCTGTGCATCACGCAAACTAGCACAAACAGAATACGTGTGCACGTAGCTGTGCACCACGCTAACTAGCAACGTCGGGCAACATCAGGCAACGTAGAGCACCGTAGAGCAACGTTGGGCAAAGTTGAGCAAAGTCGGCTAAACACAGCCACACCTCCTAGCCGGTCTGGCCAGTAGTAAAATAAAAAGCAATGACAGGCCTCGAACCCAGGATACTGTGCACCATAATCACAGTACTGAACCACTAAGCCATGACAGCTTTTCATATGCATGCACTTTCAACACACACATACATATCAATGGAAGTTTACCCATTGCTAAGCAGGTGTGCTTTCAGCTGAGTTTTTTCAAAACCGGCCAATCACAGATAAGTGCGGGAAATGAGGCATATTTAAGCTCCATAGGTGGGAATACTTGCCATAACTGGTTGTAGCTCCCATCTGCAGTCAGCATGGCCAGTGTTGGAGAGGGCTCTCGATTTCGAGCGCAACGTTGGGGCATTGAGGAGTCAAAAGTAATGGTTTGGCTCCTCGTCCATAATCATGAGGAGAGACTCCTGCAGGGCCAGTTCCAGGGCACCCAATACAAAGCGGAAGCCTGGAACCATCTAGCTCATGATCTCACCAGTGCCACAGGCATCCCTCAGACTGGTGAGCAGGTCAGACACCACTACTCAGACCTGAAGAGATGCAAGGAGGACCAACTGAACCAGTGGATACAGGAGGCCCGTGGGATGGAAAATGCCCCACTACTGAGTAGGTAGCCATGGAATGAAGTATGTAAGAATTGCCATTGTAGTCTATATTATGGATAGGTATGTCTCAATATCACTTCATTTACTTCACAGCTGCAGGTGTCCATGCTGCGAATCAGCAAGCCTATGCAGATAGGCTGCTAAGGCTGCGCCACCAGGCAGGTTAGTAATTATTCTGCATGTATTGTTATATAAAATAAGTGAGAGAGCCTGACAAAGAGTGTTGTAACCCATTAATAAAGGTATAAAAAGTCTTGAATAAGTCTTCTGCATGCACTGTTATATCAAATAAATGAGAGAGCCTCTAGAAAAGTGTGTTATGTAATTAATAAAGGTATAATTCCTGGAGTGTGTCTGTGTCACTTTCTTTGATATGTTGTTGTACTCTTGCATTATAGAAATAGTACTGTTGTATTAAGCGCTGTCAACCCACACTTGGGTAGGCCCATATAAAGTGGATGAAGGGAGTGCCAGTAGCTGTTAAGCATATATACAGTCCTCAACTGTTGGTTCATGCCCAGCATGTACAGGTTAATCTGGCACATGAGTAGCTTGGTATTGTGTTCCCAGAAATGGCATTGTGCTGGCAGAAATGTAGGGAGCTGTTAACATATAACTGATAATTTCACCTAAACATATCTAGATAAGTATAGGAAAGTAGAGCTGTCAGTGTACCATCTCAGCAGTAGTGTGTCTGAGCAACTCACAAAATATGTAGCAGTAACATCACATCCTGGACAGTTTGTATGTCAGATACAGCCCATGTATGTAAAGATCTAGCAAAACCCATTTCCCAATTTAAGGACAATTGGGTAGTGTAATAATACATGTAGGGGACATATAACTGCAGTTAATAGGAATGTAGTGTAAACTAGAAGGATATATAAGTTGTTAATGGAGCTATTTTTTCCACCCTACTGTATGTGCATACAAAATGCAATTCCACACCTCAATGGGTATGTCTAATCTCAAAACATTTGTTGGGACATATGTCCTATTGGTTTATAAATATCTGCATTTATTTTGATGCATGTGCCCTGTTCAAATACCACAATATTGGTGGCCTGTTGCCATCAATTAAACCTGCATGCTGTTGTAATGTCCACTGTTGTTCTATATATGCATGTGTCATGCTTGCTGTTCAACTGTTGGAACTCTGGTGTGTTGGGTTAATGGGAATACTTCTGCATGCTGTTATAACTAATTGGGAATGCTGTTGACTGTTACTAACCCATATTTTCATTAAATCCTCCTAAACATAGAACATATGGGAAGGCCGGTCCCAGCGGACCCACCTGTCCCACCTCAGCTGGCAGTGGCACCTGGCACCAGCAGGTCCGGTGCCCAGCCTGGGACCTCCTCCTCCATTGGCTCTGTGCCACCTTCAGGTGGAAGCACTGCAGGGGATGAGGCTCATCCCCCAGTGCAAGCGTGGGCGGAGGAGGGCCACCTGTCACCCTCCGAATGGTCCGGGCTGTGGTGCGTAGGGAGATTGAGCGTTCTGTCGCTGATCCTCTACGCCAGCTTGAGGCACGAGTGGTGCGACTCATGGGTGAGCCTGCCCTCCTATGCAGCCCCCAGGACAGCCACCCTCTGGGCTGTGAAGGTGCAGTGGTGACTGCCCATGGGTGGGGATCTCAGTTCCACTGTTGCCATCTGTGGGCTCATGGGCTTGCGATTTCCAAACATCCTTTCCCGTCAATGGTGTTCACCCACCACGTGTCATATTCCGCCCCTGTATGCATCTTGTTTGTCTTGTCTGTTTACCTCCCCAACCTACCTCCCCAAATATACCTACTTCCCCTACCCCACATTCCACTCTCACCTGACAAAAAAAAGGGCAATCTGCTCCCAAAAAAAATTACGCCCCATACATAGCTGCCCATTTTGCACACATGTCTGCTGGACACATAAACTGATATTTAATTGGCAGTACAACATACTTTGTTGTCCTCACCCCTCTCTCAGGGGTGGAAGGTTTCATATTTCCCTCCAAAATTATTGCATATGCACAGCTGTTGCTGTAAAAGAAATGGGCAGCTATGGTCCTTCCCTACACCTGTCCTGCACATCCCGAGCTGTTCTCCCTACTGTCTTTCCCTCTTTGTGCCCCTTTTTCACCACTTTCCTATCTCCCCATTTTCTTTTCTTTCAAAGAAATGAGCGCGAGGGTTAGCGGGAGTAAGCACTTTTAAGCAGTAGTTAGTGGGTTTGCACGAGTGTGCGCTTGTGTGCGCTTAGCTAAGTATTGCTAAGCTTTGCACAAACATGTGCAAACCCACTTACAACTGCTTAAAAGTGCCTTAGTCACCCTGCATGTGAGGGCCCTTGTTCTGCTCAGCAGCAAAATAAAACACCTCTGTCAGTCTCGAACCCCAGACCTTGGACACACTAGACTGCATGAAGTACCACTAAGCCACAGTAGATATACAGCAGGTTGTTGCTGAAATAGATATATCATGCATCAGAATGAGTGAATGTAAAGGAAAGATAGGAATGCCATAACACAAAACCTGTTCTGTGGAACTTTACCAGCAGTTGTTGTGGAATTGCATTACATGACTGTGATAAGAGAACCAGCCATTCTAGCAGTAAATAATGTTACAGCAGCACTTTACAACCCCCACACAGTATCATAGCAGGACAAACAGTGGCATATCTGATTAGGGCAGAGGACATACATCCCAACTGTGACTACATTTCAGGGATGTCCCTGATTTTGAAACATATGTTAGCTGTGTCCCTCTGAATCCCCTGAAAAGTACTGACGTTAGGCAGAAAGGTGGGGTATTACACCTAATGAATAATGACAATATGTAGGAGTTAGACACCGCTTGTACTTCAGAAAAGGTGTAGTAATCCATATGCACTGGTTCTCTCGAAGTCTCCACTTACTGTCTCTAATATTTTGAAGGTGTACCTCACTTTTACCTACCTTTACCTCACTCTGTTCAAATATGTACCTGAGTGTTTCAGAGGCCTGGCCAAGGCAGAAACACACAGGCATATCAGCTTTTCTGCTGTTACACACTGTGCAAATAGCTTTGGAAGGAGTTCCACAAGCATACCCTTATGTAGGAGTACAACACTGAAATACCAAAGGATGTAGCCATGTACTGGTAGCAAATGACTGTAACAATGCCATTGTACCAGTGCTGAAAAGACCTGTGCATTGCACAGACAGAGAATAACAGCCTAACGTCTGGCTACCATCTGGATAGGTCCACAGTTGGGAGCTATGCAGACAGACTACTTGCCTTGCTAAACTAACAGGTACACAGCAACCCTTTAAGTCCAGCAAGATAACATTCACACAATAATACATAATGCTCTCTGTATGTCTGCATCCCCACCCAAATGTACAATATACCTGTGTGTTCAGGGTCTACCAAGGATGTAGGTAGGCATACTCAGTACTGGAATTGTCCAGTTTTCTTGAGCATCCTGTGCTAATGTCAACAATAAAAAGCACAAACTGTGCAGAAGTGAGTACATTAATATTCACAGTATAGCAGTTCACAAACAGTTCATGTGCCAAATGAATACATCTCAATAACTACTTTTGTATGGCAGTTAATTGTATAAGTAGAAAAGAAACTACATACTCCCATGTATCTTGTGTTAGCATTTGTAGGGGTGAGTACAATTCTACACTGACAACTGTGTACTGGAAGTGGCAACATTCAGGTCTGAGTACAACATTTAAATCACTGGCTACACCCCTAGCTTCAGATATAAGAACTATACCAACCTTCTGACTTAAACAACGGTGTCCACAGCAAACAAGCATGGGCCCCACTTTGAAAAGCTGAAAGGGCTACGCCTACCTGACTTAGCAATTTATAGCATTGGGTTGCTATGACAGTGAGTACTGCAATTACCACACAGCAGGCTGCATGCAATTACCAAATGGTGGCCACCAATTGGTGCAGAGGCCATCACATGCACATGTGCAGATACCTATAAAAGCAGGCTGTACTTGCTGCCCACACACGCAATCATTCCATTGCAGATATTGAGAGAGAGAGACAGAGACAGAGAGAGAGAGAGAGAGAGAGAGAGAGACACACACACACCCACATCAACATCAACAGAAAAAAAAAAGCCAAAGACACATGGAACGTAATACTACCAACACATACAAAGGAAAGGTATGTAACAGATATGTATTTACTGGCATGTAGTAGATGTTTTTGAAGAGTACTCTACATACTTTGAAACATCCATATGTGGCAGCAGTACGTATCTATGCACAGATGCCCTGCATAACTACTGCCATGGACAAATCAGTGTGTAGCTGTGTGCAGTGGGACATAACTGTGACATATGTAGCTCAGCATTAAATGTCAAACATCTGATCCATGTTATCTGTGTTCTGTACAGTAGTGTGGACAATGGCTGTTTGGGGGAGTAGCGCATACAGCTATATAAACATGGATGTGACAGAGTAACACATGCATGATAGTCATATTAACGTGTAGCTTAGCATTGGCAACTGCTGTACCAGGCTAGTATGCTAATCTAGCATTTGCAGCTATATATACACCCTCTAATATTACTGTGTGCTCACATGTGACACCTGTTCATGTTGCAGCAAGGCCCAACAGGTCAGCCGTGAGGTCCAGGGACTTACAACAGTGTGGACCTTGTGTGTGTATGGCACACACATACAGAGAGATATATCTGTGTCAGATATATTAGCATCTGTACATGTGCATAGAGCAAGGGACATACTGCAACTGTTTGTGAAGGGTGGACATATATATGTTGGTGAAGGTTGTTATGTGCATATTTGTATGTAGGTTGTAGTGTGTGGCAAACAAGACAGCATACAGTGCTGGTATATGACATGTGGTGGTTAAACGCTGTGGGTGTGATTTGTTAGGTTTGCAGTGTTGCAGCCAGTGAGGCCTGCTAAAGCTACATGGGCTGAGAACACCTTCAATGCATTTCGCACAAGACTGTGCAATATTATTACATAACTGTATACCTCACAACCTTTGCATAATTGATATTCCCACCATGAAAGGTGGACTGTATATGTGCCTATATGTATATCTATATGTACACCAATGGATGTTTATATGTATGTGTATATATATATATATATATATATATATATATATATATATATATATATATATATATATATATATATATATATATATATATATATATATATATATATATATATATATATAGAGAGAGAGAGAGAGAGACAGAGTCATATTTACTGTGACAGATGCCTGGTGACAAAGCCATGGCCTCAAGCTCAATGTCGAAAATGCATTGGCATCCCTTTTGGTAAAAACTCTGTACCCATGAACTACCACATAGGTGGTAGTCTACTTAACACTGAAAGTGTGATAAGAGACCATGGGACACAGGTGGACAGTAGTCTCCCCTTTGATAATCACAGTGCCACACTAGTCATGTAATCTGTCTACGTGGCACACCTCATCACAAACGTGTGTCATCCAGGGAAAAAGAGGTCAGTGTTCCCCTCTACTCATCACTCATAAAACCCATTAAAGAGTACAATGCCCCTTTTGGTATGTACCTCACAAGACATCTACAGCAACTGGAAAGGCCACAGACATACCTCACAAAGAGTATTACCAGCCTCAAACAGATGCCCTATGCAGACCGTCTCACAAAACCACAGCTAGACTGTGTTGCATACCGCCTACCCAGAGGTGACCTCTGCCTAACATACAAAGCTATGTCAAACCCAGAGCTGTTGGACATGCTCCACGTAAACAGATCACAATCCCTATGAGCTACATGCTCTAGGGACCTAAACCTTGTCACCTCAATAAACAGAACATGCTGGAGGGATAGATTCCTATCTCAGAGACATCCCATACTCTGGAACAAACTACCTATCAATAGCAAACAAAGCTCCTCATTAGCACTCATCATGAATAATCCTGATGATTGGATGGGAGATAGGAAATACACCCCAGGAATCACCTCTGTGGCTCTGCTTGACAGGGGCACATGAAATTAAATTACTTGGGTGTCAAAGGCCAGGGTACCATCTGGCTAGGCTTCTATAGGCCCTAGGGCCAATAGCCTATTACCTACCTATGAACCGATACACACCCACATGTACTTGTTGCAATAATTGCTATGTGAGGTTGACTGAGTGTGATGGTGAATGTGTTGGTGAATGTGTCAAAGTTGTGTATATGTGGGATAGCTTAGTGGGAAACTGTTTCTGTCATGGTATTTTGTGTCCTAGCTCTGATCCCAGCAAAAGATGTGTATGCTATTGCTAGGCAGAAAAAGCAGTATGGCATACGGTCTGACGTAGTCCCTTGGTGTTAACTGGGGTGTGCCATTGGAGGCTAAAGCAGTACATGTATGCTTATTGATTGGTACTGCTGGTGAATCCAAATCCGTATGAACTGTAGTACTACCTGAAGCTGTAGGCCTAAACAGCACAGTATGGTGTATGTCCACATTGCTTGGAACCACTGTTTTGTGTGTTCCCTGTAGTCCTCACAGATTACATACCTCAGGCATAAGGTTTTGTAAGTACTGACACACAGTACTGTATGGTACACACGTAAAGCTCATCTGGGTTGCCATACCTTTGTGTCTTGTATGTATGTCTGATGTGTGTGTGGGTATGCCTGTAACATGCCCTTGGTCATATGTGTGTTACAGGATATAAGTGCATATCTAGCAACATGTATAGTCTAGTACAGCAGTATGCCACCTATATTCACGAATGTGCACATATGTTAGGCAGGGTTTGCCATCAACAACTAGTGTGGTATACTGGTAATACTGTAACTGGACTTTACAATCATTGCAATGGATGACATATTTCTTTATGCATTAGCTTGATATATACCTCCTGTGGCTAGGTGGTGCATTGTGTCACATACAGTGTGCCATGTACTGTTGTATAGTCTTACATAGTGGTTTCTCTTTGTTGCTGTGCAGAACATGGTTTAATATATAGAGCATGCCAGGCACTGTCAGGCAGTTGTGGGTTGAGCACTGATATGTGGTATTGAAAGTGTGTATCCTCTGACAGCCAATAGGTTGCTATATATGGCAGTTCAGTGATATCTGTACTGTAGAATGTTAAGTGTGCCACATGACTTGCTCACACATATTGTTTCATTGTCTTCCAGGGTTCATGGCCCACCATCGCAACCCAACCTATAGTCCTGCTGAGGATGAAGTCATAACAACCAGTCTGGTTCAGCACTACACCCTGCTTTTCTCAAGAACCAGCCAGGACCAGCATGAGCGGACTGCACTGTGGCAAGATGTTGTCCATAGGGTAAATGACATAGGCATGCATAACTGGACATATGAGCAGGTACGCCATCACTGCAGTGATTTACTTAGACATGTCTGGCAGCATGCGTCTGATGTCCGTAGACAACAGCTTGCCACAGGTGGTGGGGTTACCATCCATCCCCCTCACCAGAGTGGAGGAGCTGCTCCTGAGCCTGGTGGCTCCTGGCCAACAACAACAACAGCAGACATGTATCATCATGGAGGCCGGAGCCACCCAGCAAGTTCACATGGAGCGTGCAGGTAACATGGCATATCTGTAGACTACTGTTACCTCTATTGGTAGATCATGCATATGTGAGATGTGTACTGTGTAGTTAGAAGATGTGGAGCCTGGTGTTGTGCAATACTGATAATTTGGAACATAATCTGTAGGCCTGTGACTGTCAACCATTGTACTACTGTAAGATTGCAAACCCACAGTAGCAATGCCACAGTTGTTGCCACTGACAAACTGTCTCATATCCTTGTAGGTCCCTCTGGTGTGACAGCAAGGCAGCAGACCCATGCTGGTGAGTGTGTTCTACATTTAATATTGCAAATAAAATGTGCATGTCATAGGTGAGGTGTAGGCCATGTACACATGTAACACACCTATGCATAATGCATGCTGTGCATGTTTGCTGTGAGACTATGCACATCTCAGTAACATGAGTAGCTGCCTCAAACACATGCAATACACAGAGCATCCCAAACAATTGTGGCTACACTGTAGTGGACATTGGATAGGCAGAGTCGATACACATGCACACAACATACACAACTTTGTCATACGCAGTACATGTTAATATGCTACACATGGCATATTCAGACACCTGCTGTAAGGTCACACTCCAGTATCCCAAATGTCATCCACACAGCACACATAATATACCTGAGGGGTAGAGGCCTATCATGGGGTGGTGCGACACTCTTCAACACACAACACATTCATGTTAGGCAATGCTCCCTATTGGGCACCTTACAAACCCATGTAACAACTGGCTGTGAAATGGTGAATGTAGCCATGGTACTGCAGTTCAGGTACAGCATGATAGGTGCCGGTCTGGCACACATTAGTAGCCTTGAGTGACCACATGATGCTGCATGATGATGGCTCATGGTACTACACCCCATCCAGTTACAGTAACCACAGTACTACACATAGCATTCATTGCTATACACCTCAATGTTGTGTGTGTGCAAACATATGCACCTATACACAATATGCATAGCAATCACCATTTGCACAAAGTGACACATATATGTCTTGTAATGCTATTGAGTGTATAGGTCACATGACACACATTGGGTATGTGTGATGTTTAATGTTGCAGTTGTGTTGTAGCATGCCATGTCATGGCTGGCACTGGCATGTCCACAATATGTTCTACACTCACCATAACCACTGTACAATGGCTATGTTGAGCAATGGTATTCCATCAGGTATACATGCACCACTCATCCTGTGTGTATACATAGCATGCATGAGCTAAACCTGTGTCCACAATTATCTGCTAAAGACACAGACGCTCTAATCAGAAATGGATATCTATGTGACACACAGATACACATCCAGCCATGGTATGTATACCTGTGAGTGATGGTGCACAGGACATTGAAGAGCTTTTAATACTTGCACAGCAATGTTGTGTCCATGTACACATTGCATTCCAGGGTGAGGCCAATCACTGAACAACAACACACATGCATCAAAGCCATGTATACTGTTATTAGCAAGGACTGTCTACACTCGCACTGCATGCTGTTGAGCAACACACGTCCTGCATGCTGACACGTGTGATATGACTGTTTGGCTTGTGATACTGTACCCCACCATCAACCGCTATTGAGTATGTTCTGGATTGCTGGTGTGTGTGTGTGTGTGTGTGTGTGTGTGTGTGTGCATGTGTGCGTGTGTGCATGTGTGCATGTGTGCATGTGTGCATGTGTTCATGTGTTCATGTGTGCATGTGTGCATGTGTTCTGACATCATGTACAGGTCGTAAAGTGTGTTTCCTGTCTTCCTCTCACAGGTGCTGAGGTTGGGCTGGTTCACTGCAGCAGGGAACCTGATGTCACTGACACAAATAGTGATAATGAGGATAGGTGTGTTGAGGCACAGGCATGTTTGCCAGGGTCTGTCGTTGGGCCACCAATCGACAGTACACAAGTGTCCACCCCATCCATGCACACAGTCATACTGCCAATACATCCATCATCACCAATGCCCTTAGCTGAGGGACAGTGTACAGTCGGCAATGGCCAGGACAGTGTGGTATCTATGGCACATGCATCCCGACACAGCAGCCATACCCAGATGTCTGGAATGGTACCACATAGGCAGATATCCAGGGTTCTCGTCAGAGCACTGCTGGTCATCATGCCCCTGGCAGACGTGCCACAGGTCTTACAACCTCACGCATGTTCCAGGCTGTCATGGAGGCACAGGCACGTATGGAATGGTACACCAGACAGGGACTAAGGGCACAGAGGGCACATAACACCACTTTAAATGACAGTATCCATGACCTAGCAGGTGCCATCCATAATTACACTGAGGTCACTGATAGACATTGGGGTGAGACATTAGATGTCCTCCGCAATGTCATGTCCATGTGTCAGGACAGTGCGGGATGGTTGAGACATCGATGTGGACATATGCCAGCAACATCAGCAGCTGGCAGTCGCCGCGGACATCCCTCAAGTCACAGCCACTCCCATAGTGCCAGTACCAGCCCCAGCAATGTTGGGGGTGGGCTGTCCATAGACCGTCCTAGAAGACCACGTGCACGTGGCTCTGGCCAGTCCCAGCAGGGACCTGGGTCCAGTGTACATATGTCTACCTCTGAGGATAGTACCCAGTCTGGCTTAGTACCTGATACTGTCAGTAGCACCCCTGCCAGGCACAGGTACCGTATCCATGGCCAGAGACGGTGATCTGTAAAGCCTGGCAGGTACAGTCTGTGGCTGTCCCACAAATCCCCATATATGGCAGCCACATGGTGGAACTGTGTGCATGCAGACACACACACACATAAACCAGACACCTAGGGCTAACACATACCCACACACATTACATCAACATTGGCCCATACCAGTACTCTTGGCCCTCACACACACACACACACACACACACACACACACACACACACACACACACACACACACACACATACATGTCAATTGTATGGCTCAATGTAGGCCTCTGGCAAACCAACAACACACCCTGTGCATATGATGAAACCTGTGCCACCTCCTGTCATCTGTAACATTGATGCAGGAACAGGCTAACATGGTGCTGATGCACAGGGTGACTTTATAGCAGTATAGCAATGTTAGCATGTTGTCAGCAGTAAAGTGTAATGATATCCTTGAAGGTGTAGCTGAGCAGGCATGATGCATTAAAGCTATGATTGTCAATGTAGTATTGTTTACACCAGTGTTAATTCCAATAGTGTATTGTCCGCCCATGTGCCACTTGGCTGATGTGTGTAGTATTGGCAGCATGTGTTAGAGAGTGGACAGTATGTGTGGGATGTGTGCAGCACAGATTTGCAGGTGTACATTTGTGAACATGGTGGAGGTGCACTGTCTGCATGTACGTGCATAGTGGACACATGGGCAGGGTGACATGCCCTGTATTACACAGTGTTAACACTCCATAGTTTCTATTGGTGGCCAGTATGCATTGTACTACACACATTTTGGAACTTGGGTACACATGTGTGTATGACATGGTTTGACACTGTGCTGTGGGTGATACTGTTACTATCTGTCATTGGTTTGCATTCTGGTAGTATACATAACCTCAACAGCCTGACCATAAACAATCATTAGATGATGTCTTGACAACTGACACACAGATGTAGGACACACAGTAACATTTGGATCCTTCAGGTACTATACTATGCCAGTAACCAGTGGTATTCACCTGCACCCATTCCTGGGACCACTCCTGTTTGGCATATAGCTCTCTTAGGTACAAGCAAACACAGTAGGGATATGTCCGTCCATGTCTGGAAATGCATACTGTGGCCTATAATGCATTCTCCAGATGACACACACATCCTCCACAAGGGTATCATACAGACAGATACCTGTTGTCAAACCCATGCTGTAAAGCTATAAGCCAACTAAAGCATAGTCATCCACCTTTACAAAACATAGTATCCCCACAGTACCACATAGGTAGTAGCCCCCAACATGTTGAACAGGTACCGATGTGTACATACAGCCAAGTGTTACATCATCTCTCCTTTGGTAATCACATTTCCAAAGGTATTTTGAAATCCCTCGGTGGATCACATAAGCAATAAGGGGTCTGCATGCATATCCACAAAGGTTGTTGTACACCTATAATGAATAGCCATCATTGACAGACTTTGCTGCATTTGAACAGGTCTGAAATATACCTCAGGCATAAACCCTCACTCACACTATTCAATAGAAACCGTAATGAGTGTGTGTGACACGGATGACCTAGGCCAGGGATCACTGCAGTGGCTGGGCTTGTCACAAGCATACAGATGTGACCTAAGGTCTGGAAAGTGGCAGCACACTCTGGCAAAGATAACAGATGTGTTCATGGAGAAAGCAGGGTTCCCACCTATGAAATAATTGAGGTCACATGTACATATATGTATTTGCCACACAGCTACCTGACATGTGCAATGCACATACTGTTGTCATTGTGATATGTCATACAGTAGTAAAAGCAAAACCCACAACACATTGACCAACTGTGTCACACACATAGAGCACACACACTCACCAAGTGCAGAATTCAAACCCCTACCTAACTACTTTAGGATACTAGAGCAGTACACATTAACACAACATGCTATACACATTACTGGGAGCTCTCCTTTCCACAGGTATATTTGTAGGATGGTGACATCATCAGACTTGACAAAGATAAGTATACCACTTTTAAGGTGTTTTAGTAGTCTCCAAAAAGGTTGCTCCTCTCCAAGGAGAT
The DNA here is from genome assembly GCF_019279795.1 of Protopterus annectens. Classification (NCBI taxonomy): domain Eukaryota; kingdom Metazoa; phylum Chordata; order Ceratodontiformes; family Protopteridae; genus Protopterus; species Protopterus annectens. Next base: position 706,838,993 of record NC_056734.1, read on the forward strand.
ACACACACACACACACACACACACACACTCATACAGTTGTCAAGTGCAGGATTCAAACCCCTACCTAACTACTTTATGATACTAGAGCAGTATGCATTAACACAACATGCTATACACATTACTGGGAGTTCTCTTTTCCACAGGTATATTTGTAGGATGGTGACATCATCAGACTTGACAAAGATAAGTATACCACTTTTAAGGTGGTTTAGTAGTCTCCAAAAAAGTTGCTCCTCTCCAAGGAGATACACACACTCTCATACAGTTGTCAAGTGCAGGATTCAAACCCCTACCTAACTACTTTATGATACTAGAGCAGTACGCATTTACACAACATGCTATACACATTACTGGGAGTTCTCCTTTCCACAGGTATATTTGTAGGATGGTGACATCATCAGACTAGACAAAGTGGGTTACATTAGGTGACATTAGGTGGGCTACATAGAAGGAATTTCTAAACACTTTGGCAATGTGATCATCAAAGGAGAGTTTACTATCTACCTGGGTCCCCAGGGCCACAATTACATTCTCCGTACATACTGGATTACCACCTATGTGGTAATTTGTGTGCACTTTGTTTTATCCAAAGGGGATGACTATGCATTCTTTGGCATTCTGCTTGAGGGCATTGTTTTGACACCAGGTATCTGTCTCTGTAAGACCCTTCTGGAGGATGTCTGTGTCAGCCATAGAGTCGATTATGGACCACAGTTAGCAGTCATCTGCAAACTTGTTCAGCCATACTCCTCCCATGCTTGCCTGTACCTCTGAGCAGTATCTACTGAACAGGTGGGGTCCCAGGACCAAGACCTGTGGGATGCCATTTGTGACTGGTTTAGAGTTGGACATGGCACCCACAACTCTGAACATGTGTGTTTGATCTGTGAGCCAGTTGGCCACCCATCCTGTGACATAGCTGTTAATGTTCAAGCTGGTAAGCTTGTCCATGATGCCAGAGTGGGGAATGGTGTCAAAAGGCCTTAGTGAGGTCCAGGTGGGCTGTGTGGACTACTTTCACCTCCATCTATGTCCTTGGTAACTGTTTCAAATAAGTCAACTAGGTTTAGGAGGCAGGATCTGCCTTTAACAAAGCCAAGTTGGGTAGAGTCCAGTGTCTGGAGGTCCCCAATGTCTCTGTTTATGGGTTCCATGATAATTTGCTCCATAGCTTTGCAGACCAGGCTGAGTAGGCCTATAGGGCAATGGTTTCCAGGTTCTGTTGTGGCACCCCCTTTGTGGAGCTGGATGACTGTTGCTGTATGCCATTCTTTGGGTACATAGCCTGTGGTAAGGTTGAGTCTGGACAGTGAATGTAGGTGAGGGTGTAGTTCCTTTTGGGGCTGGTGTAAGATGCAGCCTGGGACACCATCCAGTCCCATTGATGCTGTGTTCTTAGCTTTGGAGAGGGCTGTTTTTACCTGCATGTCCATGAAGTCTGGGGCTCTGCATTCTTCTGGGATGGACACAGGCCCTTTTGGGGGTGATGGGGAGTTTGCACTGAACTTGTCCCCCAGGATGTGGGCAATGTAAGTTGGTTCAGTGTATTTCTTGCCATTTTGCAGTAGCTGACAGCATATTTGGAAGTTGCCACCTAAATGTTTGGTATAGCTAATGAAGGCTTTGTGGTTGTTATTCTTACATTCCTTGGCAATTTGTCTTTAGAAACTGGCCTTGGATTATTTTATGAGCGATCATTGTTTCTTCCTAATAATGATCAGTGATGCCTTTCCTTTTGTGAAGTTTGCTCTATCATGTGTTTGTTTCCTCCTTCTGTTGTATAGCTTATTTATGGGTGACGACCACCAGATTGGTTTCTTATTTTTGGAGGAGTGCATCTTGGTTTTATTTGGGATGTCTCGATCCATGCATCCCTGTAGATGCTCATAGAATGCACTTGTAAATGATTTGGCAGATTGTATAGCATTATCCTATAGCAAGGGGGCTTTGGAACTTTCCACTTTGGTCTTGGGAAGTGTGCAGTTTGCTTTTGAAAATGTCTTCACAGTGGTTTCCTTGACTGGGGGGGGGATGTGGATGTCCAGTGTGATTACTTTATGATCTGATATTACCAGTGAGGGGTTTATCTCTGTTGTGGAACACTGGTACCCCATGTTGGTGATGATCAGGTCCAGTATGTTGTCACCTCTAGTGGGCATGGTGACCAGCTGTTCCAGGGCATTTGAGTTTTTAAACTCTAGGAAACATTGGGCAAAGGACGTTGTACATGAGTAATTCTCCCACTCAATGTTTGGGTAGTTGTAATCTCCTCATATAATGGTGTTTGATAGGACCTTTATATTTTCCACTGTTCTCAGGAATACTGAGTGAGGTTCCTGAGACAAGGTAGGTGATCTGTAGCAGGCTACAATCTGATAAGCAGCTTTGCCCAATGTTAGTTGCACTTGCATGGTCTCCAAGGCCTCATGCTGTGCCACTAACCTGAAGGTGTGGGTATCCATAAGGTAAATGGATACACCCCTTCCTTTTGTATTTCACTTGTGGTTTTGGGGCCAAAGATCAGAGGGATTGTGAGTGTTTTACGTGGAGCATGTCCAACAGCTCTGTGTTTGACATAGCTTTGTATGTTAGGCAGAGATCACCTCTGAGTAGGCGATATGCGAGAGAGTACAGCTGGAGCATTTTGAGATGGTCTGTGTATGGCATGTATTTCAGGCCACTAATGCTCTTTGTGAGGTATTTCTGCAGGCTTTCCAGTTGTTGTAGATGTCTTGTGAGGTACATAGCAAAAGGGGCATTGTACTCTATTATGGATCTAGTGAGTGATGAGTAGAGGGGAACAATGTCCTCTTCTATTCTGCATGAGACACCTTTTGTGATGAGGTGTGCCACATAGAAGGATTTCCTGACTACTGTGGGGATGTGATTATCACAGGTGTGTCCACTGTCCACCTGTGACCCAAGGTCTCTTATCACACTTTCAGTGTTAAGTATACTACCGCCTATGTTGTAGTTCATGGCTACAGAGTTTTTACCAAAGGGGATGACAATGCACTTTTTGGCATTGAGCTTGAGGCCATGGCTTTGACACCAGGCATCTGTCTCAGTGAGGCCCTTTTGTAGGATGTCCACATCTTTAGTATTTACAATTATGGCTCCTAGTTTGCAGTCATCTGGAAACTTCATTAGCCACAGACCTTCCATGTTAAAGTTTACTTCAGGGAAGTAGATACAAAACAGGACAGGACCCAGGACTGAACCCTGTGGTACTGCACTCGTCACTGGTCCAAAGTCATACTTGGAGTCTGCTACTTTCACAGTGTGTGTTCTGTCAGTGAGCCAGTTGGCAACCCATCTTGTGACATAGCAATTTATACCTAGTTTAGTGGGTTTATCTATAATTCCAGAGTGGGGGATGGTGTTGAAAGCCATGGCAAGATCTACATAGGCTGTGCGAACCACCTTACCCTTGTCTACGGTTCTGGTGACTGCTTCAATGTCATCTATCAGGTTTAGGAGACATGATCTGCATTTTACAAACCCAACATGGTTGTGGTCCAGAGTTTGGAGATTACCAATGTCTTTTTTTATAAGTTGTATGATGATACATTCCATGGCCTTGCAGAGCAGGCTCATCAGGCTAATGGGGCACTAGTTCCTGGGGTCCGTGGTGTCTCCACCCTTGTGTAGTGGGATAACCATCGCTGTGCACCATTCAGCAGGCACAAAGCCTGAGGTGAGGCTATGACTGAACATGGTACATTGGTGTGGTGCCTGTTCATTCTGTAGTTTGTGTAGAACACAGCCTGGGAAGTTATCTGGTCCCATGGATGCTGTGATACTGGCTTTGGAGAGTGTTTTTTACCTGTGCAGCCGTGATGACAGCAACTTTGCAGTCTTCCATTATAGAGATGTGCTCTTTCATGGGTGAGAGGAGGGTAAAGTTAGCACTGATCCTATCTGCCAGGATGTTGGCAATATCAGTTGGGTCTGTATATTTAGTGCCATTGAGCTGTAACTCAGAGCAGATCTGAGTGTTGCCATGACATGGACCTGTCTGTTGGGCAGAGATCTCCTGAGTAGACAGTATGCAACAGAGTACAGATTGAGTTAAATTCAGTCTTGTTGCATGGGGCAACTGTTTGAGGCCAGTAATCCTCTTGTTGAGGTACTTCAGTGGTCTTTCCAGCTGCTGAAGGTGCCTAGTCAGATTCATCGCAAGTGTGTTGTGGTACTCTCTGATGGGTCTGATGACTGATGAGTAGAGGGAACCTCCTTTGACCTACATGCAAGACCTTGGCAGTTTGTGGGAACACATAGCATGATTTTCTGACCACTTTGTGAATGTGTTTCTGGAAGTAGAGATGACTATCCACATGTGTCCATAGATCCTTATTATCACCTCCATATTTAGGGTGTTGGCACCTATGTGGTATTTGTATGACTGTAGCTCGAGGCCATAATTTTGACACCACATCTGTCTGACTGAGACCCTTTTTAAGGATGTCTCTGTTGTCCCAAACATCGATTATGACAACTTTTTTGCAGTCATCCACAAACTTTGCTAAACATAGCCCTCATGTGTTTGACTGTATTTCTGAAAAGTATACACCAGACAGGAGGGGTCCCAGGACTGAGCCATGGGGGACAGCAGTTGTTACCAGCTTGAACAGGAGACCACAATTCTTACCTTGTGTGATCTATCTGTGCCCCAGTTGGCAATCCATCAGATGACATACATATTTATGCACAGGTTGTTGATTTTGTGGATACGACATGTGTCTGGGATGTTGGCAAAGGGCTTTTCAAGGTCTATGTGGGATGTGTGTAGCTCATTTCATTGATGTATGTCCTGGGTGACTGCCTTGAAAACAGTCTAGCAGGTTTGGGAACCATGATCTGCCCCTGACCAAACCAAAATTGGTAGGGTTGGGTGTTTGTAGGCTCCCAATAGCTCTGTTTATGAGTTCCATCATGATGGACTCCATGGCCTTGCAGATCAGGCTTAATAGGCTTATAAGACAATAGTTCCCATGGTCTGTTGTGCACCAACACTTGTGGAGTGTGCCAAACGTTGCTGTAACACATTCAACAGTTTCATATCCTGTACAGAGGGTGAGGCTCAACAGACTGTTCAGGTGCAGGGTCTGTTTGTTCTGGAGTTCACTTATGACACAGCTAGGGAAACAATGTAATCCCATAGACGCCGTGTTTTCAGGTTTGGAAGGAGCTGTTTACCCATTCTATATGTGATATCTGTGCTTTCACAATCTCCAGGTATGATGATAGGGCCTTTTGTCAGTGAGAGGGGGTATGTATGTATGAGCCTGTCTGACAGGATGTTGGCAATGTCAGTCATTTACAGTTTGCACTGACTCAGGACATATATGAGTGTACATTGCTATTTATGACATAGCGGAAGGAAGCGTCATGGTTCTCTATGGACTCCTTCACAGATTCTTTTGCCAGAACATGGATTGGATAATGCTTGGAGTGCACATTGTTTATTCATGATACTGACTGCAGGTTATTGATCTTCTTTGCTTTTCCACTTTATGTGAACAACTTAAGTACTTGTGGTACATAGTTTGATTATGACAGGGTTCCAATATATTATATGTGTCTGTTTTCATATAACTGTGTGCACAAGGCAGGATTGGTGAATAGTGACAGGTTCCTGGGGTAAAACATGCAACTGCCAGATATGTGTGGCCCACTGCTGTACTCAGACATGGCCTAAGTGTGTGAGCATGCCCAGTATGACCTTTCAGTATGTTGTTGCCTGACATTTGCTTTGTTTATTTAAGTGTGTGAGCATGCCCAGTATGACCTTTCAGTATGTTGCTGACTGAAATCCACTACATTTGTTGAAGTGTGTGAGCACGCCCGGTATAGACATTTATACTATATGTGTGTGGAAAATCAAGTTGTATTTTTACTGCAGGGCTCACCTTTGTGTCATAAATCAACAGGGATCATGCTGTGCCTGCAGGGCTTCCATGAGACACTTTGCATAGACTTATCAACATTTCTACATACAGGGGGGACAGCTATTCTTTGTACATTTCTACCCGGGGGGCACACCTGATTGTTACTGTGGGTGTAGATAGGATGAGAGATTCACCTGACACTTATACACATTTTTGTAGGCCTGCACTGCTATGTAAGGTACACCATTTCAGTCTGTACTGTTGCCTATCGTACTGGCTTGAGGCATACTACTGTACTACAGATCTTAGCATCCAATGTCACGTATATTAGATTGCGACTTCATAGCCTACCCAACCCACATCACACCGCCTGGCCTGCTGTTCTCTGTCTGCATAGGCCTGTGGGGGAGGTTACCCATATGCCTCTTTAGGGGCATGATACAGCATTTCTTTGTGTTTGCATTAGTGTACAATTGTCCTGCTGTGTCTGTGCCAGTGAAATGCTGTCATGGCTTAGTGGTTCAGTACTGTGACTATAGTGCACAGTATCCTGGGTTTGAGCCCTGTCACTGCTTTTTATTTTCATGCTGGGCAGACCAGACTGCTTAAGGAACAGTAAAGCAAATATGAGCATGTTTACCTGACTTTGCTCAACTTTGCCCGACGTTGCACTAGTTAGCACGGGCAATTTTGTTTACATATACTAAATAGTGGTAAAAGCTGCTTAGCACTGCTTTATATTGCTTAAAACATGGCAATCATGCCTCAGGTGGTGCTGCAGGGCTGCCTATGTCGGATGCACATAGTACACTCCCTATACATGTTTGAAAACAGGTAGTGTCAAGTTAGGCATCCCTTTTATTTTATGTGCGAGTCAGAGAGAGGTATCATTTCCAGGGTTCCTACTGAGCCAGTGTATGTGCTATGTGTTGCCTCTTTGCCAAGGCCAAGGCATACTGGGCACGCCTCCTTCTGCCTACTGGGGCAGGCTCAGGTTGTTCCTCCTCCGAGTCACGCTCTGCCTGTGATGGCCTTGGCAATGGTGGGGGGCTGTTTGGCCCTGCCCCATGCTGTTCCTGCTGCAGCTGTTTTCGCAGGATCATATTGTGTAGCATGGCACATACCATGACAATTTGGGTACATGTAGTTGGTGAGTACTGCAAGGCTCCACCAGATGTGTCCAGGCACCGGAACCATGACTTGAGCATCCCAAACACATGCTCGATTACATTTCGTGTTTGTGTGTGTGCCTCATTATGGAGTTCTTGTTCAGGTGTGTGTGCATTTCTGATGGGTGTCATCAGCCACGGCTCCAGTGCATATCCAGCATCCCCCACTAGGTGACCATCAGGGATGTCCCCATTGGTAAATGTCTGGTACAGCTACGTCAGATGCCAGATAAGGGAATCGTGGTAGCTTCCAGGGCAGCCAGCACACACATTCAGTATTATGCCCTGGGCATCGCACACGACCTGGCAGTTGATGGAGGGGAAGCCCTTGCGGTTGATGTAGGCCCTACCCCGCTCACTGGCTGGTGCTTTGATGTGTATGTGCATGCAGTCTATTGCACCCACTCAGGGTATTCAGCTATTTGTTGGAAAAGACACATTGCTGGCCAATGTCTCACGGGAATTGGGGAAATATACATGATCACCGACATGTGCTGACATGGCATTCAGGAACTGGTGCAGTAGACTGGATGCTGATGCCTGTGAAATCCCCATCATATCACTAGTTGGTCTCTGGAAGGTACCTGTTGCTAGTATTCTTATGCCAACACATACCTTGGTTTCCACTGGGATGGGTTCCCCTCTGTTGGTTCTGTGTGTGAGGCGTGGCCTGCACAGCTCAACAATTTGCTGCAGGAGGTCTCTGTCCACTCTATAGCGCTCCACTATCTCCAGCTCATGTAGCCCCTGGTAGGTTACCCTGGGTCTGTACACTGTTCTCCGTCTCCTCACTGTGGCTTGCTCAGCAGCATTCACAATGGCACCCCCCTCAGCATCTTGTACATGTTGGCTTATAATAGCAATGGCAGCCCCTAACATTTTTTTGTCTGAGTTAAGCTTTTTAAGTTTTCACTCTTTGTATACTGCAGTGTTGCAGTGTTTTTGAGAAAAACATGGGGGAATGTTGTTTGCAGAGTTTTAAGTGTTGGGCTGGGCTAGTGTACTGCCTGTGTAATTGGCTGATTCTGATTTATTTCACCTGGCAGCTCTACTAGTTCTCCTTGGTTAACTTCCTACTGCTTCTTTTCCTTCCTTTTCCCTTTCTGTTTCCACAAGGGGCAGCGCCGTGCAAACAAGCGCAAACACAAGCACACGAGCGCACACGTGCGCACACAGGCTTACATAGGCTTACAGGTGTGTGCACATGCGCGCACATGGTGTAAGCACGTTTGCAAGAAATTTCAGATATATCCATGGCGTACACCTTTGGTTTCTGGGTTTCAGCTAGGACAACTGTAGACATGCCTTTTGCAATCCTGAGCAACTCATGTCAAACACAAGCCACTCTGCTCCAATAAGCTTACAGTCTTTCAGACATACCCCCTCATGATGTCACCTATCTTCTACTCTGCTACTCCCCTACTCCTACACTTACACTCTAGAGACATGGCTCACATGCCAGGGAAAATTGGGATTCACTATCCTTATCCTCATTTGCATAGGATTGCCTACTAATGCTTGGTTACAGCTCTCAAACTGAGCTTCCCCCCTTAGCAGCTGCTACTCAATAGCCATGTTGTCTTCAGCCTGCCATTCACCTGCATGGCAGAATAAGCTTTTTATTAAAAATGCCTATTTTTGTCTATTTTGTAATTATTTTCTGGTTTTTAAAGCGCCGCACGTTTGCGCGGTGCTGTGCTATGCTTAAACATTGGAGATTGGGGAAAAAATAAAAATTAATTTTTATTAATTTTCAACCTATAAAAATGCCAATGGCCTTGTATTTGGCCATTGACATGCTTCCTCAACTGGATGCATCCTTTATTTGGAGCTGTCATAGCTCCATTTAGCTATTTGCAGAACGGTACTCCGTTACCAACGGAGTAGATTTCTGCAAATAACACTGCTCTTCCACGGACAGGTTAGTGGTTCCTGGATTGCAAATTTACCTCATTTGCATACATTTCAGCAGCAAATGAGGAAATTTGTATACCATAACACTGTCCGTGCAAGAGTAGTTTTAGGAGCTCTCATGCACGCCCCTGCCGGCTATTGCTGAATCGCTCGGCAGACATATTGCCTGTCTGACATCTTACACTACTCTTAGACTCCATGCAAGCCTTCGTGAATCCGGCCCTACATCATTCTTTCACTTTCCTGCTGTTCCTAGGCCAACAGAAACTGCATTCTTTTGTTATCTTGCAGCTGCAGGAAACTACATCAATAAAATACATTCTATATGTAAACTCTAGTAATTTTTCCTTAAGTTAAAACAATAGGCAGGATGCCTTCATCTAGCCTGGCCGGAGCCGAAATGTAAACCTCAAAGACAGTCATGAAATAATTTGAATTTCAAAGGACAAACAAGAAATGCTTGTCTTAACTTTCTTTACAGCAGAGGGCAATGTTGTTACATTGTTTTAAGTTCACATTTTACAGCATATTCTTTAATTTAAGAAAACAAGTCTGTAGATCAACATTCATATTTACAAATTATAGAATTATGTATAAAATCCTATCTGGCTAGGCTGGCAGCCTTCATAGAGGTGTTGTGAATTTCAGATTTAGGAAATCCCAGTTTCAGCCTTTGTAGAAAAAGTATTGAAACAGTCAGTTATAAGGGAGTTACACATGAATAAAAAAAAAACTATTTGGGGGTTCAGTCTCAGTAAAGATGAAAGTAACTTTTTAAATAAAGTAAATTCTAAGAAAGGTTGTGATACCTGCTGAAGATAAAGGAGGGGCTTTAGTAATTTAGGACAAGAAGACATATATGACAATGAGAACCATCAAATTGGAAGCAAAACATTTTTATCATAAGTTACCATTAGTTTCAACAGTGGGTCTTAAGAAACAAATACATTTATTTATTTTATTTATTTATTTTACATTTGTTAACAAGGGGTATGTGACTGAGCCGAAAAGGCCCTTTTTCAGCAGAAGCCCGGGGAGAAAAGCTCCACACAGAAAAATTACAGACACATTTAAATATTTAGACATGATCAGTATACACACAAATAGCAATAGACATGTTTTTACAGTGGTATGCAGCACATCAGCAGTTACAGTGGAGAGAACAAACAAGAAAATATTAATTTAAAAATAAAGGTAATTAATAGATTTGTGGTGTACAGCTGAAATTTGGAACATAGGTAGAATACATACATACATAGGTACAGTACATACATTGTACATTAGCCAGTGTTTGTGAGTAAGAGTGAAAACTATTATCAAATACTCTAGGTTTAGTATGTGTACCTTATCCACTTTCACTAGCCTGGGGAGCAGTCATGGCACTGCCAACTTTGCTTGAGATGTTACCTAATGAGGTTTTTAAAGGAGGCTTTGGACGATGTGTTTTTTATGCTAGTGGGGAGAGGGTTCCATTTTTTAGCGACTGAATTACTCTATAGTGTGTCTCCAAAGCTATTGTAGCTGTTGGTGACTTCTAGTAGTAGTTTGCTTGATGATCTAAGAGGCCTTTTAGCTGAGTGATGTTGTACTATGTTTTTGAGGGCAGGACACTTATTGGGGAGGTAATAGATAGAATGCCAGAGGCAGAGCTGATTGTAGGTTAGGAGGTTGGGCAGTTCAAGCCAGTGGAGCTGTGTCAAAGCAGTACAGTGATGAGTCTATAAGAGCAATTTGCAGCAAAGTGGGATATTCTGTTATAGCAGGCTTCCATTTTGCTTAGTTCAGTTTTGTTGAGATTAGTCAGAATGGGATACGCATAGAGTAGGGTGGATAGAAGTTGGGAGCGAGCAATGGCTGATCTTGTGTTGTTGGTAAGAAACAGTTTGATACGGTAGAGTGATCCCAGTTTGGCATGTACTTTTTATAGTTAATTGGAGATGACTATCACATTTTAGGTGGGAGTCTATGGTTATTCCCAATAGCTTAGCCTGTGCCACTGGAGTGACTGAAGTAGCATTTGTGGAGTAGATAGTGAATTGATTGTTATCAGTGTTTTTGTTAGAACTCGTTATAATTATAAGCTGAGTTTTCTTTGGATTGAGGATAAGTTGGGCTTTGGTAAGGTAGTTTTCAATGTCAAAGAATGCTAGTTGAGTTGTTTGCAGGATGGTGGGAATGTTTTGTGCAGCACAGATTAAGGTAGTATCATCTGGATACTGAGTGATAGATGCATGCTGTGTGGAGGTATGGAGATCATTTGTGAAGACTGTGAATAGTAGTGGTCCTGAGACAGAACCCTGTGGGACTCCTTTAGTTATGGGCAGCTGAGGAGAGAGAGAATGTTTCCATTTCACAGCTTGGTACCTGTCAGTTAAGTAGCTTTGGAACCAGGTAAGAGTGGAATTTGATAGGTGATATTGGTTTAGTTTGTTTAGCAGGATTTGGTGCGAGACTGTGTCAATTGCCTTGGACATATCCAACAAAAGAGTTGACACCTGCAGGCCTTCGTTTCTGAGACGGTTTACTGTGTCTGTGAAGCAGAGGAGGGCTGTAGTGGTACTGTGGGTAGGTCTGAAACCATGCTGAGTAGGTGACAGGATGTTGCTGTCTAGGAGATATTTTAGCACATGTGTATGGAAGCATTTTTCTAGGATTTTGGCCAGGGGGGAGAGTATAGCAATGAGTCTGTAGTTATTAAGTTCAGTGGAGGTCACGCCTTTATGTATGGGTGTAACATAGGATATTTTCCAGAGTTTGGGTGCATAGTTTTCAACAACTGATCTGTTTATGAGAGTGGAGATTGGGATAGCAATAGCATCTGCTGTGAGTTTCAAGAAATAGCTGGGGAGTAGGTTGGCTGCTGTTGAGGTTTTTAGTTTGGAGAGCATGCTTTTGATTGAAGTGGTGGAAACTGTTTTGAGGGTAAAGCTTGTATTAGTGTTATTTGTGTTGGTGGGGATAGGGAGGTTGGAACTGTCCTGTGATACTAAAGATAGACTTGAGTTCACAAAGTGGGAGTTGAATTGTGTTTCGATGGGAACTTTAGTGTCAGAGATGGTTGGTTTGGGGTAGCCTTTTGGGTGGGTTTTAGTAGCTGGCTTACATTTTTCCAAAATTTTGGGGGGTTGTGTTGGTATTTAATTTGTAATGTCATGTAGTAGGATTTTTTGTACAGCCTAATGCATTTTTTGCACGTTTGTGAAGTTCTTGGTACTTAGTTAGGCTTTGTGTTTTTTTGTTTTTTTCATAGTAAAGCCAGGCAGTGTCTCTGGACTTGAGGATTTGTTTGGTTTCCTTACTGAGACAGGGGTTTGTGTTTGTAGAGGTTCTAACCTTGATTTTGTGCAATGGAATGACAGTGTCTAAGTGTTGTAGAAATGTTTTGTTGAAATATGCTACAGCCTGGTCAAGTGGGAGGGTTTTTAGGGGGGGGTCCAGTCACAGTTACAGAGTAAAGTATTGAGGACCTCAGGAGAGACATTTTTTGTGTTTCTAGTTGATTTATAGTTAGTGTTTTTGCATATGCTTGCTCTACTACATGTAAGGTATATTATATGGTCACTTAAGGTGTCTGGGAGACTGCCTGTATGGGGGTACAATGTGGGGTTGTTAGTTAGGACCCAGTCAAGGATGGATTCCCGTTTAGATTTTTTATCACATCTAGTTGGAATTTGGACTAACTGCTGGTAGCCATAGAGATTTATTAGATTACTTGGTGGTTCTGATATACAGGTGAATCAATCTAGGTTGAAAACCCCAGAATAAGGGTTTCTTGTAAGCATGTGGAAGAACACCAGGATAAGACGTCTTCAAGGCTAACAGGTGTATTACCAGGTGGAATATAGATCACAATTGTGGTGATGACCTTTTTATGTTGAAGTTGAAGTTGTGAGCTATGTATGTCCCAATTATTGGGGGGGGGTAGGAGTTTGGTATTTGACTTACAGTTAAGTTGGACTTATACAGTAATGCAGTTCCGCCCCCTTCACAAAGTGGTCTGTCTTGTCTGATGATATTGTAGCCGGTAGGGAGAACTTCTGAGTTAGCTATGTTTTTATTCAGTCAGGTTTCTGTTAATGCAACTATGCCTGGGGAATAGTGTGCTATTCTGGCCTGGAGTTCAGGTATTTTATTTTTGGTACTTCTAATATTAATATTTAGCATTAAAAGATGGTTGGTTTTGCTGCTGTTGTTGATTTGCCCAGGGATGTAAATAGAGGGGGTATTATGTTCTGACAATTGTGTTGGAGCAGTTTGTGTTGGACAGGATGAATTTGGGCCTGTGTTAGGGTGGATGTCCCCACTTATGGTGAGTCTGGTGTTAAAATGGTGATACAGATGTTGGAGTTTGGTGATGAGTGTGAGAAAGTATTGTGTTTTTTTGGAGTAGGAATTAGAGCATATGTCTTTCATTCTGAATTGGTCTGTTATGCAGTTCTTGAACAGTTATGGGCAGATATTATTATAATGTGCAGTGTCTATATATGGGAGTGCATAATTTAGTGCTGGGCTACTAAGTTTAGGGATATTGCTAGAGTGATAACTTGTGGAGTTATAAAGAATTATGAGAATACAGACTAGACTTAGTTGTGTGACAATCATGGTTATAAAGTTTAAGTTGGTTCTAGGTGGAGGTGTGGATATGAATTATAGGGTTGCAGTATATGTGGATGGGTAAGTAGTGTGGGGTGAGGTAATAATGCCTAGTGGGAATGAGAGTGGTTGGGAGTATTTTGTGGTGGAGCAAGTGGGTGTGGTGTAATGTGATCTGACTTGAGGAGCTGTGATTTTTGGAGGGGATATGAGGTTGAGCTGTGGGTGTGGTTGCAATTACTATAAATGTAGATGTAGTGGGCATGGGAGGAAATTAGGGGCAGGGCAGGGGAACGGAAAGAGCCCAAGCATTAGCAAGGGTGAATGGAGCAGGGCAGAGTCCGCCAAGACAAGAGTAATGTAAAGAATTTGTGAACAAAGCTGTTTCAGACAGCATCATTACTTGTGCCCAGAACCAAGAATTGACTGCTAAAGATCAACAAAACCAATACTTTTATGTACTTCCAAAAATTCATTAGACTTTCACTCCCCCACCACAGACAGACACAACTATGACGTTTGGTAGTCTCTAGGCATGGGCCATTAAATGAACCTATATCTGAATATTTAGAAATCTGTTCAAAGCCACTTCTCTCCTTAGTGATATCTAGGATTCAAAAAACTGCACAATTCCTTCAGTTAGTAGCAGATATTCAGATTAAAAGTTTGGTTTAGACATGTATACTTCATGCAAAAGCCTCTTCATATGAGTATACTATATGGGGGTTATTAAAGCAGTAGAATATTAGTTACAGATATCAGGGAACTATGACACTGAATTTAACCATCTTTGATGAAATTGCTGAAGACAGTGTTTGACATTGAGCACAGAGTAGCTGTTAATGAGCTGCTTCCTGTCGAATAAATTCACATTTATAGGCTTGAACAAATGAATTGGATTAGTGGACTGTAAGAAAGGCTTGGTCAGGATTTTAGATAGAAAAGGAAACTTTTGGATTATAAATTTGCAGGCTCATTTTCAATCTGGTGTCAGTGTAGTATTAGAATTGGAGTAGACTTTCATTTAGTACAATGTTTTGGAGATGGATGGACAGCCTCAGTATGGATGCTTAGCATAATTATATTTTGTTTTAAAGGTGAAACCATTAGACATGTCCATTGTTTTGTCATTATCCACAAGAGTGCACAAACTTGGAGTAAAATTGTAACATTTTGCTGTTAATAGATCTAAGCTGAATCACTGGGAAATTATAATGTGCTGCCAATATAAAGATAAATTCTGAATTATCAAGGTATGTAAACCTATTTTTGACAGTCTTTCTGCAAACCAGTTTCAGAATATATAGAATGGGTGTCCGGGCAGGAAGGAAGAAATGAAAGTATCACAGTTACTGATTTTAATTGAAATAACCCTGTAGAGTAAGCATGTGTTTCACATAGTTTGTGGGATTTGGTTGTTTTTTAAACTGTAAGCAGGGAACAAATAGAAACTGAATATGTTACAATATAAATTGTGTTTGGTTGTTACGATTTGTAATACCAACATGAGAAAAAAAATGAGGCTATCCCTATATTTTATGTTTCTTGCATCAATGGGGATGCTGAAGTCACTAAATAGATTCATAAAGTTGGTCTGTGTATTTGTTATGATGCTGAAATAAAGACTTGAATGAATTCTTATATGGGGTTTATGGGTCTATATTAGAATGCTGAAACCTCACTTACGTGAATCCCAAAAGGCCGACACATACACAACGAACCGCAAGAACACAGAACGTCCTTAAGCGCGAAATTCAAAATATCGAATTGCCGTAGTTGGCCAACACCACCTCCCGCTATGTAGTGCCTACCCAAACAAAATAAATATGAATGTATTACTATATATGCACTTACCTTAACCCGCACCCTAACCCTAAGGTCAGTAACTATTGCACATTTACGTTAGGGAGTTATACTGGATAAGGGAATCTCCTACTGATGTTGTACCTCACTAAACATGGTGTGGAGAAATGTGGCAATTCGGTATTTTGAATTTCACGCTTAAAGATGTTCGGTGTTCATGTGGTTCATTGTTTATGTGTCGGACCTTCGGGATTCACGTAAGTGAGGTTTCATCATTCTGATATAGACCCGAGGTTTACCTATACACCAGTGACTATATTAGATAACCTTAAAGTTCTTTAATAGCCAGATTATCAAAAGTATTAATGTAACTAAAACAAAAGGAAATGGTTGATAGCTTTCATCTGTGATCAACAAACTAGACCTTTTCAGAAACACTGACACACAAAAAAGTGGCCAATTAAATTAAAGTTCTAACAGTCATATGACCAAACCAAAAAAAGTCATTATAAAAACTTGTGTGTAGTAAAAGAGATATATATATATACATTAATGCATAAATATATATACGGGTAATACACACAAGTTTTTTGCAATTACTTTTTTTATTGGACATATGACTCTTAGAACTTGAATCGGTGGTTCAGAAGAAATCTAATTTGTTAATCACGGACAAAAGCATTCAACCATTTTCTTTTGTTCTACTGAAAACAGATGAAGTTTTATGCCAGCCTTTCTGTTCAGTCCCAGTCTCTTAGCTGTTCCATAAAAGATGTTATCTTTAATGTAAAGTTTCTAGATTCTACAAAGTATATATTTCTTATAATGAAATCAGCATTCAGGAAATTTTCTAAAACTGTTAATTGTTTATCTGTTTAAGGGTGATAGTTCAGTTTATTTGGAAAAATAAAGCTTTAAAAGCAGGAAATGCTATTAGTTCTGGTAGATGTTCTAAAAATGTTGTGCATTTCAGTGGTGTTGGACATTTAGGAACAAGTGACCAAAGCACTAAACAGTCAGCACATAAAAAGCATAAGCATACTGGGAGGAATTTGCTTCGGTGGACAGTATTACCTAATGACAGACTGATTTCTGTGATGACTGTTTGAATGAAAATGTGTTTTGACTGGGAAATGGCCAATAGTAAATGCAACCTGCATTTTAATAATGTCTGAAGTCCCTGAGAATCAAAGCATAATATATGATGATTACTAAAATGTGCATTATGGGGGAGTATGGGTAAGGTGGTAGGTGGAACAAAGCCAGAAGCAATGACTAAGTACAGTTCTGTATGGGCGGAGATCCGGAGCAGAGGGAGTAGTATGTTTTCTGTGATATAAGGAAAACAATGACTAGCATGTACTTCCTGGCTGATTGGGTTCTAGTTGCCCATTCTCAACTTGTCAGTTCTGGTACTCTTCACAGCTTGTCTTTATAGTATTATAGGTGACAGCAACATTTTTGTTTGTTTATGATCACTGTGTTTCAGAGTTCACAGAGCAATGGTAAGCAGTAATTTTTCAATGATAGAAAATGAAGGAGGACTAATAACGGATGCAACAGCACAACAAGCAAGGAGGAACAGTTTCAACATAAAATCTAACAAAAGTAAATGGCAATAGTTGTTTGAAAAGACATTTTGAATTTTTTAACCAGGTTGACAATGTAACTAATTCCATGGTAGTTAATTTGTCAGGTTTCGAACTTAATAATGAACAATTGGCAGTTCTTACTTTAAGATTCAAGTTTGTTCCTACTTTTTTACCTAGGTTATATATTATAAAATTTGAGATATTTTGTCTTGTTCGCAAATTGCATTTATTGAATTTTTTTTCTTCTCAAAAAGATGTGATTAATAATGATAATGTTTTTAGTGAGTTTGAAATGGATGATTTTGATGAAAATGTGGAAGATAGTTTTTATTCTTGTGTATCTGAGATAGGGCAATGTGTACTGTCTGTTTGATACAGTGAATATTAAATTTAGTAGTTCTTTCATGCCACCATTTAACAGTGAAGGTGTTCAGCAGTTTTCAGTGATGCTTAATTATGAAGACTGATTTAGTCTTTGAACCTTCAGATAAGGGTAATAAGATTGTAATTATGCATTATAGACAATATTTACAAATGTGTCCTGAACATCTTAATGAGAGGACTGTGTATGAAAAAGTGACTATGGAAGTGTATATGGAAGCTTTAACAAAATGTAATGAGTTATTACATAAGGGGCATAGATTAGGTTATTTTATTTTATTATTTATTTTATTTTACATATGTTTACTGAGAATGTCCAACTGGACAGATATACTTTTTCAGCAGAGGCCTGGGGAGAAAGGCTGCACTTAACAGAACTACAATGCAGAAAAATACAAATTACACACTTAGAAAGTAGATATAGAAAATACTCATTAGAATACATGTGATTGGGAGTTTAATTAAAAAGTATTCCCATGTCATAGATTATTGTAATATGTAATGATGAGGTTTAACTAAGTCTCCAGAGTAGAAGTTAGAGATGCTTGTAAGTTGGTAGTTTAGTTATTAGAAGTCATAATAAGTGTAGTATGCATGTTGTTCGGCGCAATTGAAGTAGAAGTAGTTGTATTTTCTGAGAGAGATAGTCTAGTCAGGAGCAGACAGCCACTCGCTGGATAATTGAGTTTTTAGTATTTTTTTTAATTGAGATAGGGTTGGGGTAGATATAATGACCTATCATAGCCCATTCCAGATTTTGCTTATGTAATTTGAGAAAAGGGATTCTCCAGCTAGACTTTTGGGTATATTGATCTTAATGAGGGGTTTGTTGGTGGAGTTTAGAGTTTTGGCAGTGGAATATAGTAGAAATAGTTTTTCAGGGCGGGTGTTTTCTCAGGATTGTAGAAGATTTTATGGGCCATAGTTAACTGGTTAAGATTAAGGAGAAGGAACTGGAAGAATTCCAGCCATTTGAGTTGTTTGAGTGCTATACAGTGGTGTGATCTAAATGGTGAGTTTGTAGCATATCTGGCAATTTTATTGTAACAGGTTTTTAGTTTTGCCAGTTCCGATTTTCTTAGATTTAAGAGTATGGGAGATGCATAGAGCAGTGTAGAGATCAGGTAGAAATGGTCAGTAGTAGCTTTAGTGTTTTTTGTGAAGAAGTGTTTATTCCTATACAGCCTTCTAGGTTTGTTATGTACTTATTTTACTGTTTGGAATATGTGGATGTCAAATCTCATTTTACAATCTATTTTGACTCCTAGAAGTTTGGTGTGATGCGAGGGGGAGATGACCATGTTATTTAATAAAACATTGCTAAATGTGGTCATGGGTACAACTGTTTTAGTGGGATGGAATATCATGAGTTTGTTTTTGGGGGGGATTCAGAATTAGTTAGGAATTTGTTAGCCATGTCTTTACTGCTAGGAAGGATTGTTGAGTTTATGTTTGAAGTTCCTGTATGTTAATAGCAGTACTTATGACTGTAGAGTTGTCTGCATATTGGATGAATGAGGCTTGTGGGGTTGAGGTACTGAGGTTGTTTGTAAATATTGAGAAGAGTAGGTGGCCTAATATTGAGCATTGTGGGACTCCTATGGTCACTGGGAGTAGTGGTGAGAGTGTTTGTTGGCACCCAGTTAGGTAATCCTTGAACCAGGTAAGAGTAGACTGACATAAGTATAGTTCTGTGAGGACATTTAGCAGTTTATTATGTGAGACAATATCAAAGGCTTTGGATAGGTCTAGAAAGATAGTGCATATGAAATGGTTGCTTCTATGAAGGTTGATAGTATTAGCAAATGACATTAAAGTGGTGGTAGTACTGTGATATGATCGAAAACCATGCTGAATATTGGTTAATAGTTTATTAGTATGGAGGTAATCTATGATTTGTTTGTGAAAGATTCTCTCAAGTATTTTAGACAGAGGTGATTAGATTGAGATTGGATGGAAGATAGATAGATGTGTTGATGTGCCTCCTTTATTAAGTGGTATAATCTAAGAGATTTTCCAGGTGGAAGAGACTAGGTGTTCAGCTATGGATCTACTGATAAGAATGGCTACTGGGTAGGCAATACCCTCAGCAGTTAGTTTTAGGAGGTCAACAGGTAGGCTGTCTGCAGTGGGTTTTAGTTTCTTCAGGAGTTTTTTGATAGTTTCAGTAAAAACAGGTTGTAGGAAGAAAGTAGTCATGTTCTTGGGTGGCAAAGACGTAGTTGTAAAAAGAGAGGGTGTTTGATTATTGGACAGGGCTAAGATAGTTTCAGTAAAGTATTTATTAAATTGGGTAGTGATATTGTCTATGTTATTTTAAGTAGTGGGGAGGCGGGTGTGCTGACTCTGCCTAGCAGCAGTATCGTGTTTATTGCCATCTAGAATTTTTGTGGATTATTGCAGTGCTTAGTTTGGATATCAGAGTAATAATTTATTTTGTCTAGTTTAATTTGCTTCTTTGCTTTATTTTTGAGTTTCCAGTAGGTTTATAATGCAGAAATCGGATTTAGTTTTGTACTAGTTTTCCCAGGCCTCGTCTCTTATTTTTAGTAGACACCTAGTTTCTTTGTGTGTTTAGGATGGTCAGGAAGGTAGTATTAAAATAATCTACTGCTTCTTCTAGGAGAAGTAGTTTAAGTGGTGGCCAGTTACATTATTTAAGGATGTTTATAAGGTTGTTGGTGTTAAATTTTTTTTGGTTTGTTATTTATTGGTATATAGTTTGTTTTATTGGGTTAGTTAGTTGTCTAAGTTGATAGGTTGGGAAATGGTCACTAAGGCTGTCTGGGAGACAACCAGCATGAGATGAGAGGGCTGATCTATTAGTTAAAATCCAGTCGAGAGTGGAGTGTTTATTGGTTGGTTTATTTATCCTAGTGGGTGTTTGTGTGAGTTGGGTGTAGCTGTGTAGATTGATGCAGTTTTTGGAATTATGGGAATTGCAGTCTGACCAGTGTACATTAAAGTCGCTCATGATTATTGTTTCCTGAGGCAATATGTTTGTGGTCCAGTGCAATATATTTTCTAAGGTTTGGATATTATCTCCTGGTGGTATGCAGATGCGTATTATGCTTAAATGTTTTTTAGAGTTAATGTTCAGTTTGGTAAGTATTACTTCCGCATTGTCAAAGTTTGGTATTTTATCTTCTAGAGTTTCTAAGGAAGGGTGTTTTTTGAATGGTAGTGCCACACCCCCTCCTCCTCTTTTACTTATCCTGTCTTGGAATATAATATTGTAGCCTGGTGGGAAATTTCATTATTAGAAGTATCTGGCTTTAGCCACATTTTGGTGATAAGTACAATGTCAGGAGACTATATAGAGAGATTGTTATGCAGCTCATGGATTTTGTTATTAATATTTCTTATACTAATATTTAAGAGTAGGATATTGTTTTTTGTTTCTAGGAGGAATGGTTGCAGGCTGAGAGTGGTTGTTATTTTGTGAAGTGGAGCTGTTCATACTAGGGTTTGGACCAGGGTTTGGTTGTATGTCCCCACTACCAGTTAGTTTGGATGCTATATTAACCAGAGTTTTTAATAATTTAACTCTGTACTTATTGTATTTCAGGGAAATGCTAGGGATGTTTGAGTGAGGGGGTATGGTGCAGTTAGTGTAATGAAAGGTTGGGATATTAAGGATAGAGGAAATTATAAGAATGTTGACCGGTTTTGGTTTTAGTGGGTGGATGCAAGAGGTAGAGTGAAAGGGGGTGGGCTCTTCTATTTTTGGTGTGATAAGAGGAGCTATGTGTTGCTAGTGTGAGAAGAGGTAGTGTGAATGTGTGTATGTATAGTTGGTGCCTGAAATGTAGTTGAGATTGGTAGAGCTTTTTTTTTTTTTTTTTGATGAGGGTAGCATTTTGTGATTAGGCATTTTAGTCAATTTGAATTGTTTGTTTTAATATTTGACCCTCTAATATTTTACAAAGGAAGACATAGAAAAAAGATTTAACATTGAAAGATGTAATATGGTCATTTTCTATTGTCTTCCAAAGATTCACAAGAATTTTTCTAATCTCCCTGGATGTCCAATAGTGTCAGCTTGTAAGTATTTTTTTACATAATATTGGACTTCATGAATATTTATTCTCATTTGTAATTAAACTTCCATAATACATTAGGGACACCTCTGATTTCCTCTCTAAGCTAGCTGGTTTAAAGTTGACAACTGATATGTATTGGATGACCATAGACATTAAAAGTCTTTACACCAATATAAGGCACACTCATGGTATTCAGGACCTCTATTATTTTTTTTTGGGGGGGATAGCTCCCTTTCTAGCTATGTTATTGAATTATTACAGTTTTGTTTAGTAAATCATTTTTTGAATTTGATTTATTTATTTGATATTTGATATTTGATAAACAGGGAAGTCCAACTAGGTACAGAATACCCATTTTCAGTGGAGGCCTGGGGAGAAAAGCTCCACACAAAGAATGACAAAGAAGAATGTAAAAATACAAGACATTAAACAGTGAGAAGGAAGAAAAAATATAAAGTTGAGTACAGAAATTTTACAAACAGTAAAAAGTACATCATTAGATACAAGATATTAAAAAAAAATTACATATGCAAATACTATATTTGGATATGGGATTTTACAAGTAGTAAAAAATATAGTTACATGTAGGGTATTATTAGTACAAGTAAAGACATTTTAAAAATGACTTTATATTCTGGGAGAAGGGGAATACAGAGTGAAAATACTGATTGGAGGAGGGAGAGGAAGAGAGAGAGAAAAGAAATGTGGTGGTAGAGAGTTCTTAGATGAGGGGTTATAAGAATAATAGGAGAACAAGAAAAAGGGAGATTAAATAATAGTAGGGAAGACATTAAAGACAAAGAGATGAAAGATACATAGGTGAGGAATATGAATATAACCAAGATTTGAAAAGGTGCTCTTCAAGGAGGGACTTCATATTTTGGTAGTGAGGGACTTGTCTGTTATTACGTGGCAAGTTATTCCAATATTTTATTATCCAGTAAGTATATAGACTTGTGGCCACTGGATCTCAGAGGTTTATAGATAGAAGATGTTTGTTGGAAGATCAAAGCTTCCGATGAGGAAGATAGAATTGTAAGATGGAAGAGATGGTTGGAGAAACTAGGGGGGTTGTAGAGTAGTTTGAGAGTAAGAAGTAGCTGGTTCATGTGTAGTTGCTGTGGAAGCTCAAGCCAGTTACGCTGTTTAAGAGATAGGCAGTGATGAGATTTGTGAGGTTGGGCCATGGCAAAATTTACTGTTCTGTTGTAACATTGGTCAAGTTTGGTTTTCAGGGAGGTGCTTAGGTTGGTTAGAATAGTTGAGGCGTAAAGAAGGGAAGGTAAGAGATATGTGGTGGTGAGTTTGGCTCTAGTGGAGTTTGTTAGGAATTGTTTAGTCCTATATAACAAGTTTTTGATGGGTTACTTTGATAGAATTATTTCTATCCAAGTCAGATTTGAGATTGTCATCAATAGTAACATTTAGTAGTTTCATATGTGGAACAACATCTGTTGCTGTATTGTGTAATGATGAGATTTTAAATGATAGTTCGTCAAGAGAATGTTGTTTAGGAAAAAATGAGAGGAGTTTAGTCTTCTTGGGAATGAGCAGGAGATGGTTATTGGTAAGCCATGTTTTGACTGAATTAAAGGTGTCTTGTGTGAGTGTTTGTAGCTGAGTAAGATTATTAGAAGAACAGATTAGGGTAGATTCATCTGCATACTGGACTAATGTTGCCTGTGTTGATGCAGATGAAAGTTTGTTAATAAATATGATGAAGAAGAGAGGGCCTAGGATGGAGCCTCAAGGAACACCAGTGATGACTGGTAGATAGGGAGATGGAGGAGTCCCATTTGACAGACTGATATCTGTCAGACAAATAAATGGAGAACCATTTTAAGGTATTGTCTGTAGAGCCAAGGAAGGAGAGTTGAGATAAGAGTTGAGGATGAGAGACAGTATCAAATGCTGTTGATGATGAGAGACAGTATCAAACAAATAGGGCTGAGACAAATTTGCCCATGTCACAGGTTTTATTGACTGACTCAGTAAAGGATAAGAGAACTTTGATTGTGTTGTGTGTTAATCTGAAACTATGTTGGGTAGGAGAGAGACGATTGTTTTCACGTAAATGGTGAAGGAGCTGTTTGTGGATACATATTTCAAGAATTTTGGATATAGGTGACAGTATAGCTATAGGCCTATAGTTAGCTATTTTGGTAGAATATCCACCCTTATGTAATGGGGTAACAAAGAGCTTCTTCCACAGGTATGGGACATAGTTTTACATAATAGATCTATTAATGAGTATAGATACATTATAGGCTATGGCATTTGCAACAGTTTTTATGAATTCATTGGGGAGATTGTCAGCAGATGGAGAACAAGTTCTACATTTACTAAACAACTGTTTTATAAGAGATGTTGGAACAAGTTTAAGGGAGAAAAGAGATTGGGAGAAGGTTGCAGGAGGTGTGCTGGTGTTAGAGATAGAGGTAAAGCTGTTGGTAATGGTAGAGGTAATTTCAGTAAAGTAGGTATTGAATGTGGAGGCAGTGTGATTGTTAGAGTGGTTGGTAGAAAGCTGAGGTTTTGAGTTAGTTCTAGGTTGGAGGATGTTTTTGACTGCCAGAATTTCTTTGGGTTGGATGTAGAGGTTTGCTGTCAGTTTAAGTAATACAATTTTTTTATCTTTGGTGTTACGTTTTTTCACTAGATTAATGTAGAAATTTGGTGGGGGGGGGGTTAAGTAATATGATTTTTTTTTTAGCTTTGGTGTTTTGGTGACCAGTTGTTTCACTAGATTATGCAGTTCTTTAAAGTGAGACTGGTTAGTAGGGGATTTGTGTTTCTGTTAGGTTTTCTAGGCTTTATCCCTGTCATGAATGACAGATATGGTGTGAGTTGATAGCCAAGGAGAAAAAACATTTTTGATTCTTTTTCTTCTGGGGGAGTTAGACTATTTAATGTATTAAGGAGTATGGTGTTGAACTGGTCAATGTTTTCATCTAGGGGTAGGTGTTTAAGAAAGTGCCAGTGCACAGAGCTTAAAATATTTGTAAATGTGAGTGTGTTAAAATAAGTTAAGTCATGGATAGTTTTACAAATATGCTGTTTGTGAGGTTGTGAAACCAGTGTGGTGGTACATTTAGGATGATGGTCACTAATGGCATCAGGAAGTATTGTAGTTTTACAGAATTTATTGGGCTGGGAGACTAATAACCAGTCTATGACATGAGATGCTTTGGTTGGATTTGTTGATAAAGGTGGGGTGCTGTATTAATTGAGAAAAAACAAATAAATTGGTACTATTATTCAGGAATAATTTCAGCCAGTCAATGTTAACATCTTCAAGGATAATAGTTTCATGGGAGATGTTGGATGACACCCAGGATAATATGTCTTCAAGAGTAGAATGGTTGTTTCCAGGAAGAATGTAGAGGGTAATAATACACATGTTTTTGTGTTTATTTAACTTAAGGTTGGTGATAGTTCAGCATTGTTGAAGCTGGTTAAGGGAGCTAAGGGGAAAATGTGTTGGGTAGACTATAGCAATACCTCCAGCTTTTTTATTGAGGTGGTCTGTCCTTTGCATATTAAAACTATTGGGAGAGGATTTCATAATATTTGATGTGGGTTTTAAGCAATGTTTCTGTAATAACCAGTATGTCAGGGGAGCACTGGGTAATCCAAGCATGGAAATCAATGATGTTGTTACAAATACTATGTATATTTATAGAGAGCAATTTGAGTGTAGTGTGTCTTGCATTACTGTAACTAGAAGATGGTAATGGAGTATTGTTTGGCCCTGGGTTTGGGTGAATGTCTCCACATAGTAGTAGCTGGGATGTAAACAGGTGAAATAGACTACTTTTAGAAGAGGAGTTATGAGAAATGAGTTTAGAGTTAGATGGGGGGGATAGGGTGGTCCAATATTTGTAGTTTGAGAAAGAGTAGGGGGAGATTTGACAGAGGTTGGAAGAAATATGTAGGGGGTAATGATCAAGTTGGTGATATAGAGCAGAAAAGCATGTTGAAGAGATACACTGAGGTGGTATAGAGATACTGTAGGAAGGGAGAGAGAACAAAGAGTGAAAATAAATATGGAGAGGAGGCCTAATTAAAACATGGTGAGGTACTTGGAGGAGTGCATTGTAAAATTTAGAGAAATGTCTGAAAGATATAATACACAGTATTTCAAGATAGGGGATAGATTAGTGAAGTTTGAGTAAAAGAGTGAAAGGATTTTTTGGTGAGTTGACTTGGAAGGGAAGAGAGGTAGATTGGGGATGGGAGGTAATGTAAGTATTAAGAGAGTCTTGTGCACTGGTAGAGGATAATATGGGGGAATTGAACAAGAGAGATTGTAGGTGGTAAGGAAGTTGAAATAAAAGAAAGTTGGAGTGTTAGGCAAGTGAAGAAGGTGGAGTTAAGGAGAGCAGGTAGGGGAGGAGTTTGACGAGTAAATGGTATGATGGTGGGGGGTTTGTTAGAGGGATTGGTAGATACAGAGGATATGATGCTGAGGAGGGGTGGATTTGTGGCTATAAATGTAGAGGTGAGGCGTGGGAATATGGGGTAGGGTAGGGGAGTGGAGAGAGCCCGAGCAGAGTGAGGGCAAATGGAGTGGGTAGAACTGACTTGGGACTGCAGGAAGTAGAAAAGAAACAGTACGGTAATTTCAGAAAAGTTTGTAAGTATGGAAGGCTGTAAAGAAATTAAGTGTATGTGTAGTCTGGTAAAATTTAAGTTCCGACTCTATAGACCTTGGGGAAAAGAAACAAACACAGAGAGAGAGAGAGAGAGAGAGAGAGAGGTAGTGCACACAGTAAAGTGGGGAAAGAGCAGAACTAGAAGTAAACAAATTGCAGGGCATAGAGTTAGTGTTTTGTTGCTACAGTAAAGGGAGCAGAGAATAGGAGGAGCAATTATCTAGAGGAGGATAATGTTATTTATCATCAGTTACAGGATACAGCAATGGGGGCACCTTTTGCCCCCATGTAAGCTAATTTACTAATGGGATTGTTTCAAGTTGAACATTTATATAAAAAACATTTTTTTAATAATTATGTTATACATTACTTTAGGTATAGAGATGATTTGATTTTTATTTGTCGTGGTGGTTATGATCGGGTTCCTAATTTTGTGGAATATTTACAAAGGAATAGGTTTGATTTGATGTTTGATGGTCTTCAATGTGGGGAGGATGTATATTTAGATGTAGAATTGAAGGTTTGTTAGAATGGAGAAATTAGAACTTCTGTACACAGAAAATTTGAGGATGGTGTTTAGTTCCACCATGGCAACAGTTGTCACACCCTCATTTAATGTCTGCTTTGCCCTATGGAGAATTTGTATGTCTGTATAGACTATGTAACAGTGAATTAGATTTCTTTAGAGAAGCTCAGAGGACTGTTAATATGTTTCTGTCTGGAGGATACAATGAAAATATAGTTGAGATGTCACTTTTTTAGAGTTATGGGGAAATAAGATAGTGGTAATGGAATTTTTTGTAATCAAGCTAGCTTTATTGCTTATAATAATAGAATATCTCCATTTGATAACAAGTCTAATAGGAGAAAATATATATTTTGTTGCCACTTATAGTATACAGAATATATGGAGGTGACAAGTACAGCACCAGCATAAAATGTAAAATATTTATTCAGTATAAGAAAAGTAGTAAGTGCTTTCACGTGGGGCTTCCACACTTCCTCAGACATACAAAATTCTAAACCTAATCTTCATATTTAAAAAATACAGCAACCAATGTAGAGCCAAAGGCAATTAAAAATGTGAATTACAATTAATTTTTATATTTTTTTATATGTTGTATGTTTTTTCTTTGGTAGTAGTATTTATATTTTTAGTATATATATTCTTATATATTTTTAATATATATATATATATATATATATATATATATATATATATATATATATATTTTTTTTTTTTTTTTTTTTTTGAAGGACTGTAGCCTAGCATGTAGTGTTTTTTAGTTTTTTTGAGATTTTGTTTGAGGTCTTGGTCTTGAGTTTGTTCTATTTGAATGGTTATGGATTCCTTTTTGGGTAGATTGTTCTGTTTTTTATAACAGTGAAATCTCAGCAGTGGGTGTAGAAGGTTTTTCTATCTGAACAGTTCTGTATTTCTTACTGGGTTGAGTGTTTCTTATAAAAATTTAAAAAAAATTTAATAATTTAAAAATTAAAAGTGTTCAGAAAAGTTATGATAATGGCGTTGTAACTGACTGTTACATTCTTAGAGTTGTCTGTTGCTTAGCAATGTAAGTGATGTCAAGCCCTCGTGAGATCTTGGCTTTAGGTCTCGATAGGGGTGAAGAAGTTTGCTCTGTATGAATGGTTATGGTTTCTTTAACGAGCAAGCAATATGACTAAATTACAGTGGTTTAGAAGCAAATTGATTGTGAAATGAAGCATATGGTAGTTATGTGGTTTAAACTAAATGTTTAATGCCATTATAGGTGTTTTCGACTTTAGTTGGTAGCATTATTTATATTTTGAGTATATATATATATTCTTTAGGATTGATGCTTATTATGTAGTATTTTCTTGAGACTTCGTTTACGATCTTGGTTATGTGTCCATTCTATTTGAACAGTCATGGATTCCTTGTTGGGAAGAGTGTTCTGTTTTTTATATAATGGTAAGATCTTGGCAGTGGGTGTAGAAGGTTGTTCTCCCTGAGCAGTTATGAATTCCTTATTTGGGTTGGTTGTTAAAAAATTAAAAAAAATTAAAGGTTAAAAGTATTCAGAAAAGCTATGATAATAGCATAGTTTAATCATAATAGATTGTTGCGTTTTTAGAGTTGTCGGATGCTTAGCAACATAAGTGACGTCATACCCTCCTGAGATCTCGGACTGAGATTTTGGGAAGAGAAGCAGCTCATTCTGTATGAATGGCTATGTTTTTTTCAAAGGGGCAAGCAATATGATTAAATTTTAGTGTATTTAGAGGCAAATAGATCGTGAAATGAAGCATATGGTAGTTATGTCGCTTAAATGTTCTTAATGCCTTATATGTGTACTCGACTTCGTGAATCTTTTGAGAGTGATTTTTAATGGAAGTAGTTTAATTGTAATTTACATTTTTAATTGCCTTTGGCTCTACATTGGTTGCTGTATTTTTTAAATATGAAGATTGGGTTTATAATTTTGCATGTCTGAGGAAGCATGAAAGCACCACACAAAAGCGCTTACTACTTTTCTTGTATCGAATAAATATTTTACATTTTACACTGGTGCTGTGCTTGTTTGTTCCATCTATTCTGTGTGCTGTCTTCAATCATCGGGTTGTGAAGTGGGCTTTATTCTTGCTGCAATATATTTTATTACCACTTACAGTATGTTTAGTGAAAAGTTAGTGGATCTTATTAGATATTAATGGGGTTATTACAACTTCGAGATTTTTCTGCTACACTGTATAAACTTTCCCCTGTCTCATACAAGCATGGCAGCAGCTTAGAAAACTTGTTAGTAAACAGCAGGTTTCAGTTACCTATCAATATTGTGTATAAGGATCCCTCTTTTTTTGGAACTTTTCCCTGTGTTGGTTGTTCTAGTTGTCAGTTTATTATAGATTTTTTTCCAAGGATTAATTCACCATTATTCAGTCCTGTTAAAAGGTATACTTTGTAATACAGAGGGCATTATGTATGCTCTTAGATGTTCCTGCAATTTTTTTATGTGGGTGAGAGTAAAAGAGCCTTTAAATTAAGGCTACAAGAGCATGTTAGGTATGTTAAAATGTTTAGATCTGCTAGTCCTATTGCATTACAATTTAAATTACACCACTATGGTGATTCATCTCATTTATAGGGCATGGTTCTTAAACAGCTGTTGCCTAAACATGGTGAGAGTGTGACACTTACTCTTTTGCACAAAGAATCTATTTATATTTTGAAGTATGGCACTTTAATACCTTTGGGTTTAAATGTAGAATGTAATTGGAGGTATCTTAGTTGAATAATTGTTTAATTGTGTAACTGATCATGTGTTTTACTTTTGTAACATATATAATGAATGTTCATTTTATGTTTATATACTCCTTGAAGCCATTTAGCCGAGGTGCTAGAATTCGACTGTTATGTTTTATTAAATGTTTTTACATTTTAAGAATCTGAGGCCTGTTTGTTGTTTTTATCTACAGTTTGTTTTTTCTCATTTTGTTGCAGCTTTGGCATTTTATTCAGTGATTGGCCTAATGACGACTGAATAAAGGGGGGTAATAACATCCCTAGGTCTAGACACAATCCCTTTGTTTATAAGCTGTGCAATATAGAAAGACTTTCTTATGACAATGGGCACATGTTGGTGAAAAGTTAGGTCACTGTCCACATAAGTTCTGAAGTCCTGAACAACTGGGTCAAATCTTCAGGGCATATTATTAAAGTGGTAGTTCCCTGGGATAGATAACTTCCCAAAGGATACAGTAATGCATTTTTTGGCATTTAGTTTCAAACCATGATTTTGATGCCAGTTATTTATTTTGGACAAACCTTCCTGCAGGATTGCTAAGTCATTTGTGGATTCAGTGACTGCTCCTACCTTGCATCTACAAATTTAGTCAGCCACAAGAGAGGTCCCAGCACAGAAAACTGGGGGGACTCCACTAGTGACTGGTATCTCTGTGGAAGTAATGTCCCCTATTTTGATTTCTGGCATCTTATCTGTGAGTCAGTTGGCAATCCAGTGGATGGCATAGAGGCTTATTCTCGGTTTAGTTAGCTTTTATAGTATGCTTGAGTTAGGAATTTTGTCAAAAGCTTTGGCCAGGTCAAGGTATGCAGTGCATACCATTTTGATTTCATCCATTGCTTTAGTGACCTTTTCAAAAAAATCTACCAGGTTAAGTAAGCATGACCCACCCTTGATGAATCCAGACTGAGATGAGCTCAGTGTTTGGAGGTTCCCTATATTCTTTTTGATTATTTCCATGATAAGTCTTTCCATGACTTTGCATGTAAGGCTGGCCAGAATTATGGGTCAGTAATTGCCTGGGTCTGCAGAAGGTCCTTCCTTGTGCAGCAGAATGACTGTAGCTGTTCTCCATTTGCTTGGTGCAAGACCTGTACAGAGGCTGAGATTAAACAATGTTGTTAGGTATGTGGCTAAATCATGGTTCATGCTAATTAAGATGCATCCAGTGATACTGTCAGGAAACAATAGTGAAGTATTTTTTTTTGGTTTTGATAGCACTTTTAGGACTTGATCTGTTTTCAGGTATATCTTGAGGGACAGACAACTGGGAGAGAGGGGTAAAGTTAGAACTAAATTTATCGGCCGGTAGGTTCACTATTTCTTCAGCCTCAGTGCAGGTAGTATTGTTCAAAATCAGGTCAGCGCATTGCTGTGTTGTCCTTCTGAGATTATTAACATAACTAAAAAATACCTTGTGATTGCCTTTGGCTTGGGAAGCTATTTTAGCCTCATACTTGATGTTGGTCAAACTTCTTTTTTCTTTTATTATAAAGCATGTTAATATTATGATACTACCATGTAGGTTTGTTTCTGGCGTTTGCTCTGCACTTGTTCCTATGGGGTACAGCTGTATCTAGGCAGCTATTTATATGCTCTTTACACTACATTATGCTTATTGAATTATATTATGCTCATTGCATGTTTTATGATCATTACAAGTAGATCAGTTGTAATAGAGAGTGTTTCATAGAATGATTGGTTCTTGATTATTCATAAATAAAGCCAAATGAATGCCTGCTATGTGCTTGTCTGGCTCAACAGCCTTAAAAGTTTAAAACTCATTCCATATACTGACAGGCTCTGGAATGCTCAGCTTTCACCAGGATTAGGGAATAGTTTTTAGGCCAAGTATTTGCATAGCTCTCAATCTTCCATCCCCAAAATGAGGAGCACTAGCCCTCATAATGTGGAACAAATGGGCAAACTGTGGACACATACTAATGGCATGCTAACAACGTCAACTAGGAAGGTCATAGGATGGTTAAAATATGCTGGTTTTACTTATAAAAAGATCTTTTAATTAATATAATTCATTTATATTTACCATGGATATCAGTTCAAAAATTCAAAACACAGAATGTGTGTGTCAGACCCTTTCAGTGTGGAACTTTGAGGAACATGAACTTTTTAAGACTCAAATGAGGTACATTCCTCATAACAACTTGAAAGGTATGTGTGTTTGGATTTCACTGGAGTTCAGAAAAAGCAAATGTGTTCTTTTTATTACAGGTACTGATATGTTCAACCCTTATTCCACTGAAATCCATTTGCTGAACATAGGTGGGGAGAGGGTCACATTTGGGTTTGACATCTCTGCTGAAGATCTGATGGGAATAAACGATTCATGATAGTTTTATGTGTTAAGCAGTGAAAGACTGGACTAAAGTTAGAGGAAATGAAAAATGGAACACATCAGTGGTATAGGGTAGGAGTTATACTTGAAACATTGAATTTTGTGAGTTATACTGACATTCTTTCTCAAACAGTCTTAAATATTGCCTCATAGTTTTGCTGCTGTACAAATGTTCATCTCTTCTTAAGTAGAAACATTTAGTTTGTCAGTAACAGTATTGTTTTATTTAGAGTCAAGTAAAGGAGTCTAATACCTACTTCATAAGTTTGTATGTTCACAGATTCATAGGTAAGTAATAAGCAATCAGTCTGCAGACCATTACAAACCTTTCCAATAAAGAACATAAAAACATTTCCTCCACCTGCAAAGAGGGGAACTCAAGATAGACAGGGAGAAAATTTGAGGATGTTCTTCTTGTTATCTAGGATGACCTTGAAAGTGGTGAGGGTGCCAGCACCCTGTTGAGGGATATAACCTTAATTATGGTCCAAGTGACCCGAGTTCAGTTAACAGCTCAGGTGTCTGAGGCACTGCCAAGGGAAGGAATGGATGTTCAGATTGCTGGGGGGGAAGTAGACATGCCTGGGCATTTTTCACACTGATCTCCAATGCAGGCTATGGCTGCAGGAAGGGGCAGTGTGGATAGCTCAATAAAATGCAACATGTGAAACCATCTGTAATCTTCATAGCAATGTTAATAAACATTATCACTGTTCTGTGTGATTTTAGCTGTTTCAGACCAGTATATATATGTAGCAAACAAAAATTAATGTACAAGGAGAAAAGCTCTAAGAGATAACTGATAATAAAAAACTAGAGCTCTGCTCAGGACAATTTAGTAAGAAGTTAGTTATTATTTTTTTTCTGCTGCTGGCTTGGAATCCATGCTAAAGTAAAAAGCAAATGGAATCTGACAATGCTTATTTTCTTTGAATGGTCAGAGAAAAGACTGAATACATTTATTGCAGTTTCAGACAATTTTGAACTTTTAACAGACTTTGTACTCCCTTCTCTGAGGAATTTGATTTACTTATTTATTTTTGCAAGACACCATAAAATACATATTTGGTATGCCATTACTGTTTTATGTTGGGCAGCAACATTTTCAAAGAAGTTTTCATTATTCTTTTAGAACATTGCACACTATCATCACAGTAGCCACATATAGATGTAATGCCACACAGTTTCTGTAGCACAGTTGCTTCAGTTATTAAACAGACTAATTCTGATAGTCTAGTATTTGTTGGAAGCTGAAAGAAGAGTATCATAGTGAGTGTTCATAATCCATTTAGAATCTAATTCACTCTGGCTGTGCTCCCTGTTTCATTTAAAGTGAATACTTTCCCACAGTATTTGTATCCATTTTAAGAACACATAGCAATGACTGTGGTGGGAGACTCCATCATAATTTTTTTAATACATGGGGAACTTTAGCTGCTCCTATTAATTAGATTCAGTGAAAAAAAATGTGTGACAGTGGAAGGTATGTATCAGCTTTTTCAGATGTTGATATATATATATATATATATATATATATATATATATATATATATATTAGACAGTTTCTTGTCTCTTGTGTTTTTGAAAGTTCTTCAACCCCTAATTCCCTCCTTAGGACTTACGGCCCGTTTAAGTTAGAGGGCCTTTCCTCCCTGTGTGTGTGTGTGTGTGTGTGTGAGACTGTTAAAAAAAAAAAAAAGTTATCTTCTTCTCTTCTCACTTATTATTGTAGTTAATACCTTAGTATTGTTATCTAATTTGTCTTTCGATTCTAGAAATGTCAAAAGATAAAGATAAGGAGCATAAGGATTATTGTCCTTCGGGGTTCAAAAAGTGTGATAGGTTTGCCCAGAAAATGTGTCTTACAGACAGCCACACCAGTTGCGTGTATTGCCTTGGTGAATCCCATTTGCAGGAACCCTGCACCTTTTGTCATGCATTTAGCACTAGAGTTTTAAATGAGAGAAAGAGGAAACTTATTGACAGGGGTCTTATGACCAGTTCCTTCCAGGAACAGTGGGAACTTGGTCAGGCAGCTCCAAAATCCTGTAAGAGAAAATCATTGGCCCCAGCTTCGGAGCCGACAAAAAAGACTAAAGCGTCAGAGCCAAGAATTTCCGGTTCCGACTCAGCTTCTTCTATTTCATTGCCGTCGATTTAATCGGTTCCAAGACAATCTTTGGTACCAAAAATTTTGCCTGACATCGAGATTGTATCTCCAACATTGAGATCTCCTATTTTGGAGAAAAGGAGGTCCCCTTCTGTCTCCACCAGATCCTCCAGGACCCTATCAGATGAGGACATTGAGAGGATGGTGAAGAGGTTGCTTTCGGATCTAGCTCTGGCAAGAAAATTGGCCCCTCCAGACACAAAGGTCTCGGAGCCGACGCCCTTACTGACAACTATTCCTCCTCTGACTGCTTCACTCTCAGAGCCTATTACTTCAGGTTCCTCTGTCTTGGACCCCTCAGCTCCGGGAATTCAACCTGTTTCCTCAGAGCCAATTTCTCTATCCTCAATGGCTCAGTCTGGAGCTGAGGGTTCTGGGAGCCGGCGTTCTCGTGTAGACTCCGAGGGGTCAGTCACCCTGGGTTCTCGTCGGAACCGACCCTCCCTCTCAGAGCCTCGGCTCGACTCAGCTCGGCTCCCACTTCTGCTTCACAGCCATTCCCTCTTGATAGGAGTTGGCCATCCACCCCCTCGGAGCAGAGGTCTTCTTCAGATCGGGGGAGGCTTTTGAAGCTATAGAGAAGGCCTTATCCTCTGCCAAAGCCATTCCATTGGAACCTGTGCCCCACCTGCAGCAGGTAGCAACCTCTTCCCCACTGCCACCCACACAGCGTAGGGAACCAGAGGCCCAAGTAGCTCCCATTGGTGGTGCCCCCTCTTCTGAGACCTCCCCAGATTATCCTACTGGAGAGCTCCCTCGGAAGAGGCTGTGTAAGAGGAAACATGTTGACTCACCTGAGTCTGTCACGTCAGACACTGATTTAGAGGAATCAGAAGGGCCCCTTAGATCCCCCTCTGAAGATGCCTCTTTTTCTGACATCCTAAAAATCCTTACACAGAGGGGTGATTGGAAGACCTCTAACCCTACTGAGGATGAATCAGTGTATCTTGAGGCCTTTGGTTCCTGACCTTCCACTTCCTGGGTAATGCCGCCTTATGACTAACTTTTGGGGGTCATATTGCGGAAAGCATGGACCTCTCCAGATTCAGTGGAAGCCATCCCTAGGAGGCCAAATAAGTTTATGACAGCACCTGAGGACAAGTCTTTCCTTAGTAAAGGAGTTCCAGTTGATGCTATGGTGGTAGCAGAGGCCACCAAGAAGGAATTATCTGAGACATCTTCTAATATCCATCCTCCTAACAAAGAGTCCAGGATGATGGATAGGTACGGGAAGCGTAATTTGTCTTCAGCGGCATTTACACTAAGATCGCTGAATTACCTGACTCATTTTACTCGTCTTCAGATGGATCTCCTGAAAGAGTTAGGAGACACCCTCCAGAGTTCAGTAGCTCCAGGTACCACGGATAAGGTTTCCACGCAGCTCTCCACCCTTACTTCCATAGCTAACTCCTCCATGAGGCTGATCTCATATGCAGCAGATTGAGTGAGTAGGGCAGCCATAGCAGGAATATCCCTCAGGAGACATTCGTGGATGCGTCTTTGTAATTTTACGCAATCCTTCAAGTCTTCCTTCACTAATGTTCCCTTTGATGGTTCATCTCTTTTTGGACCCCAAGTAAAAGAAACTTTGACTAGGTGCGAGCAGGAAGGGAAAACCTTATCTGCCGTTGGAGTCTGTTTCTCTCTCCTGTCCAGATCCTATCCCAAAGGTAATACAGGAGGGAAAATGTGGTTCCACAAATCCCAAAAAGGTTTCCCTCAGGCACAAGGTCAAAAGGTCAAGCCTCCCCCAGAGGTAGAGGGGGAGGATATAATGGAAGATGCCGCCCTCGCGGCAGAGGAGGTCCTCAACATCAGAGAGACAGAGAAAATTTCTCTGATCATCCCTTCCATCGACCCTGAAGGGTTGCCCGACTGTCCGTTTCTGGAGGCAGTCGGGGGTCATCTATCGCTGTACCCAAGTGCCTGGCTAACTATCACTCAAGATCGTTGGGTACACACAATAATATCCATAGGTTACCTGATTCCCTTTATTTCCGAACCCCCAACAAACCAGTCTGTACCAGATGTACAACCCATCCAACTAGACCATGCAACATCAAAGGTCATCTCATTGCTGCAAAAAAGAGTCATCCAAGAAGTCCCTGCAGAACAAGTAGGATCCAGAACTTACTCTTGATTCTTTTTAGTTCCAAAAAAGACAGGGGACTGGAGGTCAATTCTAGATCTCAGCAGGCTCAACAAGCATGTAAGAAAATAGAAGTTCCGAATGGACACTCTGCAGTCAATATTTCCCTTTATTGGGAAAGTCAACTGGATGTGCTCAATCAGTCTCCAGGATGCATACTACCACATCAAAATGGACAGGCGCTCCAGGAGACACTTATGCTTCCGGCTGGGAGCCAGTAATTTTCAGTTCGGAACACTGCCCTTTGGCCTCACTACAGCTCCCAGAGTGTTTAACAAATCCATGGCAGTGGTAATGGCTCACCTGAGACGTCAAGGATTCCAGGTGTTTCCGTACCTAGATGACTGGCTCTACACTGTTACTACCAAGCATCAACTCATAAGGACCAGGGACGAGACTCTATCCTTGTGCACCAGTCTAGGCATCACTGTCAACCTGCAAAAGTCAGTCTTATCTCCCTCGCAGCACATTGTATATTTAGGTTCAGAAGTAGACACAACCATCATGTCAGTAAGGCTAACACAGGAAAGAGTGGAATTTCTACGCAGTCAGGTCAGATCCTTGCTAAACAAACAAATAGTTCAGGCCAGAGTAGTCCTTCAAGTCCTAGGGACTATGGCATCCGCCATCTTATTAGTTCCTCTTGCTCAGCTACACATGAGGATTCTCCAGTGGCTGCTATTTGCACAATGGTCGATGCAAGACCTTCCATTGTCTCACCAGATATTGATAGCAAACGCATGCAGAAAGGATCTGACATGGTGGTTACACACAAAACAACTTATCCTAGGTCATCCACTTGTTCCTCCCTATGAGAAAGCAGTTTTGACCACGGACGATTCCCAGTTAGGGTGGGGGGCATTATCTGGGAATGACAGTCCAAGGTACTTGGCAGAACCACGAGAACCACTTGCACATCAATGTTCTGGAGATGAGAGTGGTGCTGTATGCATTGCAAGCACTTCACAGCTCCCTTCCCACTGGGACGATTGCGTGTGATACATAAAAAAGCAAGGGGGAACTGAGTCTTACCCGCTTTGCTGAGAGGCCTTAAGAGTTTGTTAATGATCGATGGATACTCAATGCTTCCTGATAGCAATGCATATCCCGGGGAAATCCAACGTAATAGAAGACAAACTCAGCTGAGCAATTCTAATGCCTCACTAGTGGTCCCTGAATCCAATGGTTGCGAAAGAGATCTTTCACAGATGAGGCCAGCCTTGCTGCAATCTATTTGTCACTCACCTGAACACCAAATGCAGCAACTCCTTTGCCCTCATTCCCCATCTGGGGATGTCACCCAGGGATGCTCTAGTTCATGATTGGCCCCCGGGACTTCTTTATGCCTTTCCTCCTTTTCCTCTCATACCCAAAGTAATACAGAAAGCAAGACAGTTGAGGAGTTCCTTGATCCTCATTGTTCCTTACTGGCCTCGACAAGTTTGGTTTCCCTTCCTGTGGCCCTACCTCTTGGAGGAACCATGGATTCTGGACCCATCTCCAGATCTCCTTATTTATCAATCGGGACAGTTCCACCCCTCCATCCACACCCTCAAATTGACAGCATGGCTGCTCCAGTTCCACGAATAGCCAGGTGTATTCCTCTATCCCCTGCGGTCAAACACATTCTAATTTCATCCCATAAACCTTCCACTCAGAAACTATATTCCAGCAAATGGAAAAGGTTTTCCCTTTGGGCTATGAATCTGGGCTTAGATCCTTATACGGCTCCTTTAGATTCTATTTTATCCTTCCTAGTGGCAATTTTTCATGAAGGAGTGGCAGCCGCTACAGTTAGAGCTCAATTAGCTGCTATTTCCAATTTCCACTTTGGTTTCATGGGAAATTTAATCATGCAACACTCCTTGTGTAAAACTTTCTTAAAAGGAGTTCTTCTTCTCAGGCCCCCAATAAAACAACCATTAGAACCCTGGGACTTAAACTTAGTCCTCTCATCTTTGATGTCTGCACCCTTTGAGCCATCCTCGTCGTCAGACCTAAAATTGTTATCATGGAAAACGTTATTCTTAGTAGTCATAACATCTGCTACATTATTTTTCACAAGGATAGAGTCTCTCTCAGGACAAACCCTTCCTTTCTTCCCAAAGTATGCTCACAACACAATCTGAATACCACCATTGAGCTACCTGTGTTTTTTCCAAACCACTCTAATAAATCAGAGTACAGACTACACCAGCTAGATAGTCACAGAATACTCAGGTTTTATCTACACAGGACTAAAGAATTCAGAAAATCTGATCAACTTATTGTTTCCTTTTCTGACAAAAAGAAAGGCTAGCCTGCTTCTAAGATTACTCTTTCAGAATGGCTTTCGGATTGCATATCCTTTGCTTATCAACAAACTGGTAGACAATTACCTGTCAAAGCTAAAGGTCACTCTACTAGGGCTGTATCTACTTCATGTGCCTTTAGATCTAGGCTCCCAGTTGATGCTATTTGTGCAGCAGCTACTTGGGCAAGACCACATACATTTGTCACTCATTACAAATTGGATTTGGCCTCCCGGGACAGGTCATCTTTTGGGTCCACTGTTGTGAAGAGTCTCTTTGCTTGAGCCAGCCGGGATAAAGGTGCTAGGGACGCTGTCCCATCCAGCAAGAATTACGGTGAGATAGGACTACATACATATGTACTTACCATAACGTTCCATGTTTGTAGTCGATCTTGCATATATTCTTGCATCCCTCCCTCCAACCCACTTCCTGTTTCTGGGGGATGTAGTGGACCATTCTGATGCTGCCTGACATTGTTCTTTTTGTTGTCCACCTGGAATGGATTATATTTCTAATCCTTTGCTGTATTTATACAGCTCTTATATTGCTCTTACCTGATAGGTATTTATTGCTTTCTTGCAAACTAGATCTGGGGATTTGCCGTGAGGCACCATGGGATAGGGGCTAGCCTCGAGCCAGTAAAAGCTCTCGAGCTTTAGTATCAGCTGAGTCGGAGCCAAATATCGGCTCTGAACCCATCCAGCAAGAATAGAGGCGAGATGGACTACAAACATGGAACGTTATGCTAAGTACATAACTTCTTTTTTCTAGTCATTTGAACAGAGGTGCTGAAAGAAACATACATGTTG
Organism: Protopterus annectens; assembly: GCF_019279795.1. Taxonomy (NCBI): domain Eukaryota; kingdom Metazoa; phylum Chordata; order Ceratodontiformes; family Protopteridae; genus Protopterus; species Protopterus annectens. The sequence goes on from NC_056734.1 coordinate 706,878,099, forward strand.
AATTTCAGAGAAAATTTTCTCTTGCATCTATATTTTTACTGCTTACAAAAGGAAACCAGATATATATGTGGGTTGTTTTTAACAGTACATGTTGTAAAGAGTAACAAACCATTCTTGCTTATTTATGTGTTTATTATGGTGATCATTGTGGGGATAGCTATATGTAGCCAGAGAAGGGTGAAATACATTGCCATGGTCATTATTTCATTCACGTTTATTATGATTACACATTGGAGTTGATCACCAGAAGCAGATATCTGTTTGAGGGGTATTCTGTGTATGAACGTACAAGCTACTTCCATGATCACAGTGAAGTGCTTATCTATAGTGCTTTTTGGGGGTAGGAACAGGGTATTTATGTTTGACAGCAACATGTTGAAGTACATTATTGTGGCCATATATTCTTTCATCTTCATCTTCATCACAGTTTAACTTCAGACGGGTATACAGAAGTTGGCTGTCTTTTAGGGGTTAGATGGGCATGTGATGTATGAAACCACAGGGCATTTCCATGATCATTGCCGAATGATCACTGATATGGTTTATAAGGGAACAGTGCTTGTATCTCTTATCAACAAATTGAAAACAATATATATCTTTCTCTTTCTTCATATTCAGACATTAGAATTGTGCACTGAAAGTGGCCTTTTTTGTTAGTCCAGATATGTGTGAAGCTAGTAGGAAGTCACATGATCACTGCAAAACAATCAGTGACATAGCTATTGGAGAACAACATGTATGGGTCAGAGAACTACAAGTTGAAATACATTACTGTGGTCATTACTACTTTCACTATTATTACAATCAAACATCAGAAAATAGCACAGAAGATGGCCATATTTTGACATGTGCGGATAGGATGCATTTTGTATGTGAAAGTAATCAAAATAGCTGAATAATTTATTTTTGAATATTACTTGATATGACTTTTTTGGGGAAAGTAGATGTTTCTGAAAGCTACAAGTTGAAATCTATTACTGTGCCCATTGTGCCTTTAATATTCTGCTCACTGAGTCATTGGAAATATATATGGAATACGGTTTTCTTTTTGGAAGAAAGCTATATGTAAAAGCAAAGGGTAATTAGATAACCACTGTTAAATGATCACAGAGATACAGTGAAATAATTGGGCATATAATGACATTTTTAAGAGTGATGTTTTCTAAATACCTTAGTAGAATTCCCTAAATTTCAATTATGAACTGCCATGATGAACTGGCAACTTATAACTATACTACCAAATTTTCTTATGTGAATTATATGACATTTGTATTATGAGCTATTATGGGAGAACACAAGCTGTGTCATACATAGATTCCAAGTTGAGTATTTCAAGGACCTGTGGTATCACATTCTAGCCCCTGGGGTCTGCTTGGCCTCTGCTAAAAAGACAGGGTGACATTAATATACAGAATATATGTACAATATGTTTTCATTATACCAGAAGTAATAAAATCATATTTAACTAGACAAGATGACATAATTTTACTGCATACAGACTGAAGCATAACTTCATGTACTTGAAAAGGCAATATTCTGCCATGTAACTAAGGACTGAGATTAAATAAAATTATCAGGATATTATTTGCCCAATGATCTTATTAGAGTTCCCTCAAATTTATGATATAAATTGTCAGAGGGATATTGACATATAACATTCAATCTTCACTGTTTCAGATTACAAAACTCAGGGCCTACTAGGGGCTATTTAAGAGTTTGTTAAAAGATAAACAAGGCTTATGAACCCATAAAGTCAACCCAATTGAACATTTTGTTCTTAAAAGCCTCAGTGCTATTCCAAACTTTTCCAGCCATTAAATGAATGAAAGAACCACAGACAGATGACCTGGACAGAGGAATATTAACAAACAAGTTATGATTTCCTGTAAAAATATACTGCAGAAAGTTAATACCGAAGGCTGCTGCAAGGTCCTCATTCTTCTTTCATTTATAAACTAACAATAAATCTCCTCAGAGTGATGTCACCAGTTTGAAAAAGTGAAATATGTTACAGTCTTTCCCTGTATGTGAGGAATGTAACCATAATAATCTGCCTAGTATAAGTGCATTGTATATGTTCAACTTTTAGTACCCGAGAATAATTAAACATGCAAAAAGATTCTGAAATAAGTCTGATTTACAGGTTTCAAAAGTAGTGTTTCAGATAACTTTTCAGGTTACAATCTTGCATTATTCCTTGCTTTCATTAATTGCTGTTTGACCTCTGCTCATAAAGCAGGGTGAAATTAATATCCAGAATCTATGTAAACTAATTTCTTTTTACATCAGAAGTAGAATATTACACCTGTATATCTTATGAAAATTCTGCCTAATTTTTGTTATGAGATGTCATGCAGAACTGACATGGCCTTGCATGCATTTTCCAAGTGTAGTCTTTCAAAGGACAGTTTGTGTTACATTCAGGCATTATCTCATATTTACACTGGGGAGTGCTATTTGACTTCTGTCCAAAAGGAAGTGTTAAACTAAGAGAATATTTCTCAGAAACTATAGCCAGAGGAGAGGGAGATGGAGTTGTGAAACAACTGAAAATGTTAACTTGCAGCCGTATGAGACAGCAGTGCTACAACATGTGCAGTGGTTTAGAATTAGAAACAGTGCAGGAATAACAAGACTGGCCTTTATAACACTATGAGACTCAAAGAGCAAATTCCTGTCTCACATCCAAATTTTAAAAGTTGCTAAAGGATTTATGTTTAACATTCCTGAGAAGATTAAGCAAATGTGAAAAGAATATGCTGAGTCATTATACAGTAATGATCACATACAGTGGATATAAAAAGTGTACACACCCCTGTTAAAATGCCAGGTTTTTATGATATAAAAAATGAGACCACAATAAATTATTTAAAAACTTTTCCCACCTTTAATGTGACCTATAACCTGTACAATTCAATTGAAAAACAAACATATCTGTTAGGGGGAAAATATAAAAAATGTACAATAAGCTGGTTGCATAAATGTATACAACCTTAAACCAATACTTTGTTGAAGCACCCTTTGATTTAATTACAGCATTCAGTCTTCTGGGTAGGAGTCTATCAGCATGACACATGTTGACTTGACAATATTTGCCCACTCTTCCTTGCAAAAGTACTGCAAATCATTCAAATACATAATTCAAGATGTATTTCAACTTGTATAATGCAATCAGATACCAGTGGTGAGAAAAGAACCAGAAGCAATATTGGAAGCTTTACCAAAATCCAAAGCCACACTCACCTATGGCATTCTCACTAAGGAACTGCAACACTTGGGTGCAGAGGTTACAGTACTTGCAAGACTTTACCAGGACAGCTAGAAGGTAGTATCATGGGCAAATAACTAGAAAGATCTGTGTTTATGCCTGTCATTAGGAAAAGTTATCTGACAGATTGCAAAAATTATTGCATAACTGCTCTGACCTCATATCTTCTCAGGATTATTCAGTGGAAATTACAACCAAACCTGGAGCAAAAATTGTTAGAAATTGAAGCAGGGTTCAGGAAACATGAAAAAATACATAATCATGTATGTGAGAGACTGGATCCTTGAAAAGGTTAAAGACTATCAAGAGGATATCTATATTTTTATTTAATTATAGCAAGACCTTTTTCTATGACAATCGTGAACATCTCTGGACCACAGTGACATTAAATAAAACATTTGACAGTTCTCATACACAATCTTTACATCAGTCAAGAAGCAATGGTTTGAATAGAACAAGGGGAAACAGAATGGATTAGAACTGAGAAGGGGTATAGCAACACTGCATACTTTCTCCATACCTGTTTAATTTATATGTAGAACAAATCATCAGAGAAGCAGCATTGTATGATGAAAATCAAAGTGTGAAAACCGGAGGAAGAATTATCAACAATCTTTGCTGCTCTTATAATATCACATTACTGGTCAAAAGTAAGATAATCTGAAATATCATCTTCCAGTATAATCTCAAAATAGGTTTTCACCTTAATATAAAGAAGGCAAAAAGATACCGACCAATGGTAAAAGTAATGACTTTACACTACATGGAGATGAACTAGAAACAGTAGATGGCTTTAGTCTGTGTGAATCAATAATCATTAAGAGTATGGCAAGTAGGCAAGAAATCCAGTAATAACTGACTCCTGGAAGAATGGCCATGAAGACTGTAAATAAGATCTTCAACTGTAGAAATATCATTGCTTTTAAATTATAGTTTTGGTGAAAAATACTGCATATGCCATGGATTGACTAAAAGGTAATGCAATCAGTAAAGGAGGAGCTAAGACCTAAGTATTCCCTGGAAGCTCAGATGAATGTTGTATGACTTGGACATGTCATGCCAAAAAATATATATATCATTAAAATGACACCATGCTTTGTAAGGATGAAGTTAGTGCAGAAGAGGAAGACCCACAATGTGATGGATTAATATGATGACTTTAGTGATGTTTGCCCCTCTGTCAATCAGTGATTGCCCATCATCCTGAAGATAGAACACAGTACAAGACAACAATTGATAGAGTCATTATGAGTCAATATCAGCTTGACTACCTGTAACAAAAATAATAATATTAGAATTTCTTTAGTTTTTTTATAGTCCAAGGCAAAGTTACAACTGGCTTAATACACAGATTCCAAATTCGATGTTTTAGAGGTCTTTTGGTGTTGCTGTTTGGCTTTATATCCAGTTTCCACTGGGTGGCTATTTAACCTCTGCTCAAAGGTCAGGGCAAAGCTAATGTCTGTTACATCTGAAGTAAAATCATATATATTTATCATCCAAAAAAATTAGCTGTAATATGTCATGATTGAAGTATCATGCTTTGAAGCAACTGAAATGGTGTGGTCAAATTCAGAGCCAAGTTGCACTGACATGTCTGAGCCTTAGATGCATTTTGTAGCTGAACACACAGTTGCTACTGCTTGAAAGTTTCATAATGAAATGTTAATGGATGATGGAGATGGGGCCTTTTTAACAAGATACCAGATGTTGGGCATAATATTTCTTCACTGTCACAATCTGTTATATTGCATTATACTCACTTTCCATTAGCATGCTGTGTTTAACTTCTGCTTAATATATAATATACTGTGGTGGCAGATTGGTTCTGAAATGAGTTGTCATTGGTTCTGAAATGAGTTGTCATTGCATAAGAAATAAAAATCCTATATATTTCACTATAAAGATTTTTCTTATTAGTTGTACAATTTGTGGTTAAAATACAGTAGTCTGAAGCAGCTAAAGTGACAATGTCAAATTCTGTTGTACTGAGCTGCTGCAGTAAAATCCCTAAGGTTCGAATATCACTTTTGACTCCATTTTGTAGGTGAACACTGTTTCTCTTGACTGAAGATTTAATAATGAAATCTCAAATAGAGACTGAGGCGTATTATACATATGCCCCACATGCAGGCATTTACAGGCCTTACTACTACAGTGTGATGTTGTACATAACACTGTCACATTATAGTAGGAAATGCCTATGAAATTTTCGGTAGGTATTTCTAGCATAATTTTATATAAAACACCCTTAGATTATACTCCTACCTTTGCAGACAAAGGAACAGCTGCAGTTTGAATTTTAATGAAAACACTGCTAAGTATTCAAAATATGTTAATTATGTAGAATACATTTTTATTAAGATATAATTACATTAGAAGTAAACATTCTGTGTATTCCTCCTGAATAAGAACATTTTATCCAATAGAATTATGACTGCCACCCCTTCATTTTAGACTCCAATGCAGTAAATTACATTTGTAAAAGATAAAGTGTGTGTGTGTGTGTGTGTGTGTGTGTGTGTGTGTGTGTGTGTGTGTGTGTGTGTGTGTGTGTGTGTGTGTGTGTGCGTGTATGTGTGTGTGTGTGTGTGTCTTTATACTAGGAATCAGTAGCTAGATACCCTCTGTTGTCAGAGATGATATATTATTCAGAGAAGTCTGCTATAATATAGAATTAGTTAACAGAGATGTGATTTTAAATAAATAGGTACAACCAGTGGTATTATATAACTATTATTTGCGTGCTCTGTTTTTTACCATTTGGGTGCCAACAAATGTGTATTGTCATTTTTTTAGGCTGACAAACTCATTTTGTATCTGAAACGTATTATCAATAGGTACATATTAAGGACAACTAAGATAATGTTTTTTTTTCAGAGAAAATGGCATGTTTGTTATTTGTATATAAAAACATGCAAATGTTAGTTCTGATAGATATGCTCATCTGAGATTCTTCTGTCTGCTTTCCTTAATTGAAGCAATAGAGATAGTGCAATTTGAAATTAGGTCAAATTTGGGAAAAGTGGCCTTTTGAAATTTATACCTTACAACATTTTGCAAAACAATAACTTGAAAATGAATACCAAAGTTTATCATATTGTTCTTTTTTAGGATGCTGTGACTTCAGGCCTAAAAGCTATATGCATTGATATATAAACATTTTGCAAAACATTAGCTTGAAAATGAATGCCAATGTTTACCTATTTTCTTCTTTTTCAGGATGTTGTGACTTTAGGCCTAAAAAGAGTACTATGATTATGTGTTTTTTTCTACATTGTATTCCTTTTATACACTGAGGAATAAAAAGTTTGTCTATGAATGTACTAGTTTAATCTAAAGGTGCTTTACAGATAATTATATCAGAAATACCTCCTTGAAAAAGTCATGATTTTTGTTGATAGAAGCATTTATATATAGAAAACTAGAAATACTCCTCCTGCTCCCAAAAGTTAGTATTCTGGGGATATTTCCCAATCATAATGCTGCAGCCCACTTCATTGAGTCTGAAAATGGCATGAACAAAATGTTGTAACTGCAGAAGCACGAACTCCCAGCACATTATCTTTCCTCTCTGGGAAAGTAACCACTTGGCCACTATGGTGAACTTTGCCCTTTCTCCACTGTAGTGCGATTTTGGAGTTGGTATATTTAAGTTGGGATGGGTTTTGGGGGTGAAGCCTCCCACAAGAGTGTGTGTGAAAGGAGAAGCCTCCCCCACTTCAATGGGTGTAATTTGCTACTGGTTGTGTTTTTTTCATTGGTGACCAAGTGGTTACTTTCCTGGAGAGGAAAGACAATGCTCCGGGAGTTTGTGCTTCTGCAGTTATGACATTTTGGTCACGCCATTTTCAGACTCGATGAAGTGGGCTGTGATGTTATGAAGGGAAACCCTCGGGATAGACCAGATAATGCTCAGCAGTAATGAGTTAACAGTCTAATAAACAAATACCTCATAATACATATTGCAGTTGCCAACATCCCATCCCCTCCATTACAGAATGGAAAGACAATATTAATAAATTAATAGCTGATTAAGGCCTAATTGTGATAGCATAAGAGCCTAGCAGGCTCTGTTCTAAAACTGGTATTCACTATTTCTTTGAGTCTGAGATAACAAACATGCTTAGTAATTTAACATTTTTCTCTGTTCACCCTTTTTTGCCTTAATGATATTCTCCATTTTTTTTCCATTACCAATATGAAACATGAGCAATACTCTAGAAAAATTTCATTTAGGCCAAAGTTTCCACTTTATCCTAGCAGCACAATTTGCAATGCCAGATCGGTCACTTATACCTCTATGTTAAGACGCTGATTGGGCTGCAAATATTTTGTCAAGCTTTTTGATCAACATGACATGCAAAATGTAAATAACTAATAAAAATATAAATATGTTCTCATTATAATCAGGTTGTTAAAGCCCAGCCCAAACAAACATTTAACTTCAGAGTTCAAAGCTCTGTATAATCTCAGTCACCAGGCCTGGAGGCATTACTAACAATCCCCAAATTCAGAAATCCATTAACCATTTGTCATTTTGTGCAGTCTTAGCAAAAAGCCATTAGAATGTGCAAAACCCACCTTTGTATGATTTCAACAATTCTCTAAAACCTAAATATTTAAACAAGTTAACCTGTTAACAGCTGGAAACCCAAATGCCAGCTATGAAATGACTAACACGATTCATGTCAGCAGTGGCCCTCTTTCCTCTGATGTCTTCATCCTTGATTTTGTAGTGCTACTGAAAACAATATTAACCTAATCTAACAAGCCTTCACTGTATCTTACTCTATTCATTCCCCTTTCTACTTTCAGTATATAAAGAAAAAATGAGGCCGTCCTTGAAAAATCCATATCAATGCCTCAACTTGCTTTAACAGTAAATACCAATGGTACCATAAAGTATATAAAAGTGCACACCATATCCCCTATTTATCATATCTATAGTATATCATTGTGTTAAAACCTCAAACTTGCATGATAAAAAAACAAAAACAAACAAAAAAAAAACAATAGCACCAGTAACATCATTCTACACTCACCTATAATTGATAAACTCTCCCAGGTAAATGTTAATCCCCATGTAACTAATCGGATAACAAGTTTACTCACTAACAGAACCCAGGAAATTAAAGTGGGCAGCTCTGCCTCCTGCAAAAGATCTGTCATAGGTTCATAGGTTCATAGGTTGGTACTAACCTATTGGACCTAGGGCCTATACAAGCCTAGCCATAACAATTCCCTGGCTATTTCTTCCCACAGTATTTACTTCCCTGGACCCCTGTCTAGCAGGGCAACTGACGTGATCCCTGGGGTGAATTTCCTATGTCCAATCCAATTACCAAGGTTCCTTTTGAAGAGGGCCAAAGAGGCACTCTGCTTGACATGTATGGGCAGTCTATTCCAGAGTCTGGGAAGTCTCTGGGTCAGGCACCTATCCCTCCAGCATGTTTTGTTCATTGTGATGACAAGGTTTAGATCCCTGGAGCATGTGTCACTGAAGGATTGAGATTTCTTTAAGTGTAGCATGTCCAACAGCTCTGGGTTCGACATGGCCTTGTATGTTAAGCAGAGATCACCTCTGAGTAGACGATATGTGACAGAGTATAGGTGGAGTTTTTATAGACGGTCAGCATAGGGCATTTGCTTTAGGCCTGTGATTCTTTTAGTGAGGTATTTCTGTGGCCTTTCCAGTTGTTGCAGATGTCTTGAGAGGTACATACGGGGCACTGTATTCTATAATGGGTCTAATGAGGGATGAGTACAGTGGGACAATGACCTCCTTTTTTCTGGATGAAAAGCCCTTAGTGATGAGGTGTGCCACATAGAAGGATTTCCTGACTGTTGTGGCGATGTGGTTATCAAAGGTGAGACCACTGTCCATCTGTGTCCCTAAGTCTCTTATCACACATTCTGTGTTTAGTGTACTGCCAACTATGTGTTAATTCATGGGTACATGTTTTTTCCTAAAAGGAATACTATACATTTCTTGGCATTGAGCTTGAACCTATGGCTCTGGCACCAAGCATCTGTTTCTGTAAGGTCCTTTTGTAGAATATCCACATAATTTGGGAATTCAATAATGGCTCCCAGTTTGCAGTCATCTGTGAACTTTGTTAGCCAGAGTCCCTTAGTGTTGGCCTGAACTTCAGAGAAGTAGATGCCAAACAAGAGAGGTCCTAGGACTGAACCCTGAGGTACTCCATTTCTCACTTGTCTGGAGCTGGATTTGGAGTCGGCTACTTTTACAGTGTGGGTTCTGTCAGTAAGCCAGTTGTCAACCCATCAAATGATGTAGGGATTAATGCCCAGCTTAGTAAGTTTATCTATGATTCCAGAGTGGGGAATGGTGTCAAAAGCCTTGGCAAGGTCCAGATAGGCTGTGTGGACCACCTTACCCTTGTCCACGGCTCTGGAGACTGATTCAAAGAAGTCAGTCAGGTTCAGGAGACAAGATTGGCCCTTCACAAACCCAAACTGGGTGGGGTCCAGTGTTTGAAGGTTTCCAAAGTATTTGTTTATAAGTTCCATGATAATATGTTCCATGGCCTTGCAGATCAGGCTCGTCAGACTGTTGGTGCACTAGTTTCTGGAATCCAAGGTGGATCTCCCTTGTGGAGTGGGATAACTGTAGCTGTGCGCCACTCAGTGGGCATGAAGCCTGAGGGAGCCATTATTGAATCACCTTCAATACCAACAAAACCAACACCAAAACCCAAAACTATTTTGGTCAGGAATAAACAAACTACTCCATCCTGGCAACACCAAAACGCCTACCCCAGCTAGCCTAGCACAAACCCAACCTAACATAATAGCCGACACTTTCAACAACTTTTTCTCTCAAACAGTCACCTCACTTGCAAGTACCATGACTCCCCCCCCAACCCTCCAAACTACCCCCACTCAAAACAACACACACATGCTAAAGTTCAATACTGTCTCAACAACCTATATACATAAGCTTCTATCTAAACTCAAACCCTGCACCCTTCTGCAGACAAGCTTCCAGCTGAATATCTGCAACTAGCTGCATCCGAGATAGCCTACCCAGTCTCCATCTTAATAAACAGAACCATAACTGAATCCAAAATCCCATCCTGTTGGAAAATCTCCCATATTATTCCCCTCCATAAAGGAGGAAACTCCAACGAACTCTCCAATTTTCGGCCTATTGCCCTTCTATCTCCTCTATCCAAAATAATGGAACGCTGCATTCACCATCAACTTCTACATTATCTCTTAAATAACAACTTGCTTGTAGACTCACAACATGGTTTTAGACCCTACCACAGTACTTCAACTGCCCTTCTCTCCTTCACTGACTCTATCAATAAAAACCGCAACAACAACCTGTTCTCCTCTGCACTATTCTTAGACCTCTCAAAAGCGTTCGATATGGTCAACCATAAACTTCTCCTCGATACCCTACAATCCCTCTCACTTGATTCACAAGCATTACAGTGGTTCGACTCATACCTGACTAATAGAAAACAAGCAGTCCTCTGGGACAGCCATCTATCCTCTCAACTCCCAGTTACTATCGGCGTCCCACAAGGATCCATCCTAGGTCCCCTACTTTTCTCTATTTTCATAAATAACCTGCCCACTTCCCTCCCGACATCCACTTGTATACAGTATGCAGATGATTCCACTCTCATCTGCTCTGCTTCTTCCCAGCACAACTCCACACTGCTACCCAGGTGGTCTTCACTGCAGCAGAAAAATGGTTCCAACATATCTGTCTCCTCCTAAATCCCAAAAACAAACTTCTACTGTTCACCCCTACCTCTAAATCCACCCCTATCACTTTTTCCATTGTATCGTGCAATGGCACTGTCATCCAACCTGACTTTTCCACTAAACTGCTAGGCGTAACCATAGACAATCAGCTAAATTTTGACTATCACATTGACTTAACTATCAAGTCAGTCAATAAAAAGATGGGTGCCCTTTACAGACTTAAGCCCTTCCTTACTGCCACTTCCCGAGTAGCTCTCGCCCAAACTCACCTCATTTCTACATTATTGTATGCCTCTCCTTCCTTTATCAATATATCTAAAGCTAATCTTCAAAAACTGAATACCGCCTACCACAGTATAGCCAGATTTGCCACTGGCTCTCTATTCCAAACTCATCACTGTCTTAACTTAAAAAAACTAAACTGGCTTGAACTTCCAAACCTAATACTACTTCAGCAACTAATCATCACTTTTAAAATTCTACATTACCCCTCCAACACACCCACACTAAATAAACTCATCACTCCTTATAAAAATCTCACTTCACTTAGATCAGCCAACAAGCTACTAGTTACTACCTTGAAATCTCATAATAAATCAGGTGATTCCTTATTTGCAAACACTGTCGGTTCTTACTGGAATAAACTCCCCACAGAATTGACCTCCCTAGGCTCATGTCATCTTTTCAAAAAACAGATGAAAACTCACCTAATAACTCACTGGCTATGCCCCTGCTCTAATCCTGACTGACCTCAGCAAATTTATTACTCTCCCCAGTCTGCTCCTGTGTACTTTTGCTCTTCAGTTCTAACTTAAACTGACTTCCACAGTCCCTTTTTTATACCTCCACTCTTCTGTTCTTAGTTCTGTTTGACTCCCTCTGACCACTCTGTTTTTCTGTCTCTTGCGTCTATTAGCTGACCTCCTATAATCCTGCTACCTTTTACATTTCTCACTATCTTTGTTTTTCCCCCTCTCCTTTACCTACTGCCTGTTCCTTAGCCTCACTAAGTCCAGAAACCCTATACCTAACAGTAACTGTACTTTATTATTTCCTTTCTCTTTACATCATTTCTGCCTTTTACCTATCTCTAACCTTTTAATATCTTTTACACTACTAACCTGCCTGTTTAACACTATATATTAACCACTTTTATGCTTTCAGCCAATACCTATTTGTTGTTATTACTAGCTACTATGGATATTGTTTTAACTTTAAATTGTTTTTTGATACTGAAGCTTTTCTCCTCAGCCCCTGACTGAATTTTGATTGTCATCTAGTCAGATTTGTACATGAAAAAGGATTTGCATTTGTATTTTGCCGTATTATACTATATTAGTTTTAGTTTTATTTGTATAGTTAGTACTATTAGTGACTTCATATATTGTAGTGTATTAGTCTGATAGTGGAGCTTTTCTCCTCGGGCCTCTGCTGAAAATGGACATGTATCCAGCCAGACTAGCCCGGTTAACAAATGTAAAATAAAAATAAAAAAAAAAAATAAATAATTAAACATGACACTTAGGTGAGGTGCCAGTTCATTTTGTAGTTCATGTAGTACACAGCCTGGGATGTTGTCTGGTCCCACAGATGCTGTATTCTTAGCTTTGGAGAGCGCATTTTTTACTTGTGTGGCAGTTATTACCGGAATTTGGCAATCTTTCGGTATTGAGATGGGCCCTTTAGGGGGTGAGAGGGGGTTGAAGTTGGCACTGAATCGATCTGCCAGGGTATTGGCAATATCCTTGGGATCAGTATATTTAATGCCATTCTGTTGTAGCTCAGAGCAGATCTGAGCATTGCCATTTAGATTCTTGACATAGCTATAGAATGCCTTGTGGTTGTCTTTGGAATCTTTGGCAATTTTATTTTCGTAACTAACACTGAAGGATTTTATGAGGGATCTCAGCTTCTTACTGAGGCTGATAAGGGAGTTTTTTGCATCCTGGGATTTTCCTCTTTTCTGCAACAGTTTCTTCCTTTTGTTGTAAAGTTTGTTTATGGCAAGGGACCACCAGATTGGCTTCCTTTGTTTGGAGGACAGCATCTTGGTTCTATTGGGAATGGCATGATTCATGCACGAGTGGATGTGCTCGTACAGTGCCTTAGTGTAGAATTCATCAGTCGAACTTTCAGTTCCCGTCTGCATGGGTGTCATGAAGTTTGTCACTTCTGACTTGAGTAGCATGAAGTTGGCTTTGGAGAAGTTTTTTTATGGAGGTTTCCTTACTGGGGGGTGGGGGTGGGGTGTGGATGTCAAGGGTGATTAGCTTATGGTCAGACCTGACCAACGAGGGGGTGACCATAGGTGTGGAGCATCAATTTCCCATGTTGGTAATGACCAGTTCTAGGATATTGGAGCCTCTGGTGGGACTAAGGATTAGTTGATCATTGGTGACATACCTCAGGTTTCAGACCATGAGCCACTCCTCCTTGGCATTTACTTCTCAGATGTCAAAGCAGGTGTTAAGGGTTTATGGCTGTCCAAGTTTGAAGATGATTGTAAATCTGGCACCATCATAAATTCTTCAGAGGATACTAAAATCCTGACTTTCCCAAACAAACAAATAGCTTGCTTGAAAACCTTGGGCTAAAACAAAACGGCAAAAAAAGTATAATAGTACACTTCAGCAAGCATGATATTCCCTGTAAGTACCACATTGACAATAAAACCCTGAAAATTGATTCAATAGTTAGGGACCTAGGAACCTATGTATAGAACAAACTGTCCTTCAATCTCAGTGTATCCACTTTTAAAGAAAATCCTTTTTCATGGAACAGTTTGTTAGTAAGAGTATGATGTCCAGGTCCAGGGATGTGATCATTCCACTGTATTCCACACTTATTAGGACTATCATTGACTATAATGAACCATTCAACATGTACCTGTCCAAGCACTTGACACAACTTGAACAACCACAATTCTTTCTCACTAAGATAGTCAAAGTTCTAAATCAATAAAAACTATCCTGACCATCCCAAAGACGTGTCTCTCTCTTTTCTATTACTCTGTATCACACGGGTTACTGAAGGGTGATCTCTGCCTTACATACAGAGCCTCAGAAGACGCTATCCTTTCAGACCTACTGCACATCTGCAAGTCCATTAGTGACACAGACACCTGCTCAAGAGATTTAAATCTATACTGCAGCATAAATAGAACATGTTGGAGGGACAGATACGTATCACAGAGAATACCATTTCTTTGGAATTGTCCTTTCTGCATATAAAGCAAAGAATTTAAATGTATTCTTTTCAGAGACAAACTGGATGGGTAACCGCAAATTCACTTCTGGCTTAGCACCCCCGTCCTTAATGGATAGGGGTAACATGTAAATGTCTACCTGGCTTTGGGTTATTCACACTGAAATACTGTGGCTAAATCTTCATAGGAATGAATGGCTAGGTTTTTAAAGGTCCTCATCCATCAATAGCCTTATAAGAACCTATGAGTCTATTAACCTAAGCAGAATCTTTATCCAGAACAGAAAAACCTAACTCATTTTCTGACTTTTGACCTATTTCATACTTAAAACATTAGGAAAGATATCTGAAAACTGGTTTACACACAGTGACCTTCCTTTTTCCAAAAACATGCTTTTTGTCCAGTCACCAACATGATGTCTGAACAAGAAGCATGCTCACAGCAGTCTGGATGTTGATATTCCTAAAAACATGGACAAGGGAAACATTACTGGCTCAGTCTGCATAGACCTTATCAAAACTTCCATTTTCAGTCCCTGCTTTTTATTGTCCTGCTGACAGCTGGCATTAACAACAAGACAGTCCCCAGAGTTCTGTGTCAAAATAGATTTATCTGTTTCAGATACCATTCTGCACATCAAGATATACTGCAAAACTTCATTTTATTTCCTTTCCGGTTTCTGCTTTGACAAACAGCCTCCCTACTGGTCTGCCAAAGCTACAAAATATAATCCTTTATGCAGACAATATGATAATTTGTAGATTTAGTCTTTTTCCCTTAGCCATTAAAATGTAAAATGCAGAAAAGAAGAACTGACAAATTACTTGCCTCATGTTAGACAGTACACAACTTTTAGTTAATTCAAAACAAAACAAATGCTTTTTGGAATGCAACAAAACATTTCCAACATTCCATAAAAGTTGACATAATGGATAATATAGCAATAACCCACGCCTGGGTGTGGGTAATGCTGGATTTACCCACAGTTGGTGTGGTTTGGTCACGAGGGCTGCCGAGTGGCCAAACAAAGACAACCGTGGGTAAATCCAGCATTACACACCCAGAAGTGGGTTATTGCTATTATACAATGACATTATTTAAGAAAAAAAATTACTTTTCTTAAATAATGGCATTGTATAATGCCTCCTTGCTCCCCTTCTGCAGCTGTCTGGTATTTCTGCGGCAGTTCTGATGTACTGCGCATGCGTATGCTTAAGCAGTACATCAGAGCTGTGGGCAAAAGCAACAGAGAAAACAAGGTCTCCGTTGCTTTTTACAAACTGTCTCGCTATGTTGAAGGAGTTTAACATAACATGACAGGTTTAAAAAAAGCAACGGAGAATCTCCGTTGCTTTTTTTAAAGCTGTCTCGCTATGTTAAACCCATTTAACATAGCGAGACACCTTTAAAAAAAGCAATGGAGATAGGAAGATCCGGGCGACCAGACCTTTTTCCATTACTATAACTCTGATTTACAACATGCACGCTGACCAATAAGCTTACATGTTTTGGAATATTAATGGGGGGTCGTTATATAATAGCCTTTAACCACTAATGTTTTTAGATACCCCAGCATACTGCATGACCAAAATTTAAGTTTCCAGCCCAACTCAGACTAAACAAAATAAAAAGCGAAAAACAACTTTATTAAGCCAGGGAAGTGTCAAATATTGTCTCAGCCAAGGGTGGAAGTTCAGTAGATAAAGAAGGATTAGCAGCACAGCTTGAATATTGCCTTCCACTAATAGTAGTAACCTTTGGGAATCAAACTCAGCTCATTACAAATTACCACCAACAGGATATACAGGTTTCTCTGCTAGCCTCCTGTTGTGCACATGAATTTAGAGCTACAACTACATTATTTCATGTAATGTGTAAGCATTAAGAATCAAAGAAGAATTTGCTTTATATGTGTAGCAACAGAACTGTAGAAACATAATTTGGTAGATGTAATGGATCTACTTTTTGTACAGCAGGCACAAAAAGTAATGTAATTTAATAGGAATGAAAGGAATAAAAAGTGGATGTATTCAGGGCAGAGGGTAACAACAAAGGAAGAGTTTTGATTTAGACATTAATATTGAATAAAGGGTCTAGCTAGAACACATTCAATTTCACCAGAGTAGACAGTGGTAGAGTTCTATTTACAGAGTGTAAGTACTAACTTGAGTTGTGATAACTTTCTCTTACTTTATAACGTTACCTGTCTTAGCATTTAAGCTTGACACAATGGTTCATTTCATAAAGGGAGATAAAGACAAAGAAGGCAGCACAGTTGCTTTGTCAAGAACATAACCTGGGATGTTTTTTTAATAAGGAAAACATATTCATTTTGTAGATGGGGTATATAGAAGGCTGAAGCTACTCATTCCTTTTTTCCCATTAACATATTATTCGTCCTACAGTGCTTTGCTTTCCCAGCATATGATTCATCTGGATTGGGATATGGGATTGGATGTTTTCATAATAAATGCCAACAGGAGAGGTTCCAGCACTGACCTCTGAGGTAATCTACTAGTTACAATTTTGCATTCAGAGAAGCTATCAGCAACTTTCACAGCGTAGGATCTGCCGGATAGCCAATTTGCAATCCAGTAGTCAACATGGCATTTACATTGTTTTTTTCAAAATATCTCTATGGGGGATAGCTTTAAAAGCCTTGGCCAGATCAAAATAAGCAGTGTGAACTGAGTGACCACTGTTCACAGACTGTGTAACCTTTTCAGAAAAGTGACAGCAAACAATGACACAAGATTTGAAGCGCTTTCATTCAATTTATTAGCAAGAACTTCATCAGAAAACTTTGTCACACCCACACTTCAACTTTTAAAGACCAATAAATAAAGTTGCATGTTACATTGCACCAATAGCATTTAAAAGAACAGTTCAAAAAATATCTCAATAAAAATGCCATAAAAATTATTTTTGAAAAAATTCATATACATATGGAAAATCATTCAAATAAAAGAACTATGTAACTATATATATATATATATATATATATATATATATATATATATATATATCACTTTTTATGGCATTTTTATTGAGATATATTTTTGAACTGTACTTTTAAATGCTATTGGTGCAGTGTAACATGTGACTTTTTGGTCTTTAAAAGTTGGAGTGTGGGTGTGACAAAGTTTTCTGATGAAGTTCTTGTTAATAAATTGAACAAAAGCACTCAAAAACTTTTGTCCGTATTTTCTGTCACCTTTTAAGAAAAGCTTACTAGGTTCAGGAGACAGAGCTTGCCTTTCACAAAACCAGACTGCTGAGTTTGAGTTTGAGTTTGCCATGTAGGAATGCCGAACAGAGGAGCTTTGCCTCAGAAATGTACTATGGAGTCAGCAAAGGCTTTACCCAATTTGTGGAAGCCCTGGTGTGAGAGGTGTGAGCCATAATGATAAAACAAGAAGTCTTATATAACATCCAATCCCAGGCTGACACATACTGGATCCTTTTAGAATGCCAGTAACTAGTTGGCTAATTGATAAATCCAATTATCTTGTCTAGGTATCTAGGCATCATTCTAGGGAAAACAAGATACTACTCAAGATTAGTGTCTTTCCTCTAACACACTTAACATGTTACACCATGTCTTTCTGGATGCAATGACCTCTTGTCCTTCACCCTTGCATGGATAACCACTAAGTCATAGTCATACTTGTCTGGTAGGGCCCTTGTGACATCGTGGATCCTGGCACTAGATGAACAGGTTGCAGCTTCCCTGTTCTTGCCCAGTTTGGTGAATGTGGAGATTGTACCCTTAGCTATAGAGTCACCTATGGCTAAAACATTTCCCTGCCATGAAACAGACTTAGTGGGCCTTATGGGCTCAGGTCAACTTTCCTGTGACTTTTTGGGTGACCTGTATGGATTTACAGTATATGCATGTGGAGAAGGAATACATTTTGCTTTGAGCGCCAGAGTTGGTGATCATTTAGATTGTGTTCTAGGAAACTTTGGCACATTTTTGTTACAGTTTCACCATAAGTTAAGGCCCTAGTGGTAGATTGTGACTGATGTGATGTTATGGAGGATGCGTAGTGACAGTGGGTTGATATGGAGGTTTGTCTGCACATTTACCTGTGTTACAGGTCATAACATCATCTGGTAGAAGCAGTGGACAGTTGGTAAGCATCAGGCTCTTGCTACACTGTCAGAGAACACCTGTTGTGTTCATATTAGCCACAGGTGGTATGAGATCAGAATGCTGAGCCATGTTGCCAGAGGGTAGAAAACTATGGTTTAATCACAGTACTCAAGGTATGGAGGTGAGACTGTTACAGCAGACTGTACAATTTATCTATGATATATTTAGGGTGATGAAGTATTAAGTTAGGTTAGATGGTAGCTAATTTAGCAGTACGTAGTGAAAAGAAAGAATTAGGTTGGCAAAGAATAATGAATAGCAATGATATGCTTATTGGATGCTACCTGGGGACTAGTGCTGATGTCACTTTAGCTGCATACAGCTAAGAATCAATGATCCTTTGCTGTTTTTCCCACCAGAAGCAAAACTGTAGCACTAGTCTCAAGCAGCTTCTTGAGAAGGAATATCGTCCCAGATATAGCTGGGTTAAGTACACTTGCTGCAGACTTCTTTTGATATGTATCCTAAGTAGTGCATACATTAGCTCAACATAACAGAAAGCCCTGAAGAGGTTATCACAAAACTGCAACAGACCAATCCAGGAAGTGTTGTACACACTGTCTGATCAGAGACCATCAAAAGTCAAGGTTCTTGTGTTCCTTGCTTCACCAAAGCAAAGAAGTAGCATTAGTCAAAAACTGCCTCCAAAGAATCACTTATCAGGCTTTCCAGTGATTGTTTCTTAGCCTTCTTAGAGATTACCAATCACTCTTTGCTCCTATCTCGCCAAGAGCAACACAGAAGCACTGATCCCAAGCTGATTCCTGAGAAGTAGTTTCTAGCCTCTTCAGTGATATGGTAGTCCATAGGTCTCAGTCTCTTAAGAGGCCAATGTGAAACACAGACCCTAACAATGTGTGACAAATGGTCAAAATGTGGAACACCCTATTTTCGCTCTGCGCGAAACGTGCCATCACCATGGAGCATGGTAGAACATCTTTAAAATTCAATAAGACACACTTCTCAGATCCAAAACCTTTATTTTTATAATCTGCAATACCATAACCACACCATAAGTAAATGAAACAGCAGTTTTATAAAAATAAAAATCACATTTACTACATTTCCTAAACAGACACTACAAGTCACACAAATGATTTTAGTTAGACCAAGTTAAATAGCATCCTGTCATATGTCAGATGTAGACTTATTGTATGCTGCTGTGGCTTTCTTGGCAGCCCCTAAAACATGTTTCGGCAGCTTAACATCACAGCAGTCCAGTTCTTTGTTATTTTTAACTGCCAACAAAGAGTTCAATGTTTTTACACTCAGAGACTGACGCAGTTCAGTTTTCACTTTCTGCACCATGCTAAATGCTCTTTCAGCTTGTGCATTTGAGTGTGGCAAGCAAAGTAGACTCATCATCAGCTGCTTAAAGAGTGGCAGTTTCCCTTCAGTGCAAAGGTTCCTCAGAAGGTGTGCCCAGTACTTTGACACACATGAGTGGGGCCCATCTAATGGGCCTATCAGATTCCCCATGTCCTTGATCTGATATTGGGTAAACTCATCGATTAATTGTTCTGCCTCAACATCATTTTCACACACACTCAGATGGAAGCCAACATCCCTGACAAGTTCCAAAGAAATGTCCAATTTTTTGGCAGGATTAATAACTAATGCAGCATCTTTCAGTAAGCGATCCTGCATGAAAAACTTTTTCAGCATTTTCTGCAGCACTGCAGCATAATAAGCTGTAACTTTTTTATAAAAGTTAAATTCAATGACTGTGCCGGCAATATCCTCCTCATGGCTGTTCATGTACTGCTAGACTTAGTAGCCAATACGCAGTTCACTATTTGTTAGAACACAGCTACTGTCAGTCAACACTGACACATCATTTGATTAGTCTGACAGCAGCTGCATGTCTGAGGAATCTGCCAGCATACTGCTGCAGGAGTTTATGCACGGTGGCATGTAGTGTCAGTAGCTGGCTTTCTTGGCTCTGAAGCTGGATGTTGACCTCCAGTAAGGGTTCAAGTGCATACTTAAGAAACAGAAGAATCATATGCACTTCTTGACTCTGCAGGTTTTTAGAAATTAAGTCAATTTTAGCAGACCTTGGCTCTGCAGACAGAAAATATGAATTTAGAGCTGGTCATATGTCCAGACTTCTATTAATTACCTTCCAAGACTGAACCATCTAGTAGGTGCATGTCTAATGATCTTGAGGGGGGTCAGTATCTGTGAACAAAGCAAATTCTTGCAGTTTTTGTTGTCTTTGTGCACTGGAACTGAAATGGCAGTACACATCTGATATAAGTTCTTCAACTGGTGAATGTAGGGCTTTTACAGCAACCTTACTGCAGAGATCTGCCAAGTGACAAGAGACATCCCATATTTATAATTGTGGGCTTCACCTCCTTTAAGCAAGACAGCACAAAATTGTGTTTTCTAATCATTGAGACAGCATTGTCTGAAGAAAAGCCCACGATGTTGGAAACTGGAATGTTAAATTTTGTCAGAGTGGACATTAAAGCATCAAACATTACTTGTCCAGTTCCTGGCATACATTCTGGTATATGAAGGAACCGTATGACATTTTTGCTTGCCTTTTCATCAAGGTAACCAACAAGGATCACTAACAGTTTGTCATCTCCCATGTCTGTGCTTTGGTCCATATACACACAGAATGGTGATTTCTGGCAGGCTGCTGCAGCATCATTCTGGTAATGAGGCCCCAGAACATCTTGTGTAATGCATGCTGCTTTTGTTGCTCCACATGTCATTTTCCAGAGAACATCTTGATCTTTTCCACACTTCTTCATAAATTTCAGGATGTGTTCTCCTGCTGCAAATGATAAGTTGTGTTTAGCAAGGAGAGAAACAAAACCAACATCTACCTCAACCACCTTTGTACTTGCTAAACTCTGAGGTCCAAAGAAATCCACCATAGATCTTCCAGCTGCATGCTTGAAATTCTGCCTGTGTTTCTCACTGTTGGCATGTCATTGCAGATCATGTCTGCCCCCACGATGGATTTTGAAATCCTTGTTACAAGTCATACAAAGCCAGTCAAAGGTACTTGCCTAACTTAGCTGAAAAATTGTGTATCTTCTCTTCTTTAGGGTGCAATCTGTATTTACCTCCTGTCCTCATTATAATCTGGGCATTCAGTACCTAGCATGTTTGTAAAACAATTTGTTAAATAATGACAAACAAATGGGGCTATAGTGCAGAAAGGAAAATTAGAAAATCTCCTCAAAAGCAAAGATGAGACAATAGGGCCATAACCTACCAATATCACTGGAAGTTTCCTGACTTTGCACCCTCTTCTCTTGCTCATCTCTGCTCCTTTTGTTTACTATGAAGGCCTGCATGATCAGATTATTCACTTGCTTACTTTGACAATGACACTCACTCCTCTGGTGCTTACTTGCCCACCTAACCAGTGTTGCAGGAAGGGAAGAGTGACTCGTGACATTCAGTACTCTCAAAGCACCCTTGATTACATCTCAAAATCCATGCCAAGGATAAACACTTCCAGCTTAACAAATGCACTTGCAACACACACACACACACACACACACACACACACACACACACACACACACACACACACACACACACACAAATACTACTTGCATTTTACATTCACCACTTTAGATGTGTTCTGCCCCTGTCCTACAGCCAGTTCTGGGCCTGGCAAAGGTGCCTAAAAAGGGTACTTAAAACCAGGGCCCTCTGTACTTTTACAAGAATGTGCCATTTAAGACATCGTGCCTTGGAACAGTTATGACCAAAGAATTCAAGAATGCACAATCAAGTTACACTCTAAAGTTCTACCAGAAAACAAAACCAGATACTTTAAATCATCTCATTACTATAAATAACTCACTTCTGACATCCATCCTGACATACCTCTCAACCTCTTAGTGCAAGGAATATGGACAAAGCCCTGCCCAATGTACTAGGGGGACAAGCAGCACAACAATAGAGACACTTTAAATATTGCTCTGATAAACTTAGAAATGGTGATCTCATAAACTCTTGGCATACAGCTTCTGCAAAAAAATGGCAATTACTTTCAGAAACGTACTAGGGGACAAGCAGCACAAACAGACACTAAATATTGTTCTTAAAAACTTAGAAAGTTGCTAGAATAACAGGACCTGACTTGGCATACAGTTTCTCTAAAAAATGGCAAATTACTTTCAGAGACGTATGAGGAGGACAAGCAGCACAAACAGAGACACTTTAAATTTTATGTAGAAAGTTGCTAGAATAACAGGACCTGACTTGGCATACAGTTTCTCTAAAAAAATTGCAATTACTTTCAGAGACGTATGAGGGGGACAAGCAGCACAAACACAGAGACACCTTTAATATTGCTCTTGTAAACTTAGAACATTGCTGGAATAACAGGACCTGACTTGGCATACAGTTTCTGCAAAAAAAAATAGCAATTACTTTCAGAAACGTACGAGGGGGACAAGCAGCACAAACACAGAGACACTTTAAATATTGCTCTTATAAACTTAGAAAGTTGCAAGAATAACAGGACCTGACTTGGCTAATGGCCCTGGAGCCTTTACAAGCCTAGCCCATAGAAGTGCCCTGGCATTATGCTGCCCAACATTAGTTCCCAGTGCCTCAATCAAGTAGAGCCACTGGAGTGATCCCTAGGGTGAACTTTCTATTTCCCATCCATTCATCAAGATTTCTCCTGAAGAGGGCCAGTGAGGTGCTCTGCTTGACATGTATGAGAAGTCTGTTCCAGAGCATGGGCAATCCCTGGGTTATGAACCTGTCCCTCAAGCATGT
This sequence comes from Protopterus annectens, assembly GCF_019279795.1. NCBI lineage: Eukaryota > Metazoa > Chordata > Ceratodontiformes > Protopteridae > Protopterus > Protopterus annectens. The sequence goes on from NC_056734.1 coordinate 706,901,232, forward strand.
TCTGTCAATTGTGGTAATGAGGTTGAGGTCTCTGGAGCATGTGGTGCGGAGGGATTGGAATTTCTTTAGATGTAGCATTTCTAACAGAGCTGGGTCAGACATGGGTTTGTAATTCAAGCAGAGATCACCTCTTAGTAGACGATATGAGGCAGAGAATAGCTGGAGTTTTTTGAGTCTGTCCATGTAAGACATGTGTTTAAGGCCTAGGATCTTCTTTGTGAGGTACTTTTGTGGCCTTTCCAGCTGTTGTATGTGTCTAGTGAGTTACATGCCAAATGGGGCATTATACTCGATGAGTGGCCTAATGAGAGAAGAGTAGAGAGAGAGATGATAACCTCTTTCTTCCTGGATGCAAAACCCTTGGTAATGAGATGTGCCACATAAAAGGACTTTCTGACCACAGTGGCAATATGGTGGTTGAAGGAGAGGTTGCTGTCAACCTGTGTCCCCAGATCTCCTATAATGCCTTCAGTGTTCAGTGGGCTCCCATTGATGTGGTAATTAGTGGGAACTGAGTTTTTCCCAAAGGGGATGATGACCCATTTTATGGCTTTAAACTTAAGGCCATGGTTTCGACACCAGTCATTGGTCTCAGTGAGGCCTTTCTGTAGGATGTCTGCATCACTTGGGGAGTTAATAATGGCTCCCAGCTTGCAGTTGTCTGTGATCTTGGTCAGCCAGAGTCCATCCGTGTTGGCCTGGACTTCTGAGAAGTAGATGCCAAACAGGAGAGGATCCAGGACCGATCCCTGTGGGATTTCACTCGTGACTGGTTGGCAGTCTGTCTTGGAATCTGCTACTTTCACACTGTGGGGTTCTATCTGTGAGCCAGTTTGCAACCCATCTAGTCATATAGGGGTTGATGCCTAGTTTGGTGAGTTTATCAATAATTCCTGAGTGGGGAATGGTATCAAAGGCCTTGGCCAGATCGAGGTAGGCTGTATGAACTGCCTTGCCCTCATTCAATGCTCTGGTGACTGACTCAAAGAAGTAAACCAGATTGAGCAGGCATGATCTACCTTTCACAAAACCAAATTGCATGAGATCTAGAGTTTGGAGATTCCCTATATCCTTGTTAATTAGGTCCATGATGATGCGCTCCACAGCCTTACATATCAGACTCGTCAGGCTAATGGGGCCATAATTCCGAGGATCTGTAGTCGCTCCCCCTTTATGGAAAGGGATGACTGTAGCAGTTCACCATTCGGTAGGGAAAAAGCCTGAGGTGAAGCTGTGATTAAACAGGGCACACAGATGTGGTGCCAGTTCACTTTGTAGTTCATGTAGAACACATCCAGGAATATTGTCGGGTCCCATGGAAGCTGTATTCTTGGCCTTGGACAATGCAGCTTTTACCTGGGCTGCAGTAATGCTGGGTGCCTGGTATTCCTCCGGTATTGTGATTGGTCCTTTAGGGGGGGAGAGAGGGATAAAGTTGGCACTGAATTTGTCAGCCAGTATGTTGGCAATATCTGTTGGCTCGGTATAGGAGGTACCATTTTGCAGTAACTCAGAGCAAACCTGGGTATTGCCATGGAGATTCTTGCTATAACTATAGAAGGTTTTGTGGTTGTTTCTAGTGTCTGCCGCAATTCTGCCTTCATAGCTGGCTTTAGAGGTTTTGATGAGGGGTTTACATACACCTTAGCTTTGCAGGGCACCCCAAAGTCTATCATGATATGCAAAGTTGTGTAACACAGGGAGGAATAACATGTTTGTATGCAGTGAGAAACTGATACTTATCTAAACACACTTTGGATAGGAGACTGTAGTTCCAGTCAGGTATCTTGTTTTTTATTCAACTTAAATGAAGAGGGCAACAGAACAAAACATATTCCATTTCGATAGTAAATGGCAAAACAAAACAAACCTCTCAAACTCTTAATGCGAGAAATCAGAACAAAGCAACAAATAATGGGGGAACACATGCCTAAAAATAGGAATACTTTTTAAATTTTGCTCTTATAAAATTGGAAAGTTTATAGAATAACAGGTTTTGCATTAGCATGCATTTTCTGAATGATATGAAGTCTGAATCTCAATTGCCTGTCATTATTTAGTGACTTCACTCCTCAATAAATTACCTGAAAACTGCAAATGTTATGCAGAACAGACAAAAAATATGAGGCAAAAATCTAGACATTCTGTGAAAATGTTGACGGTTGAGAGGCATGAAGCAAACGTTTTCAGTAAACTGAAAGTCAGCTGTTGTATACTGTATCCTGGTTGACTAAAGATTCCCAGCTCGTCTGGAACTTATTGTCTGAGCTCACTGCCAGAAGAACATATATATATATATATATATATATATATATATATATATATATATATATATACATACATACATATGGGTATAAATAGGCCCTCTGGACACATAGCCATTCTTCAGGGGGTGACCCAGGGGCAATGTCTGGTTAAATGTCTTGCTCAAGGTCACACAGCAGTCAAATGAGAGCTAAGGGAATCAAACCCTGTTCTACAGGAACTGCAGCTCACAGTATACATTCAAGTGCATAAAATATGTGTCTATAAAATGTAAAATTGTTTTTGTTTTCCAGGAAAGTCCTTCTGGATACAATACCCTTCTCCAGTTAGGCCCACGGAGAAGAGCTCCATGCACGTCAATAAGATACAGCACACAGGATACATCAGTAAACAAAATACATCAATAAAATGTCACACTTTGTTTACAGTAGAATATCATATTAATGTTAGAAATTCAAATTTGGTTGTAAATAAGTTATATTTTGAGAAGTATAGTACAGCTGAGAGAAGAGCTAGAGGTGAGATAAAAGAATAGGCAAAGAAAGGCTGAGAAAGAAAGTAGCACCAGACAGTTCAGTAGAGAAAGTAGAAAGAAGAAGCTGAGAGGTGTACCTGGTGGCTGCTAGCATGAGATACAGGAAAAAAAGTGAAAAAAAAGAGGGCTGTCCGGAGATGCATGTGTTTGTATGTATAACATAAATAATATGGGTATGTCTATATTCTGTGTAGGAGTGTGTAGTACAAGCACTGCCAAATGTATGTAAGGAATTGTCTTTGCACACGTGTGTGTTTCTTTTAGAAACAAATAGAAATCATTATTTTATGGCTGCTCATCTTTCAAGACAGTGAAATGCATTTTGTATCTTATTCTGTCCTTGTATGTTGAAAGTGAAGCACAGTTGTTTAGTCAGGAAATAGGTTGGTAATGAAAGTCTGTGTACTGTATGACTGCCAGTCGATAACTGACTTAATTGTTTAACTTTGTGCGTAACCATTGTACTCCAGTGGGGAATTTGTTTACATTTTTGTAAAATGTCTCAGGAGTTGACCTACATTCCTGATGATTATCATGGAAAAACTGGTCATGGTAAAATTCAATACAAACAATTCATCACTGCCATATAATACTATGTATGTCATGCAAAGGATTGTTGAATTGCTTGTTGTGTAGCAGGATGCATGTAAACGACCGGCTCTGTAACCTGACAGCTAAAGGCTATTACGCATTGATAGTTTTGGATGTTATTGTAGAAAGAATAAACCGATTGCTTTGGATCAGGTGGTAGATATACACTGGGGAATACGTTTCTTAGCTGTTAATCTGGGATAATCTATCAGTAGGCGGAGCAATGTGTTCTGTCAATTAAAGAACAACCCCTTCCAGTGATCCACTGTTGACATCCTAATAGCAATAATGGCTTTTACTGGAGAAGACAGGTATGATTCAGGAAAACAGTGACATCAAATAAATATGAAATAAATGTTCATTAAAACGTCATGCTTGCCGCCATAAAGAAATGTAAGTATGCAGACTCTAAAGGATAGAAGGCACCAGTTTGTCTACAGTCAGAAGATCTTGCAGTGATATGGCATATTTTAATGGATAAAATTTTTGTTTGAAATTATAAATAAGAAGTATTAAGTTTACATAATGTGACCACATCACTTACATAAAAAAGGGTTGTTCTTTGAAATGTAAGATAAGCCTTTTCAGAGTATGTTTATTAAGAAAGCTTTATTAAATTATTATATGCCTGTTAAAAATTAAATCAGATAAATTAACATTTATTATTTCTGAAATTAAAATAATCCTCTAAAACTTACTATGCCTATTATATACATATTAGAGTAATGATATCCTGAAATGTTTTCTACTTTTTTATATAATGCAGTGGAAATTTTAGTTTTCATTAAAATGGACATCAGAAATGTTTAATACAACTTTTAAACCTAGATGGTAAAACAACAACAATTTTATATTTTATTTTTTAGAATTGTCTGATATGCTTAAAACATATTAAACATGAATAGTTATAAAGACTGCAGATGGACTGAAATAAATCAGTAGGCAAAATAGGCTAAATGTGATAAAATGATATACTTAAATATTTATGAAGGGATGTTTTTTTTCTAACTGAATGCTGCAATTAGGATGTTACCACCAATTTATAACATGCTAAAATCACAGTAGCTAGTACTAGTAATTACATGCTATTGTATTCCCCAGCACAGTGTCTTCCATTGCACTGCCACTTGATAGTTTTTCTTTTTCAGTGCTTTCAGCAGGCCATGCAAAAGGTAGCATTCTGCTCTACCGCATACATTGAACCTTAGCTGCTCACAGTGCTAAGTGCTGTAATGAACACAGACAAAGGGATATTACTGAAAGTGCTATATATACAAACAATATTATAATACTGCTAACTCGCAAAATCGCTTGAGAATCTCATGTCTTACAGATCTGGAATGAATCAATGCTTGAATCCAATACCATTGCATGTCTAGTATTGAATTTAGGTAATGTTATACACCACCTCTGGTAATTTAATGAAGTCTTATGACAAATTCCATTGGATGGGTTCATACTCATAAATAATTTGTAAACTAAACAATTCCATATCTGCAGCTGCACTGTGTAACAGTTGCCATAACTGGTGCATACTTTGTAACTCAGAAAGCATTAATTACAATGTTATTACCACTTATAATGTACAGTTACACTTTTTACTTTCATAATGACTTGTACTAAATAAAAATTGTATTATTCTAGTGCTAATCATTTTGTGATTAATTTGCTATTATGACTACATTAATGAGTATCCTAAATTACTTTATAGAATTCAATATTATCAAAATGATATTATATACTAACTATTTAACACTAGAACAGAATTCAAGTTCAGATTGTTTGCTTATATGTTTGGGTATATGTGTATCATTTTATGTGCTTAGCTATCCTCTTTCTTTCTTCTACTTAATTTTCCTCTGTCATCACCATAAACATCACTTTTGTATAAGTAAAATAGATTAAAGAATCTTTTTCCTGAAATAATCTGGAAGACATTCCATTAGTATTTTATCTTTCATCTGAAATTATAGTGCTGCATATGACAATGCAGTTAGTTGCTGTGCAAATAGTCATTTCACTAGAATATCACTGCTAAATAGTTGTTGGCACTGTTAATGATAAACATGCTCTTTTCACACTGAAACTAAAGACAGTCATTTCAAAAGGTACAGTTTAGAATTGTGTGATATATTTCTATAATTCCTACTTTGCAGTCCATACAAATTATTTTTATTAAAATGAGCAGGATATGAGGTTCATTACTGAGAGTTGTTAAATCTCAAGAGTAGTAGAATGCACTTGCCCTTATATTTTGCACTGGTGGGAGGCTTTTAGAAGTATCGTTCCAGATCTGGCCTCCAAGACTTATGGAAGATGCAAACAGAATATTATCATTTAGAAGTCTATTAAGAAAATGCAGTAAATGGGAATTATCTTTTAAAACAAGGGTAATGAATGTGGGTTATCATTGACCTGCCCGTCACAGATAGGTATACTCCTTATATTTAAAGGCACAGAGGCCTTGTTTTTTTTTTTTTTTTTTTTTTTGGGTTTCCACGATGGTACGGTGGTAGCGTTGTTACCTCACAGCAAGAGGTTCTCCCGTTCAATTCTCGGCTTGGCTTAGGAGTGCCTTCTGTGTGGAGTTTGCATCTCCTCCCTGCGGTTGGGTAGCATTCAAAAGGCATGCGTGCGTAAATGGGCGTTCCTTCATTGAAGGTTTGGGCATTGAGCTGGCACCTCGGCGTTTCGTAAAAATCTACTGCCAATCATTAGCGGACCGGAGTTCCGCTGTGGTGACTCCTTACCGGGAAAAAGCCAAAAGACAAACAACAACAACAAAGGCCTTGTTTTTGATGTAGTGTTTGGGACTGCAGATTGTGGAGGATGAATTAAAGACTAGAAATAATAGTGCCAGTCTTATCATTCCACCAAACAGATCTAATAGATTATTCCCATTCACATGAATGTGGGCACCTGTGCCATAGAGCAGCCTACCACAAAGTGTAGGGTAGTGGGCAGTCTGCTCAAGCAGTAACTAATGAGATGTGATGTTATGGTACAGACTTTTTGGATAATGAGACTTTGGTGGCTATATAATGATAGGAATATTTGCATATGTGTGCTGGTTTCAGTTAACAATTATAGTGAACATGGTGTTAGTTATGTTTTATCTAAATATGCAGATAATATTTTTTGGCAAACCACAATTTAGAAATGTTGCTAACCAGTTCTTCAAGACAGACCACATTTTCTTAGTGTCTTCCCATATCACACCTTAGTCACAAGATATTTGCATTTCAATTGCATAGTATGATACTGTCAACAAACTACAGAATGTATTTAACAGGACATATGCAAATCAGTCAGTACCCTGGGGTATAATATCAGACATTGAGTGGAACCTTGTATTTGCACCTGCTGAAAAGCTACTGCCCTACCTGTGTCATTGCTGAGAATGCACATTCAAAGTGCTATGGTACACCCAAAGGCTTTGCATCTGCCACAGTCATCCTGGATGCAGAAAGTATCCACAGAGTAACTGAAACTAATTTTCTGCTTGCACTGGCTACAAGTTCCTTGTGTCTGATGGAAGATGTGATATGTGCAAAATGTATTTATTACATCCTAGGCAGTAGCTTCTCTGAAAAACGCTATAAATTTTGTAAAAGTGTGAGTTGCTATGTCATAAACTTAAATCCTTATGTAACATGCAGATGAGCCTGGGAGACATTGTGCTTGAATATAGTACCAGAGTGCCTAGATCTGCATTTTGAAGATGGCTTTTGTCTCCTTCCAAAATCAATTAAGGCAAAAATTAATTTGTGCACTTACATACTATCATTTTGTGGCGTGTGTATAAAGTGGAAAAATATGACTTAAAAAGGTACTGTTGCATCCAGCATATAGAAATTAGGTGTAGGATTATTACCATACTAAGAATTGCTAGATATTAAGGCAACTGGCTGTTTTAGGTAAAAGCATAATGACATTAAAAAAAAGAAGCATTGCTCATTTGCTCAAGGTGTATAGCAGTGGCATATCATTACAGAGTTAGAGATGTCCCTATAAGTCTACCTTACAAACTTGTTTCTACTGTTAAGTTTAATTAATGAAATACGTTTACTTAGTAATAACCTATGAAAGTAAAACATATGTGTGGGATGAACATTAGACATTTGTTACGTATTTCAAATCCATCCTGAAGACATGCTTACTACTTTACTCTTACTGCATGAGTCTGAAAAGAACAATATGTTTCATGAAAGAGAATACTAAATACTGCTTAATGGTGAATGGAATAATTAAATAAAGGTGTATGTCTGCGAGAGATTACCAGAAACGTATTATAAAACTAACTGAACAAATAATTATTAAAAGGTCAGATTAAAATCAAACCAATGCAGCAGACAAGCAATGATATTAATAAAGATGACCTACCTAGTGTCTGATCATACTTCTCTGTCCCACTGAAGCTTGTGAAATAAACAAGACAAAAGACAATCCATAGCCAAATTACCTATCCACAAAATGCATACGTTATCTGATGGTAGCCAAGAGCGTGCTGTAACTAGGTTTGTCAGTTTATTTGATAAGCAGTAGCTGCTAATTAACTACTGTGGAACTGAAATTATATGTATTTATTTATCTCATCTCTGCTCTTTTGACTCAAATTCCATGTCAGAACAAGAGATAAACTTTTCACTTTTTCTTTGCTCAACAACACCAACACAGTCCTTAAAAATTGTATACAACCACGAAACGAATGGAACACAAACCTCTTAGTAATAATCCTTTCTTTATTCTAGCGCCTCGGTGAAAAATACCTTCTTGGAATAACACAGTCACTATAAGAATTTCATTTATACTCATCACAAACAGTAATTAACACATAATTAATTCATTAGAACACAGTTATCTTAAAGAACACTTCTCCAGTTTAGTTCACTATTAAAACCTATAGGATCCAATGTATTAAACTTCAGAATATAAATACATTCTTTATATAAAAGTTTCTTTTTCAAAACATCATCATTGATATAAAAACAATTAATTTTTTCTAAAACACTTCCTTTCAGTAGTGAAAAATCACTATTATGCATCAACATAAAATGAGAAGCAATCACCTTTTCCTGTTTGCAGTTTTTTATATCCCTAATGTTGTTGTGTCTTTTGGCTTTTCTCGGTTAGGGGTCACCACAGCGGAACTCCAGTCCGCTAATGATTGGCAGTAGATTTTTATGTGCCGAGTTGCCGGCCCTGACACACAATCTTCAATGAAGGTACGTCCATTCATGCATTGCTCCACACAGAAGATGCTCTAGCTGAGAATCGAACAGGACAACGTCTTACTGTGAGGTGACAACGCTACCGCAGCACCACCACCACAATAGTTTTTTTATATCCCTAATATGTTCTATAAATCTTGTATGGAACATTCTTTTGTTTTCTCCCACATGGACAACTCAAAATGTATATTACTCCTTTGGATTCACATGTATATCTGTCTCTACATGTGAATGGAACATTATTCACCTTTTTAAAGCATCCCGACAACCGCAGAGGACTTGTCATGTGACTATCCTCTGATAATTGGTGGCTGCATAGACTACACCAAGAGGACCAAGGGAAAATGATAAAGTGGTCTGAGGAATGACAAGGGGTAACAGCAGAGTCACCCACCAGCATCTGAGGTACAATATGAGCCAGTCTGACACCCAGAGACTCCCAGGCAACTTCCTTCTTCTTGTTCACAGAGGAAGGTTAAGCCATGGAGACCAGAGTTTAGTCTATTGGTAAGGCAAGGAAGAGACATTGAAAGCAGATAGTTGAGCCTTTAAACATTTCTGAAGTTTAAAATAGACAGCAAGTAGTTTTGAGGTACATAAACCACTGGCAGTCCCCCAAAAGCACAGTATCCTATCCCCAATACCCAAATACATAAAACCTGAGTAAAAATTATGTCATAAAATAAAGTTTTCCTCACAAAATGTTCACATAAGCGTTTACATGTACACTCCCTTAGAAGTGTACTGACAGTCCTAAAAACAATAGCTTTAAAAGACTAATAGCTGACTGATAGTTCCATAGGGCCCACTGAAGGAGCACTCTTTGGTGGTAAAAAAGCACTGAAGCTTTTTGTGCTCCAACTGTCTGTATACTGGGCTCCTTAGTACTGAAGAGTATGGAAGGACCCAGCCACAGGGAGTAGGGGGTTGGATCAATTTAGCGTAGGCTACTGCAACAGTGATCTATGCAATGAACATAGTACAGTTGTTTAAGTAAACTTACCATAACAGTAGATGTTCTAAATTGATCACTGTTGCAGTAACCTTCTCTCCAATCCCTCTAGCCCTCTTCTTTGCTTGGCTTTTCTTTTGTGTTACCAGGATGAGGATGTTTCACCCTTTTGTACATAGTATACTGCTGGGTTTGATGCCAAGCATTGTTCTCTCATGGCTCTTAACTGCCTCCTTTGCAAGAAATGCTCTGATGCTTTTTATATTCCCACCAGCTTTATATGGGGCTCCATCCAGTCACAGGAGTTAGGACCCATTTATCTTAGGCAACTGCAAAGTGATCTATTAGAACATTTTCTTTCATAGGTTCATAGATTACTACTAGGCTAACTGCCCTTGTGGGCCATTTTAATCCTAGCCAGTTACCCCATGTAAAAATCAAACCCTGCATCTTGTGTCTGTAAGGTAAAAACCTTAACCGTTATGCCATCCTCCCACCCTTAATAAGTTGGACAAAGAGCAGGAAAAGTAAGACATGAGAGGTTACACTGAGATTTGAACTCTAATCACTGGATTCAAAGTCCAGAGTGCTAACTATTGCACCATGGAACCACGTAAAATGCTTAGATCTGAAAGCCAATGATATTTTATTTTTATTTTTTTATTTTTTTGCATTGCATTTGTTAACAGGGTAAGCCTACTGGAAACAAATGACCCCTTTCAGGGGCAACTTGGGAGCACTGTCTGCTTACTTGAATTGCTCAGAGTCTCATAGTAGGCAAATGAAGGTGGAAGGAATCAAACCCTGTTACCATTTGGTTACAGGAAGTAGCTCCCCAACTGCTCAGAGCCTTAATCCTCTTCACTAACTAATCATGGTAAGATGTTCATCATTCCTAATGCTTCAGTGGCATTTTGTCTTATCTGCCAAGGTAACACGGTACGGAACATTTTTTAGAAGCTCAGACTCCCCTCCCTCTTTTTTCCTGTTACAGCTAATTTGCTGAGCATATCTTGTGAGGCAAGCCTTCAGCTGTCACAGGAAGTGAGTGTTCAGTCTTTTTTTGCCATCCAAAGAAGAAATTCCTCTGAATGTTCATGGGATCCAGTTCTGAGTTTTCCAGCTTACTGCTGAGATAAGCCCTATTTGGGGAGCTCCTTTCTCTCATTTTATTGCTAGATTTATTATTCTCTTTCTATTTTTATGTTTATTTAAAAAAATATTTGTTTTAATATTTTATTTCTATCAGTGTTTCCTTTGGGAATTTCTGTTGTGACAATGTTTATTTGGCTTCTGTCTTTGTCAAATGCTTGATTTCCCTGTTTCTGTGGAAACTTGCAGTGTTTCTCTCAGAAGTGCGTTGTATATGTGTGCTGTTAAACACCTGGGACTGCCACATGCAATCAGAACTGTGAATTAATCATCTCTACCATTACTGTTACTCTGCTTTATTTTTATCTTTTAACAGGTAAATATTGTTGAATTTTAATTTTCAATTTTTCACCATTTATACATTTTTAAAATATGTATGACTCTGCTCTGTATGTTTTTAACACTGGATTGTGATTTTAACATGATTGAAGTTACTTGAATGTAGTGCAAATATTTTACTGTGCTGTACTGTGGATATTTTACTCTCTGTGACAATAAAAAATAGTTTAAATTGCAATTAAATGTTATTTTATGGCAGTTTAATAAGGTTAAAGTGTGTGGAGCTAATTTTAACACTGGTTTGGCACATTGGTTGCTTTGGTGTTTGGACTTCATGTACTGGAAATTCTTTAAATTCTACTAACTAAGAACACAAACTGATTGCAGTTAACTATAAAGGATACTCTCAGATAAACCAAAAACAATACTAAAACGTGGAAAAGCTCAATTTATTCACATATAACAACAGAGCTTTCGGCAATCACCCTTCATCAGTGTTTAACATTCACTTAAAACATCATTCCTTTTATTTCTTAATCAGACATCGCACATGACACAGCGAACCAATGACACTAGATAAATAATTAATTATACAAATATGTTTAAAACTCATTCAGTTCTTAAAACAACCTTATAACATTCATTAAAATGTAAAAAATGTATACCTATATTGCAACTATTTTGCTGCTAAAATTGGTTTTATTGTTACCATATTATTTAACCCAGGCAAATTATCAGCTTCTAACCTAATAATCAATTTATATTCCGCTATTTCCAGTTTGGTGTTAATATCTCCTCCTCTCAAGTTCCTGTGTATTATTTCCAAAACTTTAAACTTAAAATCATGCATTTGACCCCTATCCAAAATATGTTTTGCTAAAACATTAGTTGTTATGTTCCTTCGAATCTCCAATTTGTGCTCAATAATGTGATCCCCCAACCGCCTTGAACACTTTCCTACATAGAAACATTCACATTTTACAAATGTCCCTAAATATACTATTGAGGAGGTATTACAAGTTACCTGACATCTAATTTCATACTTTCTTTTAGTTATTGGGTGTTAAAATTCTGTCATATCACAAATATTCCTACAATAACTTCAGTTATAACAGGGAGACTTTCCATATTTATTCACTATTGGAGCAGTAGCATTAACATTAAAATCTTTATAACATAATTGCCTTTTTAGATTCATGCCATTTCTATATGTAAAAATAGGTCCATCACCCAAAAGAGCTACAAGCTCAGGCATAGACAATAAAATTCTCTAGTACTTCTCTTGTCATATTATTGTATGTAGTAGTATATCGAATAATATTCACTTTCTGCAAACTACTCCTAGATGTTACTTCAGTTTCTATCACCTCTCTAAAATAAGTTTGTGCTATTTGCAATCTTCTGTCCAATACATCTTTCATAACTTCAACAACTACATCATTATTATAACCTCTAGTCACAAAGTCATGGACCAATTCTTCCATTTGCTCTCTAAGCCTAGTTTCATCCGTATTTAACCTGCTAACCCTCAAAAATTGTCCTTTCACTGTTTCCATGAAAAACTTGCTTACCATGCATACTTTTAATATGTGCATATTTATTCACTTGAACTTCTTTCTTAAATACACTTGCTTTTAACAAGCCAAATTCCCTATATAGATGAACATAAAGATATGAAATGCTATCATATGAGAAGTTCATTTTAAACTTCAAAAATGCTGTAGTACTATTTAAATACTCAACAAAATCCAATACATTTTGTTCACTTCCTTTCCATACCATAAAACAATCATCTACAAAACACTGATATAGTAAAATATTTTCTCTAAATTGGTTACATACTCATATTTCCACTGATTCAATACTGTATTCGCATACACGTTAGCCATGGGAGTCCCCATGGCAACACCTGCTACTTGTAGAAATGGCTGACCATCAAACATAAAAACATTCTTCCTTAAAACAACTTCAGTCAGATGACACATACCTTTTGTTGATCTCCTGTTCATGTCAGCATTCTTACATAAAAATTCACGTACAGCATTAATGCTGTAATCATTCAGAATCACAGTAAAAAGAGAATTTATGTCAAGCGTTACCATCATATAGTCATTTTCCTTGTTGTTTTTATACCACGTATATAACTTTGTTAAAAAGTCCCCCTTATTCTTTATATAGCTAGGGCAAAGGAGTAGATACTTACTTAAAATATTTAGCACATATAAAGATAGGGGTTCTGTCACCCATCCACTCCCTGAGACTATAGGCCTCATTGGTGGCATGGATACAGACTTATGCAATTTGGCGATACCATATATTACTGGAATTCTTGGGCATGGAACCATAAGATAATTAAAAAGGTCCAAAGAGATGTCGCCTTGTAGTTGTAAATCACACGCAAACATATTAACATCAGTCATATATTTCTTAATATCAATAAAACTAATTTCTTTAAAAGTGCTTACATCTAATAAAAATTAATTCATCAAATTGACATACTCAGACTTACTGAGTGGTAAAATAGCACTCCTTTATCTGCCTGCTTTATAACTACATTACTGTTCTTGCCCAATGTGGGTGCAGCCATGGATAGTGTGGATAGTGAAGCTGTCTCTGAAATGGTATGTGCCATTAGCATAAAACTGGCATTTGATCATAAAAGTATGCATCCATTTGCCAGCATGGTTATAGTGACCAGTTGCCAGGCAATCTGATGGCTGCGCCAATGACTGCATCCTGGGCCACTAGTGCCTTCAGTTGGTATGACTTGTCCATGTCCTGATGTGCCATGTCACACTGCATATATCTGAGGATGTCCTGTAATCCCTGCAGTGGTTATAGTTGCTCATGCAAGTCATGCAGTACACTCAGTGTCTCTGATATGGTATGAGTAGTGTCCATTTGTGCCTGTATCACTGACCTGCATATCTGCTGATTAATTTCATTGGTGTCTGTCAGGTCTTGGACTGTCCTAAATCAAAGCAGCAATGATCACCTACTCACCTCTTTCTGTGCTGGGTGCCTGTTCCTTGGAGGTGGTGCAGGCCTGTGATGGCATTTTGTGATGATGACACCTTAGCAGTGGAAGGTCAACATGGGTGATACATTCTTCACTGAGCACATATGATACAGGAGGGTCATCTTGCCTTTCTACCATCATCTCTGCTGTGAGTGATGTGTGTGTAGCCTCTGCAGTTAGTATTGCTGATCTAACCACTGTGATATTAGACTGTGCCATGAGCATAGTGATGTCACTGCCAACAATTGCTAACCCGTTGACATCAGACATGGCCTGACACGTTTTGCTGGATTCTCACCTAATGCAGCAAAAACATAAAGTAAAGCACAGCTTCAAGGCAAGCACAACTCCAGGGTGAAAAATTCTCAAATAATTCATTCTGGTACCTTGGCCTTTCGCCTTCAAGGAATACAAGTGCATAAACCCCCCCCCCCCGATTTTATAGTCATCCAAAGTGTGATTAACACCATATTAACACCATAATTAAAACCAGTGTTACCTTACATAATTAAAGGCATAGAACATAGTGTTACATCTTGTAAGTGTACCATTTTTACAAATATAATTAAATCACAGTAACTTAAATATTGAATTATACCACATAAAAAGCATTTTAACATCCTTTCAAAATACACCTTATTTTTTAAAAAGTATATATGACAAACTCCTAAATTCATCTACAAGGTTAAATTACTTTCTTTGTACATGCCCCTAGGTTGAAGAGTTCTGAAATTTATTAGCAATTTGCTTTTTAACTTATTTAGTTAATTTCTAAAATTGCCTCCATTATTCATAAGGGGACGTGCCAGTACACTAAAGAATAAATCTTTACTACATCCCTCATGTACTGACATGAAATGTTCTGCTACTGGACTTAGAAAATTTCTTTTTCTAATATTCCCTAAGTGCTCCATGATTCTTACTTTGACTTTCCTTTTTGTTTGACTTTGTACCATTTCACCATCTCACAACCACAACCTAAGATATAAATAACTCACTGTGAATTACAATGGAAAGTTTCCCTGGCCTTATAAAATTTACCATTAATTTTAAACCCATCAAGATTCTTCACCCTATTGCAGACACTACAATTTCCACATGCACGCATGCCTACTCTGCCTACATTCATTTCCCTTTCACCATTTCTACTTAGTATTTCTTTTAAGTTCCCAAATCTGCTGTATGAAAAAGTTACATGCTCAGGAAAAATATGTCCTACACTAGGGTCCTCTCTTACCGTGTACCAACATTTCCTGATCATTTTTGCAACTCTGCATGAGAAAGGGGAACATTTTGTAACAAAAAAATATTTTATTTTCCCCACTTAACTCCTGAACTTCATTCTCATTTTGTTTTAAATATCCTTTTTCCTATTTTTCCTATTTACCTCACTTTTTTGACCCCTAGGACAGTATCTTCTGTCCTGTAGCAGTCTTGCAGGGTATCCTCTGTATTTTAATTTTAATCTGTCAATAGCCTCCCCTAGAAATACTTTTTTTAAGATCTCTTTAGATGTATTGAAATAAATTATTTTCAGTTCTCCTGTGGGTAAAGCCTTGATTAAATGAGGGGGATGAATGCTTTCTGCATGTAGAAAATTGTTGACTGCAGTGGGTTTTCTGTGAGGTTTAAATTATATTCTATTTTCCACACTCACATATAATTCTACACCCCAAAAGGTAATGTAAGTGGAATTAATTTCATGGGTGAACTTTAAACCATGTTCTGTGTTGTTGTTCAGATCCTGCATAAATTCCAAAAATTTCTTCTGCTCACCTTTGCATACAAAATCAAATCATCTATGTGCCATAATATACCACATTCTCAATAATGAACTTATTTTGATAGACAAATTTATTCTCAAAGCACCCATATAAACAGTAGCATATGAGGGGGCAAAAGCCACCCCCATTGCTGTGCCTTTTTTCTGGAGAAAAATTGCTTCTCCCATCTGAAGTAGTTATGTGTCAAACAAAACTTCCAACAATACTAGTGAGAATGAAGAACGGGGGCCTTCCCCCATCATTCTTCCCATTGCTTCTAGGCCCTTCCTGATTTCAATATTTGTATACACTGATTTTAAATCTACTGTAGCCCAGTAGTAATACTTTTTGCCAGCTGAGCTTCTTTAAGTTAACACACAAGTCTCCTGTATTTTTTTGTGCTTCTTCAAATGAAAATCCCCAAATTTTCCCGTATTTTCTATGTATGATCCTAACATAGAAACTATGGGTCTACCTGGGTGGGGTAGGGGGGGTGGGGGTATTCAAGTTTTTATGTATCTTCAGTAAAGCATAAAATCTTGGATCCCTGGGTTCCCTATTAAACAATTTCTGAATGTCTTTTTGATTCAGGAATCTTAGCTGTTCCCCTCTTACCAAGATTTCCAAAAGTTTCCCATTAAATCTGGATAATGGAATTATATCCAACTCAATATAATCATCTGTTTCCAAAATTAGATCATTTACCATCCTATCATAATCCTTTCTATCCATTATAACCCAGTTGCCTTCCTTATCCGCTTGTCGGAACACACATTTATCTGCATGCAAACACACTGCTTGTAGTTCATTCCATTCCTTTTTTGATAAAATGTAATTCCTTTTTTCCTTCAAAAAATGCATCAAACTCACATTCTGTTTGACTGCAAACAATATGTTCAAACATTTTAATGCACATGGATGTCTTTGAAGGGATCACCTACAGAACACCCGACAGCCCAAAACACTGTCACCCATATGGCCGATGCCATATGGTCGACAATCACAATATTGACAGCACCAGAACTTCACAAAAAAGGAAAATAAAATTTCCTTTTTTGTGCTAGCAGGGGGGCTACACCCCCCTGCAACCCCCGTGGGGGGCTCTGCCCCCCACACCGCCATCCCTTTAATATACCAACTCTGAGATCGCACTACAGTGCAAGAATGGAAATGTTTCCATTCCGCACTATTGGGAGATAGCGTTTCCCCATTGTCGATATTCTGAACGTCGGCCATATGGGTGTCGGCGTTGTGAGCTGTTGGCATTCTGTATGGGACCCCTTTGGAGGCATAAATTTGCTATTATTAGAGGGAAAATGTGGAACATACAGATGACCATAACCTGTGTCAAATTTATTATTTAACATAACATCAACTTCAGACATAATTTCACCCCCTTCATCAACAGGTTCATTGATATCAGCAAATGCTTCAATGTCAGAGGTGCTTAAATCTAAATGTTCATCATCATTTTCATTTTCTAGAACTCTTTCTTGGTCCTGACAATCAGCACCAACATTCTCATCTTTTTTCATACTAAAAAATACTTTCAGGTACAACTTGCGACAGAAGCATTTTGCATCTATCATTGCATCAGCCAAACCCGGAACTCTAGTAGGTACAAATTTCGGACCAAGTTGTAAAACTTTCTCCAGGTCCGAAGTTAACACCAAATTTGACAAATTCACTATCCTGAAATCTTCCCCTATTTCATTGTTCTCTTCATTAATCAATGTAGGCATTTCATTATTGATTTCCAGAACCCAGGTTTGGTTGTGCAATGAGGCACCCTCTGACAAATTCACAGGCACATTTTATTCTAAAACCTCAGCGTTAACAAAAGTACAAGTTCAATATTACGTAACACTGTCTCCCCAATAGATATCAACTATTATTCAGCAGCATTTATTGCGGGTTTTAAATCTTTACTACCTTCATTTTGAGTATCAACAGTATCAAAAAGGTTTTCAAACGTATTAACATTTGATTTACTTCCGTTTTGCAAAAACGATTCAGAACTAACAATATCCATAATTTGACCAGGTTCCCCCAATGCACGGGAGTCTTTATCAAAATTACATACATTAAACACCTTATGTTTCCCCGTGCATTTCACATTTAAGTTGTGAGTACTAGGTGAACATTTACTAGTTTGGTCATAGTTATAACTAAGAGCCACATAATTTCCCTTACTTTTTGTTATCTTGTCCACTGTTTCTTCGGCCCTTCCGAAAATAACTCCTACTGTGTCATTGTTTTAGGGAAAGCATTTCCCCTGTTAAGTTTTTCAATGCACTGCTTGCTTCCCTGGAGTTGTGCTTGCCTTGAAGCTGTGCTTTACTTTATGTTTTTGCTGCATGTGAGGTTTGAGGTGAAGTGGTCTGGTGTGTATTCTCACCCAATGCAACCTTCAAATGCATAAAGGTAGCATACCTGTAACATTGCTAGATCATATTTCTGTCACCACAGTGTGGCGGACAGACTGCTGCAAGCCAGATGTATACACAGCCTATGGACACATGCACACCTTATGTTATAGTTTTTTGCTATTGCAGGTGTGGTGTCTCTGTTTGATAGATATGCATACGTATTTGTTTGAATAAATCTTTCACAGTTATAATGCACCATTCTAAAGGAATGGTACATGCTACTGCTCACCTGGAGCATCCCCTACAGACACTTGGGTAGTTGTCTGTAGCCCATCTTCCACATTCAGTCCACCACTAGGTGAGGTTTATCCCACTTTTCCTATTGATATCAGGGATTCCTTCACTTGTAAGAGACAGCTCTGTGTTAGTGGTCTACCCCCTGGGGTAAACCTGTCCCTGACTATTTCCTCTGTCTCTGTCTTGGTGTGCAGTAACATATCAGTTATCCTGCAATGCACCTGTATAGTTGTCTTATTATGGCTACCAACTGCATTGATGTTTTGCATTAGAAGGCCCTATCTGCTCACCCTTCTTATGAATATGCATGCCTTATGCGTGCAAGGCCTGTAATAGTGCCTCAATCTCCTGTATTTTGAGTCTTTCTCGCTGTTGATATTCCTTCGGTTCCATGACAAGATATGTACACATGTAAGTTACAATGTGGATTAGTGTGACAGTACACGACTGTGCATGCCAGGTGACAGCTGTCCTCAGTACTATGAGCAGAGCCCTTATGGTAGCCACAGCCCTTTGTGCTGTTATAGTGTAACCATACTAATAGTGTTCCATAGTGTGACAGCAGTGGTAATGTTAGCCATGCTTGCTATCCATTGGAACTGTGATGACAGAACAGTTGTCACCTGCTATTCTACTGTTCTCCTGTCCTCTATAAGAAGTCATTCAGTCAATGTGCATATGGAATGCTGATGCAATATCTACAAAGCAGGGCAATGACAAGGCCTAAATATGGTCCTTGTGTCCTCTCAGGTTGAGACCCCAGCAGAAATGCAACCTGCCCTGCCCTGTCCATTGTGCTACATCAGGATGAGCCCTCTAGTAGGACTACAGCATGTCCTGTCCTGTCCCTATATCCTGACACATTGGACTGCCCACCGTGCATGTAAGTCTCCCGTCATGTCATATGCAGTGTTATCCCACACACTTCTCTGCTTCATTATTGTACCTATTTTGTCCATGTTTCCTTGTGTGGTCACTTCAGTCCTGAGGTTCATTACCAATAGTCCTGTTTGCTGTCAGACTGCTTATATATATATATATATATATATATATATATATATATATATATATATATATATATGGGTCTACTTCTTTTGACCTAACTTTCATTTGCCTGGCACTCATTTCCCTGACCCCATTTGACTGAAATTTCATTTGCCTGACACTTCATTTGCCTGACACTTCATTTGACTGACAAGTATTATGCCCCCTTTCCCACTGCAGTGCGACCCTGGAGTTAGAATATATAGTTGGAGGGTGTGGGGGGCACAGCCCCCCACAATGGGGGGTTTGGGGGGCAAAGCCCCCCACTTCATTTCATATGATATTGTTAACTTTTGATGTAATATTGCTTAGTGAAAAAAAAGTAAGTGGGGGGCTTCTCCCCCCATACCCCCATTGTGGGGGGGCTGTGCCCCCCCTAACTATATATTCTAACTCCAGGGTCGCACTGCAGTGGGGAAGGGGGCATATTCCATTTTCTTGCTAATAATACTTGTCAGGCAAATGAAGTGTCAGGCAAATGAAGTGTCAGGCAAATGAAATTTCAGTCATTTGGTCTCAGGCAAATGAGTGTCAGGCAAATGAAAGGGGTTCAGGCACCTAGGCAGCGAGACATTTCCCTGTGGTACATTTGACTGGGGACACATGGCTGAAGTGACATTCAGCTGCAGCGAAATATGGCTGTTTGCAAATTCCCTGTGGGCAAAGAGAAGAATATGTTGCCATGCCCACAACTTCCATAACCAAATGCACAGGGGGAAAACAATGTCCATGGTCCCCAAGGCAAATAAGACAGCAGGAAATATGGCAGGCATTAGCAGCAGGCTGCCCAGAGGGCATGTCAGTGGCAGTAAGAATGCAGTGCACAATGGGCAGTGCCTTTATAAGTGATGTGCATGGACCACTACCCCCTTCACAGTGTCTAGGGAACATTACCTTAAATGCATACTGGAGTATGAATGTGAGTACACTAGCATTCAGGATTTCCTCCATGCTGTAGCACACTTCTACATGTTGTAGTTACATAAGCATGTACTGTACACTGAGCACAACACTCATTACTTCTTCTGCCACCATGCATTTGGTTATTAAAGCTGTGAGCATGGCAGTGTGCACCTCTCTTTGCTCACAAGGAATTTGCTAACAGCCATATTTCTCTGCAGCTGAATGTCACTTCAGCCATGTGTCCCCAGTCAAATGTACCACAGGGAAATGTCTCGCTGCCTAGGTGCCTGAACCCTATTAAAATATGTTCAAAGACATACATAAGTAGTTCTGTAAAGGAAAGAATACAGACATAATTCAAAAAGGCCACATACAAACCTCTCCAAGAAATGCAGTGAATTCAGCTTCTGTGGCACTTCAGTTGTCTTTTTCTTCCAACAAACTACAAGGTCAAGTAAATGACAGGAATATGGCATATTCAGAGAGCATATATAATTGAAATGAATTAGAGTTCATTACAGCGATACCCCTGTATAACTCATGGTTTCTTCTATAACAGAAACTTGAAGAAACAACAGTATGTGTTTTGTCTAGTGCACACGGCCCTATTAAAACACACACAGGGACACATAGACACACACACTAAAACAGAACAAAACAAGTTTCTTCTTATTTTACATGAATTTAGTGGTTAAAAAGACTTCAGTACCTCAGACAATTTGGTATTTTCACTAATATGTGCCTGCAAGTCTAACATTTATGTTTTCACCACTTGTATATAAAGGAGAGTCAGTTAAAATTCCAGTACATCTTGTTTAGCTTAAAATGAAGACAGCATTTCTTTATATTTGCTTTCTGCAGATGAGGTGAGAGAAGCTATCTTAGATGGCAGATCGTAAGTAAAGTATCTTGGGATCTTATACATGAATGAGGGTAGAGGAGATTTGGAGAAAGGCCAGTGGATGGATGCTTCAGGCTTTGTACCAGACCATGATGGATAAACAATAACTGAGTCACATATTGGAGCTTTCAGTTTACCAGACAGTATATATCCCCATCAGTTATGGTCATGAGCTCTAAGTAGTGACTGAAAGGGTACTGTCATGGATTCAAGCAATAGAAATGACTTTCCATTTCAATGTAGCTGGGATCACTCTCCATGATAGTGTGAGGATTTTAGCAATGCAGAAGAATCTCACAATACAGCCATTACTGATCTATGTTAAAAGGAGCCAGTAGGGCTACATTGAGCACCCAGTCAGGATGCTCTGGGGTGTTACCCATGGAAGGTACAACAGACATGGGTTACTGGGGTAAGAGATTATTTCACTCATCTTGTCTAGAAACTCCTGGAATTCTCATATGATGAACTAGAAACTGTTGTTGAGAATAGAGAATTTTAGTCTAAAGTGCTCAGTTTGCTACTATTACTGCCCTATCAGGTGGGAAAAGTAAATTTTGGATGACTTTTTTAAGATTCTTTTGAGAACAAAATAGCATGCCACTCAGACCTAGTGTATTGCTTGTCTCTTAGTCCTTTTGAAAGCTTTGACACTAGCTACATAGATCAGATGACTAATGAATATCTTGGGGCTCTTTTTTTTTAATTTTTAGCACTGTCATTCCCATTATTTAAACCAAGTCTTTATTGTGCTTACATATGAAAATGAGTCTTTGTTTGTAAATGCTGGTAAGCCCCCTGTTTTGAATAATGAAAAACAACTGCTTCATTAGTCCTATAAACAATATGCAACAGAGTAATGAAGAGCTACTGTTTGTGTTTCCAAATGTTCAATGACCATTACTCCAGTATTGGAAGCATTGAAAGATGCAATTGTTACAGCCTCAGTGGAAATGGATTCTTAGCACCTCACCCCCTGCTTCCAGGTCCATTTGAATAAAGTGACGTTCTTCAAGTAATTGCACCAAAACCAGACCTTGACTATAGATGATTTGGACTCAGCTGGGGGAGATTACTTAAAATGCAGAGCACCTGGGCAACAACATGCTAAAGAAACATATCAGTGTCAAAGAGACAATGACAGTAATCCTGGCTATATCCATTCTGATTCTATATGGAAACTAGAGGCACTGCATTTCATCCCAGACGATACAACAATTGTGCGACAAATAAAAAATAAACAAGCAAGGAGGCATGCACTCTTACATGATGTGAAATCTAGCAGTGGGAGTGAGGGAAGCAGCTCTACATTCAGAAATGCACCCTAGCACCTCCTATATCCTATCACAGTGAAACATTCTGAAAGATCATTTGAGCAGGTCAGAGGCATACTCCCATGAATACTTGATCTGGTGTCATTTTCATTCATTCCTCATCTAATGGGTTCATATCCAAGACTCAGATCTGACTCGACCGCTTCTCAAAGAGTGTAGGATCCTAGAACTCTAGATCTCCTCCCTTTACCCATATTGCCTCACCAGCCTAATGTACCCCAGATCTCATTTGCCACCAGAAGATACAGATGTGGATTGTGAACTCTTAAGCATTGTGGTGTACTTTACAAATTTTTTCCTTGTTGGCTTTTATGTGAGTCTTGGTCTTTTTCATATTTTAATTGACTCTTTCCTCCCTCTCATAATATAGTGATTGCTGCTCCTAATTACCATTTGTATTAGGTCATTTTCTAGCTCCCTTCATTGTTATTCATTTGTACTCCTCGAATACTGTTTTCTACCATTGCTGGTAGTTTTTTATTATTACCCTTACCTCTCCTTTTTCATTTTCTTTAAAAAAAAAAGAGTTTGTTTTGTTAGTTAGTTAGGTAATGGATTTTTTGTGGCACTTGGTTTCAGCTATTTTTAGTAATTTAATTTTCTGCTTAGCAATATGTCATAAAAACCTTTGGGTTTCAAGAAGTGAATTTCGTGTGGGCATAAGATCCCAAATTCTGATGCCCACAGGGAATGTGCTTATTGTTTGGGCCTGGCTCACTTGGATATTGACTGCAATATCTGTGCTAATTTCAATTCTTGGGCCCTGACTGATAGCAAAAACAAACTGAATCTAAGGTGTTGCTTACCTTCCAAATCTTCCTCAGTACCTGGGACTCAAGCCCGTAAGAAGCCTGATAAACATAAAGGTGATCCTCAATCCAAGGAAAGGGAGATTTGAAAATAAATTCCTGACTGTCTTTCAACTTCGATCTCAGCTTCTTCCACAGAGCCACCTGCCAAGATGTTAAAAGTCAGATCCATTGTTACCATATCTGACTTTTCATGCTGCAAGTTCTCCTTGGATCTGTACTCCTCCATTGCCATCCAAGTCTATTCCATCCAGGCTTCCCTGTCTATTTTTTAAGGAGTCACCCAGAAAGCATTGTTAACCCCCTTCCAATGCTTCTTCTCTTCACTCCTCCAGATGCCTTTCCGAAGCAGATGTGGCCAAGATGATAAAGCAGTTCCTCAGTACACTGATACAGATGGGGGTCATTTTGGCTCCTACCCCCTCTGTGCTTGAGAGCCAGCCACAGACTGCTTCCTCTTTGATGCCTCCTTCTCAAGCCACATCCACAGCCCTTCCACTTTTCTATCATAAGTTTGAGAATTCTAACTGTGTATGCCACATTTACAAGACATAAAGCACACTTACTGTAGAATCATAGTGCTTTGCAGAACATGGTTTAATGTTATTAAATAATTTTGGCAGGAGGGCTTTATTGTCAGAAGCACCCTGTGTTCTGGGTTGCACCTCCCACATCCTGGTTGCTTACACATATTAACTCTGAGATTGCTAGACTTTAGAGTATGTGGAATACTCCAAGCTACTGCCGTCTCAAATTTAGTATATATATATATATATATATATATATATATATATATATATATATATCTATATATATCTATATATATATATATATTTATATATATATATATATATATATATATATGCTCTTTTCTTACAGTTCCTGTTTCAGAGCCATCGGTTCCAAGATCGTTTTGGGGTGTCTTCTTTGGATCTGAAGAAAATTGTTTCTTCAACTCTGTTGGTTCCTCTGAGTCAACTGGCACAAAGCATCTGAGAGCCAAATTATCGGCGTGGAGTTCGGGGCCTTGGAGTTGACTCCAAAGCTTTTGGAGCCATCTCTCCCTCTTAGAGCCTCTACGCTAGATAGTTTAGGTCTAACTCCCTCCTCAGATTGAGTGGTGATGAGGCTGCCGGGGCTGACAATCTGAGAGGGGTTAGTTTCACATCCATCAATTTCTGTGTCTCCTAGGCATTCCACTTTTGAAAAAGTGGAGAGGGTCTTCTCTATGCCTAGAGAACAGACACCACTGCCACCATCAGATCAAACAATTTTACCTCCTTGTATTCAGTTTCCAGAGCCTCGATCAACTCTTCCACTGGGACAGCCAACCCAAACTAACCTTCAGCCAGTCCATCAGGGCCTTGTTATCTCTTCCTGCACTTCCACGTAACATGCTACTGAGGAAGCCCTTCACAAGAGAAAGTGCAAAAGGAGACAATTAGATTCCCTGCAGGAATCTCTTACTGAGGACACTGGTTTTGATAAGGGGGAGGGGGTCCCCCAGATCACCACCTTTCTAGAGATCCTGGAGCTCCTCAAACAAAGAGGTGGTTGGTCTTCTGATACTCCCTCCCAAGAGTAATTGGGGTTTCTGAAAGCTTTTGGATCTATCCCACCTACCTCCAGGGTGACTCCCTTCCTTGCCAACAAGCTTGTAGATCTGGTCTGTCGGCAGGCATGGAGAGAGATGGACATGGTAGAGCCAATTCCTAAGAGACTGGATAAAATTCTTTCCCCTCCTAAAGACCATGCTCATTTGAGTAAGGGAGTCCCTTTTGATGCCATGGTTGTTGCTGTAGCTACAAAAAAGGAACTAGCAGAGCACAGTTGCTCTGTTCATCCTCTTAATAGGGAGCTTAGGGTGCTGGACAGAATTGGGGTGTGTGTCTTTGCTTCAGTGACCTTCACAGTTAGGTCACTCAATTATTTGGCACGTTTCACAGGACTACAATGAGATCTGATCAAGGAGCTTACCAAAACTTTTTTGGGGTCCATGTCCTCCGAAGATGGGAATAAAATTTATTCCCAGATGGCCACCCTTCAATCTATCTCTATCTTATCCATGATGTTGATCTCCCATGCTGTGGAAGGTACCTCATGGGCAGCAGATTCAGGCATAGCCATTAGAAAACATGCCTTTATGCACTTATGTGACTTTGCAGAACCATTTAATTCTTAATTTGTTAGTGCAACCTTTGACAGATCATCTCTCTTTCGCCGCAAGTTTAAGGACATATTTTCCAGGTGTGAACATGTAGGAAAGACCGTGTCTGCTGTGGATGTACATTTTTCTACCCATCAAAGGCCCTTCTCTAGGAACCAACAAGGTGGTAGAAAGATGTGTTTTAAAAAGTCCAGGGGTCCTTTCCAGTTGTCACGTTGAGATAGGGGCAGAGGGGGAACTGGAATGGAAGACCCTGCCTTCATGGCAGAGGTGATCAGCAAAACCAGGGATTTAGAG
>NC_056734.1:707267139-707409639 GCF_019279795.1 Protopterus annectens
AGGTCAAAAACCTGACATACTTCAAGTACTTTCCTTATATTCTAAATGCTATTCATAGAATATGGTAAGACACATAATTTTCTCACTGCATTATAGTGAGTCTTTTTTTACTGTATCCCCCTTTGCATATCAGTCCAGCTGATCAACAGGTGCTCAGTGTTGTTGTAACTGCTTCTTCCTTAAGTATACCCAGTATTGCCACCAGGGACTGGGACAGCTATGGCCATCTGAGGATTGGGAAGGAGAAAGGGAAAATGCAATGCAGAGCAACCCAGAAGTGTCACATAGGCCTTCTTAGTGCACTGGAACTTGTTTTTGTTATGTCCTAACTTGGTGGGGCTGCTTGAAATCATACACAATACTATGTGTAACATCAGTTAGCTTCCAACCCAATAGTATGCCAAATTCAGTGGCTATCCACTGTGCAATTCCAACATTACCCCCATCACTGATGGAGTGATAGGTCACATAAAAAACTCCACACTGCCTCTGTAAATGGGTAAGCTTATTGTAATGAGGCTTACACAAAGTTCATGTGCATCCATAAAGTAGCCTGTCCAGTCATCAGGCTGAGCCAAGGGTAACTGACTATTCTGAACATTACAAGTCAACCCATAGAGAAGATAGTTATGATTGTAGAGCGAAAACAGCTGGCAGGCAATATTAGGT
The DNA here is from genome assembly GCF_019279795.1 of Protopterus annectens. Classification (NCBI taxonomy): domain Eukaryota; kingdom Metazoa; phylum Chordata; order Ceratodontiformes; family Protopteridae; genus Protopterus; species Protopterus annectens. Next base: position 707,267,809 of record NC_056734.1, read on the forward strand.
TCTGAAACATCTATTTATGCAAATATATATATATATATATATATATATATATATATATATATATAGCGCATGTTATCATTACTTAAATGGTAAAAATGCCAAATCACAAAAAGGCAGATCCATTTAATAAACTGCGGAAAGAGCTGTAAATGATAAAACACAACAAAACAGTTTTTTGCAGGGGGTCAACGCCCCCTACATCATCTGCTAGTTATATATACTAGTTCTGAACATTTTAAAAAGGGAAACCACGATTATCCTCAATATCAGTGATCTCATACTAACTCCAATCCTTTATGTTCAATAAAACATGAATCAATGAAAGAATTTGGTGATTTATGCTTCAGCATTAAGAATCTTAAACAGAATGTATTGCACCGATCTATTTGGAGCAAGGAACATGATGAAACATGAGTTAAGTTGACATCTGCTTAGTCAACACAATTTGATTGACTAAGCAGATGGTCAACAGCTGTGCAAGATAGTACAGTTCTCAGGGAAGGGGAATATGCCTTTTCCTTGATGGAAAATAGTTTTCTTATGCTGTCTGGATGTTATCCCAAATGTTATACTACATTAGGTATATTCAGTAGGGAGGTAGTTTTCATGCTGTTTGGAAGAATGCCATTGGTTTCTATGGTGGTGTGTTTAGGATAATAACTTATATTATAGTTGTCACTGGTGGCACCCCTATGCTACAGCAGTTAGCAATGCTCCCTCTGAGCACTTAGATCACCCATTAATTTCCTCCTCAACATACCGTCTGTGCTAGTTCTAAATTCTTCTCATATGTCTCTGTGGGTTTTTACCCGGGTCACTTGTTTCCTCTCATATTTTGAAGAATACAGATTGGAAAATTGATGATGATGTACATTTACTATAGGAGTAAATGCAATTTGTGTGTGTGTGTGTGTGTGTGTGTGTGTGTGTGTGTGTGTGTGTGTGTGTGTGTGTGTGTGTGTGTGTGTGTGTGTGTGTGTGTACATGTGCTTGAAAATTTGCTCTCAGTGTAAATGACCACTTAAACTGAGAGCAGGTCTTATGGAATCTGGCACCAGGTATAAGTCACTTACACTTACACCAAGCCTTTCAGAATCAGGGAAGACTTACACTGAGAGCAACTCTTTTGGAATCTCACCTTAAGTACTTAGAGTTGACATTTTTATGAATGAATGTTCATAATGAGAAATGCGCAACATCAGAGAAATGGAGAGGCTGAGATGATTTGCAAAATTAAGTAATCCCTTTTTCCTAAGGCTGTGTAACCTGAGAATTAAGTTATATTTATGTTCAGACATTATAAGGACTAACTCTGTCTCTCTTATATCTATTGCTTTCAGGAATGCAGGGATAAAATCCGACTGCCCTACAACCCTAAATAGTATAAAGCAAATCTCAAAAATTAAATGCACCTATTTTTCAAAGATAGCACTTTAGAAATGTTATATAATTCTGCATTATATAATATTACACCCAAAAAGATGAAAAAATCATTTTATTATTATATTGTATTATACTATCACATATATTTACAGATGTTATATTTATCAATAGATGAGTCTGTCATTGTTTTAACAGAAAATGAAGCATGCTGTGGAAGAAAAAGTCAGTTTATCTATTCCATTCTTTATTCTTAGCTAGTATGTTTAGCTTTCTGCTTCTGTACTCATCTGTTAGCTCACCACCCATTCACTGCTTTATTGAAGGTCTTTGATGTTATTGTTGGCAACCCATTTGTATTTCCTTTTCCATTTATCACCTCTTTTTCCATGAAAACGTACTTTGTAATGCCTAGGCAATACTTTGTACCTTTAGTCTTGTAGCCATGCCCTCTCATCCTTCCTCCATGTTTCCTCATGAATGGCATGCTATCATACATCCCCCAAAGGGATTGTATACTCATATCCTATGTCCTCACTCTCAACAATTAGCCTGAAGTGAGAATAAATATAGCTCCTCTACCTAATCCTTGTGCTCGTTGTCCTCCATTTCTTTTCTTACCATTGTGGCCTTCTTTATCTTCTTGACTGCCTCGATAGCCTTATCTCTGTATGGTCACTTGAAATTACCACAGCATTCCTCCGTAGTCTGAGAGTGAACTCGTAATGGGGTAATATAACTTTTTTCCTTGAGTCTGCAGCCTAAGGATAGAGCTCAGAATCTTATTGCCATTGCATATAGCTTTCTCAGTTTGTATCTGGTAACTCATTTCTGCTGATGGTATACACCTTTTGCTTCCTATGTCTTGTCTCCTAAGCTGCATGCCATCAAATTGTGCCTTCATTTTCTTTTAAACATTTATTGCCTCCACCTTTTCTTGTCTATCCACAAGTGAGAATATATTTATGTCATGAATTCTACTGCTTGTCCTGCATTGTTTTGGTTTTCTTCACTATCTTGATATACTTATCCATATATGTACACCAGATTTGACCATGTCCATTCAGCTGTGACCTCACAGGTCTCTGGCCAATGGTACTAAAATGTAATCGATATCTGTAGTGTGCTTTTTGAAGGATATACTTTAGAATCACTCAAACCTTGGCTACAGATTTGGCTACAGATTTTCTCATTTTTTTCTCATGTCGTACCTGTTCATTCATTCTTCGGCTTTTACCAGTTCAAGATATTTTTCCTGACCTTTGTTTTTTATGGTTTCATTTCCCAACTGGTATTTCACTTTGGGGTTATTATATGCTGATTTATGCCAGTAGAATCAAAGATTTCTTATAACTAGAACAGCTTTACTAATTTGAGCAGCTGTGTAGGTCTAGAGTCCAGTCAGTAGCGTGTTCTCTCTACATTGTTTATTTGTTTAAGTTTATAAGGCAGAAATGTTTTTTGTATGGTACCAATAATTACAGTCAGTTTTGATGCGCACATTTCTATTATTACACTTCGTAACTTTAAAGCGTAATAGACAAATATTGTATTGAATTATCATTGCATCTCTTATTGTGAACAGCTTGGGTTATAGTGATACATTTTATCATCAGACAGAAAAAATAATTGTCTTGTTAACAGCATAAAAATAAGATGCAATGAAAATTTTGATTTTCTTATTGCTGTGAACTCATGTTGCCCTGTATCCTGTACCCCACTAGCTGTCAGATGTTATAGCATGCTTTCTTTTAATAAGGATTCTATGATTTAGTCATCACTTGATATCAAGCTGGTAAAATCAATAGTTTCAGCCTCTGCTGTGCTTTATATATGTGAAACAAACTCATAGCTACTGTTTTACATTCCTTGTAAAACTATTCCTGCTCTTGTTATTTGTTCAGTTTGGTTCATGGGTATTACTTATTCAGTATCTATAGGTACAATACATTGTGCCAGAATCAACAATAACAGTAAATAACTTACATTACTAAATCATTCGTATTGCTTTACTAAGGATAATGTTAAAATTATGAGCACTGTAGTGGCAATCCTTGGTACAGTGATACTGAAATTGAATATATAGTGATTTTGTATAAACCAGGCTGTAGTACCTCTGACTAGCCCCTTTACTCTGTAACAGAAAAACAGAGGTGTCAGAGTTAGCTATAGAAGGAAGAAGAGTGTGGGTACACTGCATGGCCACACTAGGGGTTATGGGAGAGAGGACTCCTGAAAAAATGCCATAATGGCCATAAAGTACGGGCTATAGGAGATACTTTTTTTTTCTCTTGAAAACAAGTGTTAGAAATAGGGATACAGGATATAGGTGCACAAGACCCTTAGGGGATTCTCTGAATTTCTTTAGTAATTACACATTACTTTCATAGCTACAGAACAATTGATGGCACCACACGTCCAGCTCCATTTATTTTGATTAGCAATTAAGAAGAAGCAAAAAGGCTTGACCACCTTTTCTTTGACATTATTAAAAATACAACACATAATTTTCTCCTATATATCTTATGTAGTTTGTTAAATAACACAATGCTCTCTAAACTGTCTATTAAAAAAAAACAAACAAAAACAAAAATAATGCGGTGTACTTCAAACTGTTTAAGTGGAATAAAATTAAGAGTGGACCCATATTTGTGTACTTAAAATAAGTTGCACATGAAACATTTGTAGGTTCCATTAGGTTTTTAAGAATTCAGAGGCTTTCAAGAAGTTTATAAAGGAAAACAGGAAAATTATTATAGGTAATCAGAAAAGTTTTAAAAGAGTAAGAAACTATCCAGCATTTCTGTATAGATGAAGTAAATTTCTGAGATATGATTTAAGAAAAATAGTAAAGCTGATTTTAATTATTGTCAAAATCGTAAGGATATTTACAAGTGTGGGTCCACTTTTGAATTCATCCCTGTTAAAGTATATAAGTCAGTTGTGCATTATGCATGTCAGTTTCTTGACGCTACATATTTGGGAAGGCGTATATCTGGTGACAATTTCTACACTGAGAAGAATATGAAGAAACTTATGGGTTCCAGCATACAAAATGGAATCATAGTGATAAGAATGCTCTGCTCAAATATAGTTAAGTATGGGGAAATCTTAAAAATGTTCTCTCCCTTTTTTAATTTCTCCAAATCTTTTGAGTTTCTAATACAATGATGGGAATGGACCCCATTCCTAAGTCAAAGTACAATTAAAGTTCATGAAATTAGTATTGTTTCACTCTTTGATGTCAGCCAGTAGTGCTCTTCACAACACCCACAATGTGCCCAGTAATGACTCCTTCTGCAATTCGTATGGATTACATGTATTGGTAGCATATCTAAATACTATTGTAGACTCTTTTATAAGACCCATTGCTCCTATTACTACTGGAACTATCTGAATATCTTTCTTCCACATTGCTCTTGTTTCTGCCTGCAAATCCTGATATTTTATAACTTTGTGTCTCTCTGTACACAGAACACTGTAGTCACTGGGACTGGGTGTAGTGATTTCTATGATCAATGCTACTTTTGTCTGTTTTTCTTGGACCACTATAGCTGGTTTTCTACCATCTATCTTTTGAACTTTTGGTAATGGAGGATCCCATGTGATGTAGACTTCATCATTTTCTATGATGCTTTGTGGTTCATGCCCCCAGTGTTTTTCAGCCACTTCAATACCATCATGTTTGCACAATCCCCAGTGTAACAGTCTTGCCACATTATTATGCCTTTCAGTATACAGTTGTTCTGCCATTAGTATGTCGCAACTAGCAACGAGTTGTCCAACTGTTTCCAATTCTGTTTTGCAAAACCTACATTTGTCTGTTTCTCCCACATGTTCAATGGACTTTATAAACCAACATGTTCATAGCCCACTATCTTGTGCTGCCAGTATTAACCTTTCATCTCTTGGCTTGAATTTGCCTATCCTTAACCATTCCTGTGTTTATTCCTGAACTACATTAGGATCTTCCAGAAGTTTTCTATACTTACAACTATATTTATGTGTTTTCCACATTTCTTGTCTTCTTATCTGGTCCTTCATCTTATATTCTCTCTTTTGTTTTTTTTGTCACAGTCAGTTGCTGCCTGATTTTTATCTACTTCTGATTTGATTTCCATTGTTGCTTGATGCCGATATGCTAAATTAAGCAGAGAAGTCATCTTAGATTTATTCTCATGTTTCAAAACTTTCACTATGTTTGGGTCTTGTGAGGTCATTAGATATGTGTGGAGTCCCACAATTGCAGATCTATACATGTAATCAATTTCAAGGTGGCCCATCCTGCCTTCAGAATGGAGAATATATAATCTTGGTATACACTGATTTTTATAAATCATTTCGTGAGCATGAAGCATCCTGTCTAATCTATCCAACACGTTTTGGGGTCAGTCAATCACTCCAAACCTGTAAGTTAGAATAGGAAGAGCAAATTGGTTTATAGCTTGGATTTTGTTCCTAGATGTTAACACTGTTTTCAGGATTAATTTAAGTCTTCTGAAATATTCCTTACTAAGTTTTATTCACATTTGCTCATGTTCTATTGCTGATCCTTCATCAATTTTCAAATATTTATACACTCCCTCTTGCTCAAGTTCTTTTATATCACATTCTTGTCCCAAACTGGTGTTTTCCTGCTTTAAAGGTTGTGTTTGCACATTTATCAAGACCAAATGACATTCTTATATCATCTGAGAAACTTTTGAAAACCTGCAGCTGTGCTTTCAGTTCCTCATCTAATGAGCTGTACAGTTTTAAATCATCAACAAAGAGAAGATGATAAGTCTTTAGACTTTGTTGTTTTCTAGGAACTAAGTTATAGCCATGCCCTAAGCTGTTACGTAGACAGCTTAATGGGTTAAGGGCAAGGCAGAATAGCAGTAGTGACAGAGAGTCACCCTGGAATATCCCCCTTTGAATTTTTATCCCTGTGATCATAATTTGTCCTTTATCATGGCTTAATTGCAAAATGGTCTACCATTGTTTCATGGTTACTGTAATGTAGTTGATTAGTATAGGATGTATCTTATACATTTTTAAGCACTCTTTTATCCATGAATGTGGGATACTATCAAATGCTATTTTGTAGTCAATCCATGCCATACTTAGATTCTTCCCTTTTTTGCGGTTCTCCACTATGAGTTTATTTAACAAAAGATGATCCTTTGTTCCATATGACTTTCTTTTATTGCCCTTTTGCTCTACTGCCATAATTGAGTTTTCTTCTAAATGACTATAAACTCTGTCGGCATCAATTCCTGTGTATAGTTTATACGTTGTTGGAAGGCAAGTTATTGGTCTATAATTTTTAGGGTAGCTTGCAGTTCACTCTTACGTAGGAGCATTGTTTTTCCTGTTGTTAGCCAGGTCGGTGTCTGTTTGGGGTGTGCATATAAATAGTTCTTACTCACGGTTAAATCTTTTGTGTAAAGATGTTAATACATTTAGCCAGAAGTTAGGTACTGCATCTGGGCCTGGGGTTTTTCAATTAGAGGCTTTTCTTAACTTTATTTCAAATGGCCCTTTGTGATTGATCTTGAATTGATTGAATACAGCAGAGGTGATCATAGTAGCTTCTTGGAAGATGTAGAATTAAATAAGCAGCTAACACTGAAAGATGATCACCTGTTTAGTACGAATTATCACAATAACATAAAATGTCTACTTAAATTAAGACCCTTAAAATAATGATTTGGACACCTGGCTTATATTTGTATTTCATACTTTCTTTCTATTTTTCTATTTTTGTTTATTAATTTTTTGTGCACTTGATGCACACACCTAGGGCTATCCATTTTAAAACATATTTTACTTATTTTTTCATATATATTTCCTATTACATGGTTGTAATAGATTTCCAATTCCCTTAGTTATGCTTTTGATATCTTAATATCTCAACAATGAAATAGGTTTCAGTGTATGCTTTAAAGTGATTTACTTATATATATTTGTTTGCAACTGTACCTTTATTGGTTAAACTTTGATCATGTGATCAAACACTTTTTTTAAGTAGATGTAACTTTTTAGTGCCAACTTTGTTTTAATAAAAGCTAAATAAAATAGAGATGGAAGGCCTCAGTATTTATTGTTGGTATCTACTGTACTTTTTTGTGATGTGGTCCATTTCATTATTTATTTATTTATTCAGTTTTACATATCTGACTCACCTTTTTGTTATGTTTAGTAGTATTATACTATGGTAAAAAGAAGAACAAAGATGAAGAGAGTCACGTTTAAGGGTAAAATAAGTCCTTGACAAATTTGGCATTCAGGATAAAAGATAACTTTTTGAACAACTAGAGGACAGGCATATTATAAATGAACTGAACATGGTGGTGTCCTGCTTATTTACAATCTAAATGAGATGATTTTGCAGGTTTTAGGATATAGGTAGCTATAAAAACAGCATGACAAGAGTCCAGAAACAGGACTGATAATCAAACGAAACTACACAATACAGATAAACTCAACAGGGCACAACAAAGCAGCCGCCAGTTACAGAAAGCAACAAGGTGAAATACTAATAACATAACATGGAGTTCTTCAGAACTGTAAACAGAGCGCATGCAACCTATTAATATGACCTCATAAGCAACATGGAGACCTGAAAGGCATATTACTTATTTTAATAGGCATAAATAGCAGAATAAAATTATTGCAAGATTTCCATAAAAAGCTAAATGGAAACTTTTCTTGGCAATTTGAATTTAATCAAAACATATGAATGAATAAATGTTAAAAAGTAATCAAATTTCCCAAAGTATTTTGCAAAATGTCAAAACTGACATATAAAAACTATCAATAAAATTTATAAAATAAGGTATAAATAAATACATAAATAAAGATATCAGAGCATAATATAAATGGTATCAGTTAGTGTTTGTGTACCATATATGAAGCAAATGATTCATAAAGAATATTTGAAAGACATATAACATTTAGAAGGTATGAAATATGTGCATGTGCAGTAATGTTATGTATGGGTATAATTCACATAATATGTGAAAAATAAATCTGTATTGAGCAGTACTGATGCTGTGAAGGTTTAAAAGCCTTGCTTGCCATTGAAGGATAAGTACTATATATAGTCTGAGGAAGAACAAATTGGGGTGGTGATTCCACTAACCAAAAATGAAACTAGAGTAAAAAGAACAGTAAGTGGAGGAAATTAATACAAACTGCCTGACAGCTCACCAGTTAAAGAATGTAAGGAACTGTAATGTAATCTTGATTTTTTATCACAAAACAAATTGTTAGGCTAACTAGATATAAGTTCCAGTTTGCCTTAATGAACCATTCCTAATCATGAAATTACACTAATGTTAATGTAGTCTACCTGCAAATTTGAGCAGATGTCAAAGGCATGATTCATATACTGCAGGAATGTTCTTGAGGACAATTAACTGAAAATGAACCATGGGATTAACAAAAAGAGAAAACACTATGGACACTGTATTTACAAATAAAAATTGGTTCATTAGGTCATTAGAACTGCTGTTGGTGAGGGCTGACCCTGATGAGGAGTGACTGTGTAAAAGTTAATATTTTACAGTATGGTGTCAGAAAAGGAACATATTCAAAGCTAGCAGTTTGTCTTCCTTAGAAAATATGTACTCAAAGTAGAAACAATAAGTGATTAGTGTTAAGAACCACATGGAAGAGTGTGGGATTGCTTAAAAAAATTTACATGAAGCCTACTGGCCCTGGGGGGATCCAGTATCTGTCTGCTTGGGATGACATGACTGACAGACCTCGATGTTTTGCCAGAGATGGCCTGCATCTGTCACCCCTGGGTTTCCGGGTACTGGCTAAGGCTCTTGCCACCACTATAGTGTCTTTTTTTAGGCAGTGTTCCAAAGACCAAATTACCACTGTAACAGCTTTAAATAAATGCAATCTGAGGGTCATGCTGCTCAGTGTTAGAAGTCTAAATCTCAAGATGCACGCACTCAAAGTACTCCTCAAGATGGAGAACATCGACACTTGTGCTGTAATGGAGACCTGGTTTAAAGCAGCAGAAAGCACCCCTGCACTACCAGGCTATAACTCATTCCACACCTTTCAGCCCCAGAACATGGACCAAAGCTCCAAAGGCGGTGGTGTTCCATATTCGTAAAGGATATGCACACCTCCAGACTAGTAGCCCAGTATAACGCATCTGAGATACTCCAGGTAAAACTAACAGTGGGTAAGATGGTGATTCAGGTCTTAGTCTGCTACAGGTCCCTAACCATGTCCCAAGAATCTCACTCCACATTCCTAAGCACCCTGGAAACTATTAAGATCCAACCCAATGCTCTCATGCTAGGTGATGTCAACTACCCCTCCATTAGCTGGGAAAACTACTCATGCACCAATGCACTGGCCCAACCATTCCTGGAATTCATCAATTCCAATGCCTTGGACCAGCTCATTCTTACCCCAACTAGAGGAAGCAACATCCTTGACCTGGTTATTACTGACATGGGCAGCCATTGCTTTACACCAATAGTCAATTCCTCCCTGGTTAGATCTGACCACAAACTAATCATCATGGAAATCCACATCTCAATCACACACCCCACAAAGATATCCACCATGAAAAACTTCTCCAAAGCTGACTTTGGACTCCTAAAAACAGAGGTGGCTAACTTCACAGCACCCATGCCAATGGAAAATAGATGTATTATTGCCAAATCATACACCAGTGCACTGTACGAACACATACATAAATGCATGGAATTAGCCATACCCAACAGAACCAGGATGCTCTCCTCCAAAAAAGGAAGCCAGTCTGGTGGTCTCCTGCCATTAATAAACTCTACAACAGAAGGAAGAAACTGTTGCAGAAAAAGGTGAAGTCCCAAGACTGGAAAAGTTCCCTTATTAGCCTCAACAAAAAGTTGAGTTCCCTCATCAAAACCTCCAAAGCCAGCTATGAAGGCAGAATTGCATCAGAAACTAAAAACAGCCACAAAGCTTTCTACAGTTATATCAAGAATCTCCATGGCAATACCCAGATTTGCTCTGAGTTACTGCACAATGGTACCTCCTATACCGAGCCAACAGATATTGCCAACATACTGGCCGACAGATTCAATGCCAACTTTACCCCTCCCCCCAAGGACCAATCTTAATACCAGAAGAATGCCAGGCACCCAGCACTACTGCAGCACAGGTTAAAGCTGCATTGTCTAAGGCCAAGAATACAGCTTCCATGGGACCCGACAATATCCCTGACTGTGTTCTACATGAATTACCAAGTGAACTGGCGCCACATATGCATGCTCTGTTCACCCACAGCTTCACTTCAGGCTTTGTCCCTACCAAATGACACACTGCTACAGTCATCTCTCTCTCTCCATAAAGGAGGAACGACTACAGACCCTGGAAATTATCACCCCATTAGTCTGATGAGTCTGATATGTAAGGCTATGGAGCACATCATCATGGACCTAATTAACAAGGATATAGGGAATCTCCAATCTCTAGATCCCACACAGTTTGGTTTTATGAAAGGTAGATCATGCCTGCTCAACCTGGTTGACTTGTTTGAGTCAGTCACCAGAGAGGTGGATGAAGGTAAGGCAGTTCATACAGCCTACTTCGATCTGGCCAGGGCCTTTGATACCATTCCTCATGCAGGAATTATCAATAAACTCTGCAAACTAGGCATCAACCCCTATATCATTAGGTGGGTTGCAAATTGGCTCACAGATAGAGCCCACAGTGTGAAAGTAGTGGACTCCAAGTCAGACTGCTGATGAGTCACAAGTGGAGTCCCACAGGGATCGGCCCTGGGTCCTCTCCTGTTTGGCATGTACTTCTCAGAATTCTGGATTCTGGCTGACCAAATTTGCAGACGACTGCAAGCTGGGAGCCATTATTAACTCCCCAAGTGATGCAGACATCCTACAGAAAGGCCTCACTGAGACCAGTGACTGGTATTGAAACCATGGCCTTAAGCTTAATGCCAAAAATGCGTCATCATCCCCTTTGGGAAAAACTCATTTCCCACTCAATACCACATCAATGGGAGCCCATTGAACTCTGAAGGTGTTTAAGAGATCTGGGGCCACCGGTTGACAGCAACCTCTCCTTTGACCACCACATTGCCACTGTGGTCAGAAAGTCCTTCTATGTGGCACATCTCATTACCAAGGGTTTTGCATCCAGGAAGAAAGAGATCATAATTTCTCTCTATTCTTCCCTCATTAGACCAATCATAAAGTATAATGCCCCATTTGGCATGTACCTCACTAGACACCTGCAACAGTTGCAGAGGCCACAAAAGTACCTCACGAAGAGGATCCTAGGCCTTAAATACATGTCCTACATGAACAGACTCAAAAAACTCCAGCTATTCTCTGTCTCATATCTTCTACTAAGAGGCGATCTCTGCTTGACTTAAAAAGCCATGTCTGACCCAGCGCTGTTAGAAATACTACATCTAACGAAATCCCAATCCCTCTGCACCACATGCTCCAGAGACCTCAACCTCAATCAACAGAACATGCTGGAGGGACAGGTTCATAACCCAGAGACTACCCTTGCTCTGGAATAGGCTTCCCATACATTTCAAGCAGAGCACCTCACTAGCCCTCTTCAAGTGAAATCTTGATGAGTGAATGGGAAATAGAAAGTTCACCCCGGGGGATCACTCCAGTGGCTCTACTTGATAGAGGCACTGGGAACTAACGATGGGCGGCACAATGCCAGGGCACTTCTATGGGCTAGGCTTGTAAAGGCCCCAGGGCTATTAGCCTAGTTCACACTTATGAACCTATGTTTCAAGCCCATGATTGTAGGTTATTTTCATATCAGACTTCCCTCAGAGCCACAGGAACAAGATGACCATGTTTCTATATGACTCCTAGAGTATAGTGATAATGAAGGAATTATCTTCTATGCAGAGTGGTAGAGCTTAGGTTTTAGTGGAAAGATATGCTGTGCTTATTTTGTAGAGATTTCATAACTGGCTAATTAAGCTGATCCAAAAGCATATTTTCAGCTGCCTTGATAACCAGACTAAGGCTTGACAATAGGTCCTGAATGTCACCGTTATACCTACGGTAAAGCATTCCATATACTTAAAAATAGTGAACACAGTAAATAGTTTGTTGTGTATGTTCTCAGAGGAACACATTTTGTGGGTGCAAAGCTCTTCTGAGGCCTGGGCAAACTACTTATGATTATTCACCTGAGTTTATTTTCTAGCTCTGTGTAGGCCTACCTTGGGAGATATATCAATCTAATGGCAGGGATAAAAGTATGAGGCAGTGCAGGGAAATCCCCTTCAGTGACATGCTGAAGGCACAATGATTATATAGTATACAGGGTATCTGATAGAAGAAATAATTTAATATATTAAGAATGAGAATTTATAAGTGAGAAAATAATTTTTCTATTGTATTAATTAGGCGAATCTATAACTGAGAAGGGAAGAGCAGCAGTTCCAATACTAATTAAAAAAGCTAAGGGATGGGAGCATTAGCTGTAGCTCATTAGAAGGCTGACGGTGTGAATAAAAGGAACCAGTCCTACAAGGAGGGGCAAAATAATACATCATAATTCAGGAAGTAGATGCTGATGATATGAGTTCTAGATTGCATAGCAGATAGGGATCATGCTTTTATGAGATCTGGAACAGTAACCTTTAAAATGATCATACTGACAGCTATCAGAGTACAGGATTATAAGGAACCATGTTTCAGGCAATTAACAGGGAAGGGCAAAGAAATACTGAATGGATGGGAGCGTTTAATCTGAATAATGCACCTTTGAAATGATTTAAATGAAGCTACTTTAAAAAGTAAGCAGAAGGGGTTAGTAAGGGTTAAAGGGAAAAAAAAAACAGAAACATAAAAACTGAAGAAGAGATTCCTGAAACAAAACAGTTGTTGCACTGGCAAAATATACACAATGCTGTAAAAACTGAAACCTTTTTCCTTAGCAGCTGACCAACTCCCTAACCTCAAACTTTCAGCTGATGCCATAACTCTGCCTATCTCCATTCTGGTAAATAGGTCTATAGCAGAACAATATGTCCCCAAATTATGGAAAATTTCCTACATCATCCCTCTGCATAAAGGAGGAACATCAACAGAATTAAACAATTACAGAGCTATAGCCATCCTTTAACCCTGTGTCAAAATTCTGGAAAAATGTATACACGCTCAATTACTACAATACCTGCTATCTCACAACCTTATCTCTCCCTCCCAACATTGTTTCAGACCAAAACACAGCACACCACAGTCGTAATTAATTTCTTTAACACCATCAACCAACTCAGAAATTCAAACCAATAAACAGCATCAATCTTCATAGACATGTCAACATTGTCGCCCATCAGAAACTCCTTAATACTCCTACCTCACTAAACCTAGTAAAGACTTCCCTATGATAGAAATCTGAACTCTCACCACTTCTGCCTGTCTCAGTCAGAGTTCCCCCAAGAATCCATACTAGGGCCCCTTCTTTTCACCATCTTCTCTAATGATCTAGCCTCATCCACAACACACTCTAAAGTAGTTCAGTATGTGGACGATTCGACTTTAATCTGCTCAGCAGATACCTTACCAGACCTCCAGATAGTAGCCTAACAAGCTTTTAATGATATCAAAACATATCTAAGTAAATTACAACTAATCCTCAACCCCCAAAAATGTCCACAGCATTGGATATACCATGGAACACAGTGAAGACAGTCATCAAAAAGTAGAGAAAATATGGGACAACAGTGGCATTGCAATGAACTGGACATCCCTCCAAAATTGATAAAAAGACAAGACGAAAACTGGTCAGGGTGGCTGCTAAGAGACCTACAGCAACACTGAAGGAGCTGCAGGAATTTCTGGCAAGTTCTGGTTGTATACTACATGTGACACCAATCTCCCGTATCAACATATGTCTGGACTATAGGGTAGGGTTGCAAGACAGAAGCCTTTTCATACACAGAAAAACATCCAGGCCTGGCTAAAATTTGCAAAACAATACATCAAATCTCCCATAAGCATGTGGGAAAATATGTTATGGTCTGATGAGACCAAGGTTGAACTTTTTGGCCACAATTCCAAAAGGTACATTTGGCGCAAAAACAACACTTTGCATCACCAAAACAACACCATCCCCATGATGAAGCATGGTGGTGGCAGTATCATGCTTTGGGGTTGCTTTTCTTCAGCTGGAAATGGGGCTTTAGTCAAGGTGGAGTGAGTTATGAACAGTTCCAAATACCAGTCACTTTTGGCCCAAAACCTTCAGGCTTCTGCTAGAAAGCTAAAGATGGAGAGGGATTTCACCTTTCAACACGACAATGACCCCAAGCATACATCCAAATCAACAAAAGAATGGCTTCATCAGAAGAAAATTAACGTTTTGGAATGGCTCAGCCAGAGCCCAGACCTAAATCCAATAGAAAATTTGTGGGGTGACCTGAAGAGGGCTGTGCACAAGAGATGCCCTCGCAATCTGACAGATTTGGAGCGCTTTTGCAAGGAAGAGTGGGCAAATATTGCCAAGTCAAGATGTGCCATGGTGATAGACTCCTACCCTAGAAGACTGAATGCTGTAATTAAATCAGAAGGTCCTTCAATAAAGTATTAGTTTAAGGGTGTGCACACTTATGCAATCAGCATATTGTACTTTTTTTATTTTTTATATTTTTCCCTTAACAGATTTGTTTGTTTTTCAATTAAATTGTACAAGTTATAGGTCACATTAAAGGTGGGAAACGTTTTGAAATTATTTATTGTGGTCTCATTTTTTTATATCACAAAAAACTGGCATTTGTAACGGGGGTGTGTAGATTTTTTATACCCACTGTATATATATATATATATATATATATATATATATATATATATATATATATATATATATATATATATAAAGGAAATTTCATTGGTTCATAACTATTATTTAATATGTACACAGTACTAATTTTATTTTACTCACACAGTGATCTTTACTGACATGCTTGTGTTTTTTTCTTTTTGAACCTGTATCTGCAGGAAAACTGTATTGAATACTTCTTTGTATAGTTGATGTGTATTCTGTATCTTATTATATGTATACTATTGTACTATCTAATTATTGTATTTTGCTTATATTTCTGTGGAGTTTTTTTTTCCCTGGGCGTCTGCTGAAAATGGGCTTCTGGCCCAGTCAGACTTTCCAGATAAACAAAAATAACGAAAATAAATAAATAAATAATGTATGAGCTATGACTTAAGAGTGGCTCAAATAAACAGTAGTGTGAATTTCTTTTTTGTGTTGCCAAAACAATGCAAAGACACATTTGATATCACAAGGGATAGACAGTAGATGAGTTTAAGAATCAAAGGGAATGGTGGATATATATTTTTATTAGAATAAATGTGTGTAATATCCATAAAATTTTGAACAATGTCATAATTAACACATTAAATACCAGCCAAATAATAAAAAGACAAAGAAAAATGAAAGAAAGAGAATAGCAGAAAGTGAATTAATTATGTTTCTCACTGAAAATTCACATATTTATAAGAACCGCTACCTATGTATGTTGAAATTATGCAGTGATGAAGCATTTCAGTTTTATAGAATCAGTCTTTTGATCACCCTAGTAGCTAGTGCTATCTGTCTTCCTTCTTCTTTGTTAAACTCTTCTAACTAGCCCATCAGCATGATTTCTGGAGAACATGTTATGTTTCTGCCTAACAATAAATGTATGCATTAGTGTGCTTCCAGAAACCCCCTAATCTTAAAGAAATTTCCACCAACAAAATAATATATCAGCTTTTCCACTTTGACTCTGTGGGGGCATAACAAGTCTTGTATAATATCTTATACTGTATTGATAGATTGCTAAAGAACTTGTAATTTTGTCTAACATGATTGATATTGCTAACCCCCCCAAAAAAATAGTTGAAATTAAAACTTCCCACTTAGTCTTACCAATATAAGATAACCATGGATTTAGATTTGACAAAATATCATAAATTATTGATATCTGCTTTTTTAGTAATAAAATTGTTTAATTTATTTATTTATTTTACATTTGTTTACCTGGATTGTCCACTGGGCTGAAAAAAGCCCCTTTTCAGTGAAGGCCCGGGAGAGAAAAGCTTCACGTTTACATGGCTAACAATAAAGTGTCAAAAAACAAAATGCAGCATAGGTACACATAAAATGTCTACTTAGAGAGTCAAATATATTTGCAACTTATGGAGATATGCCCCATGTATATAAAATAATTCTGGTAAAAATGTAACAGGTGGATACTGCATTGGTACCATGTCAAATGATAAAAATTTCCATGTATAAGAGTTAACATCTTGCATAAGCATAGTTAAAAAATTTTAATGAGAAGGCAGAAAGATAAACTGGACAGGGAGGGAAACATATTCCTGCCAGTTTGGGTCTAGCAAGTAAGTGCAAGGCATATGTTAGTAAACAGTAGTAGTGGAGAAATGCATTTTGAGCTGATAGGGAGGGTAGGATTGTTAGGGTGAGTCTAAGTGGATGACATAGGAGCTCCAAGTAGTACAAGAGTGGGGTCTTATTAATAGACTAGAAATTGAACTGTAGAGTGGGTGTAGGGGTGTAGTATTGTCGAAGCATAATTGGTAAATAGGGAGTGCAGAGTAGTTCATCAGTGCAGTTAAGTAAGTTCAGACAAATTAAGTACTGTAGAGCAGGTGTGGTGAGAACAGTGGAAGCATGTTGAAATGTGGGAAGTCAAGTAAGGTAAAGTGGTGGGATAGAGGGAGGAGAGAGAGAAGGTGAAGCTATTAGAGATTTTAATAAGGGCTGATGTTTGAGAAAGAGGGTGAAGAAGAAGATGGAAGAGGAGGAAACAGATTATCCAGGGTTGGTACAGGAGCAGACCCATTTGTTGGTGAGGTGTTCTTTCAGTAGTGTTTTAAACTTTAACTCGTTGTTATTATTGATGATTGTTTGGGATATGGAGTTCAAGATTTTGGATATCTTGTTTCATATGAGGGAGTCACCATAGTAATTGTTGGATTTGGTTATTTCTAGAAGAAGTTTGTTGGTTGTTCTTAGGGATCTTTTGCTACTATAGGGATGAATAAGGTCTTTTAGTACTGGACAGTTGCTAGGGTTGTGCAAGATATTATGTGTGAAGTTTAATTGATTGGAAGTTAGTAGGTTTGGAAGTTCCAGCCATTTTAGTTGGTGAAGTGAGTTACATTTGTGTGATCTACTGGGGAGGCCAGTGGCAAATTTTGCTATTTTGTTGTAGCAAGGTTCCATCTTTTTTTCTAGATTTTCTGGTGGTATTAGTGAGTAAAGGTTTCACTCGATAGAGTGAGTAGTTTGATGTGTACCTTTTTTAATGGTATTAGCTAGATGTTTATCAAATCTAAGATTGTTGTCAGTAGTAAAACCAAGGAGTTTGGTGTATTCTCCATGTTCTATTTTAGTGTTATTAGTGGAGCAGATAATGAATGTTGGATGTAGAGGGTGTGTTTTTTCCTCAATGAAGAGCATGAGTTTTGTTTTGTTTTGTTGGGGTTAAGGAAAAGTTGGAAGTCGGAGAGGAATTTTTCGATGTCAGGAAAGGCTTGTTGGGTTTGAAAGAGTTCTGGAAAAGAGTGCGTTGAGCTTATATGAGAGGAGTCAGATTCATATTGGATTATGGTTGCATGTTTGGAAGCTGATAGAGTTTGTTAGTGAAAATGATGAATAGTAGGGATTCTAGAATGGACCCTTGTGGTACACCGATAGAGACAGGCAGTAGACAGGAGAGTTCATCTTGCCATTTTACTGCTTGTTGTTTGTGAGACAGGTAGCTTTGCAGCCAGTGAATAGCTGTTAAAGAAAGGTTTACAGAGGCTAGCTCAATGAACAGTTTCTGATATGAAATTGTATCAAAAGCTTTAGACATATTGAGAAAGATGGTGGATGCAAGTTGTCCAGAATTTCGGATTTGGTTGATTGAGTTGTTAAAGCTGGCCAGTGTTGAGGCGGTGCTATGTTTGGGTGTAAAACCATGCAGGGATGAGGCTAGGAGGTTGTTCTTTGTTAGGTAATCAAGTAGTTGTGATGGTTGTGAGTGGATACATTTTTCAAGGATTTTTGCTATGGGGGAAGTCTAGTTACCGGACGGTAGTTAGTGAAATTTGTGGATGTTCCACCATTGTGCAGAGGGATGATATAAAAGACTTTCCACAGTTTAGGGATATACTGTTCCTTTATAGATCGATTTATTAGTATTTATATGGGGTAGTGGATGGCGTCTGATGCTAATTTGAGTAATTAATTTGGGAGCTGATCAGCTGCAAGTGAGGATGGCTTTAGTTTGAACAGGAGTTTCTTAATGGTATTAGTTTAGATTGGCTTTATTGTAAAGGAGTTTGGGTTGGCTATTGCTTGTGAAGGTATGGATAGTGGAGAAACAGATTCTGTTTTTACAAGTGATAGGATGGAATTAATAAAGTAAGAGTTGAACTGGGTTGTAATGTTTATGGCAGTTTCTGTTGTGGATGGGGCTGGGGTAGTGTTGTGACCTGGTTTTAATAAGTGGTTTATGGCTTTCCAGAATTTATGTGGGTTGCTGTGGTGTTTATCTTGCATAGCTGTCTTATAAGTTTTTTTGTCCTGTCAAATTAGTTTTTTAGCCAATTTGCACATTTGTTGATATTTAAGGAGAAGTGACTCGTTTTTTGTTTCTTGGTATTGTGTCCAGGTTTTGTCTCTTAGTTTCAGGAGTTTTATAGTTTCTTTGGACATCCATGGTGTTTGTTTGGATTTGTTATGGATTTTTCTGATGGGCAAGGCTGTTTAGGATGTGGGTGAATTTTTATTGAAGTACTGTATGGCTGAGTCTAGGAGGAGGTGCTTTAGTGGAGACCAGTTAAAGTTTTGCATGAAGCCATTAAAGATATCTGGAGAAAACATTTTCTTGTTGTGAATGTATTTGTAGACAGAATTGTTTGGGGTCATGTTGTACTGCCTCTATAAGTAGGTGGGTAGGTGGTCGCTTAGGTTGTCAGGGAGACAACCGTATTGGGGGTATAGGGAGTGTTTGTTGATGAGAACCCAGCCTAGTACTAAAATTATGTTTAACTTGTGATAAAGCATGTTCTCCCATATTAAATTTACATATAATAACAAATGTATGTACTTAAAGGAAATAAATCTCGTATTGCATGGGATTTCCAAGGAATTTTAATATGCTTCATTATTTTTTTTTATTTCTTCTTGATAAGGTGGCTAGTTGTTCTTACTAATATCAGAAAATATTTAATAAACCAAAGGAAAAATAGATCTACATAGTGTCATCCTAATCTACAGTACTTGTGAAGTAAGTCCATATTATGTTGTATATTCATTATATTGAGGAATGAAGTAGCAGTTATATATTTCTCTAATCTGGTAAGGATAGTCCCTATGTTGAACAAGGCCCCATATAACTGTCCATATATTTCTTAGTGAGCTACCTCTCAAAGGAATTGGGGCACTAATCTGTTTAAAATGTTCCCTAATGAAATGTTGGCACTTGAAATGCTGACTGCCCAAAAGCCGAAAAAACAAAAGTTAGAAAACACAGGAGAAGAACAAATCTGGAAAATCACTTTTTGCAAGCCTCCATGCACCCAGCATGTGTGAAGGAAGCCCCTATCAGCCTCGAAACTTATATATATCAACTCTGAGATTGCTATATCTTGGAGAAAAGGGAATATTCCAAGAAGTGGCTTCTCGGACTTTAGTCTATGTAATTCTGTTCTTTTGGCCATTAAATCGCAACATTTTGGGACTCACTCTAGAGGGCCCCACCATTTCAAATGGTTACTGTTTAAAATTATTATGCCAAATTTTTAAAGGGAATAATGATACAGTTTGTAAGGGAAACAAAAAAAAATAGGTACAACTGACACTGATTCTTCTAAGCATAGAAAAAGTTTGAATTCAATGTTTGTAATTTATTCCTTTTCACCAAATAAATATACCAAGTTTTTTCAAAAATGTATTTACATTTATGTCTGTATATAATACCCTAAAAGATAAATTTATTAGTAACTGGTATGTAAATGCCTACTTGATTATCAGCATTCTTTGAGTGCTCATGTAAAGGTAAACTTTCAGATTTATCATAATCACATGTCCATCTATGTCCTGAGCTATTTATAATTGGCCTTGTACTTATGTTATATTTGCTAGGAATTAAAACCATATCACCTGTGTAGGTTAGTAGGGAGAGGAAACTATTAATGTGGTGTTACGCAATGGTGTAATTTATGTAATATTGGGTTTATTGCTATAACAAATAGAAAGGATAGTAGACAACCATAACTAATAACATTTAAAATTCAGGTTTCTTTGTAATGACTATTAATCTTAAACTGGGCATAGGAAGTTGCATAGATATTTTGAAAAGTAATATAAATCATTAGGAAATGAATAGCAATTAAAAACTGGCCATATATAATCTTGGTACAAATTATCAAATGCCTTTGAAGCACCTAATTTTATTATATCAGTTTTGTATTCTTCTTTGTTATCATGAGCTTATTTAATAAAATATAGACTATAAATATATCTTTGCTTTTGCTATTGTTCTATTTGGGCAGAACCCAAATTGGGTGGGAGTAAGAATTTTCTTTATATCCAACCTTATTTTTCACTTTCTGCCTTGATAAATATTGTGTGGTCAGTATTCAGTATCAAAATAGGCATATAGTTTTCTAGTGCTAGACTTGATTTCCCTTCCTTATGTGTTAATATGACATTTGCTAAATTCATAGTTTGTAAAATAGGAGTAAATTTATCCACAAATGTTACTTAAAACTACAAAATAAAGCCTTGAGGACCAGGTCTCTTGTTTTTCTTCCCCTCCAAAATAATATCCTTTATATCTTACATAGTTATAGGCTAATAAATATTCTGCACATGAAAGGAAGGAACTTTGTCTAACCTACTTTTAATTGTGTTTACATCTCGACTCCAGTGCATTTTATATAATGACAGAAAATAATCAATTATACTACATATATTATTGCTGTTACTAACTCATTCAACTTCCTTACCTTCCATTTCAGTTCTTGTGTTCCAGCTGAAATGTCTTTGACATTGCTAAAACCTTGCCCATCTCATCTGAATACAAGAAACTTTTGTTGAAATAATATCACTCAGATATTGCCTGAAAATTATGTTTGAATGTTTCTCTCAGATCTGTTTCCCCCCAAAATGTTAATATATTACGACTAATTATAATCCTTCCCATAAAGGAACTGACCTACTACTCCTCAACATGAACCTCAGGCGTTTAGCTAATAAGATACATTATTCCATGCTAGTCTCTCACACTACTCTCCAGACATTGTAGCACTAACAGAAACTTGGCTGAAACCAGAAATAACCAACAATGAGATTCTACTCCCAGGTCACAGCATACACATACTTGATCGAATAAATAAATGAAGAGGTAATGTAGCCATTATTTTTAAAAATAATCTCAAGTTAGTGTGTATAGAACCAAATGTCCCTGTATTCAGCAACACTGATATACATTTAGCAAGCTCAAAATAAATCCCAATAAATACCTAACCATCATAGGAGTGTATATTCCTCCCGGGAACAACCTCATTGTATTAGAGGAGACTCTCCACTGGTCTTCCTTAACGTTTCCTCAGGAAACCTTCATAATGGGTGATTTTAACATTGACTGGTTTTCCTGCAGCTCAGAAAACTCCACTAACTTCATTAACCTGCATGATTTCAAACAAGTTATGCTATTGCATACGAGAATTGACAAAACCAAAAGACATTCAATACTAGATTGGATCTTAACAAACCATCTCATGTTTATCACTCAGGCTGCCTCTTTGACAGCATCAGTGACCACCTCCCTACCTACTTACTTAGGCAACATCTTTACACCCCCAAAAATATTACCTATTGACAAATCTGTAACAAAAAAGACTTTAAAACTCAAACTTTTATCTCCATCATCCAACTCTGTAACTGGACCCCACTTAGATCACTTCCACTAGATACTGCTGTAGATCACTTTAATTTCACTTTCCTAAACATATTAAATGACTAGCACTGTGTAGAACCATAAGAGTAAAATTGAATTATACTCCTTGACTAAAGAAAAATACCAAACAATTACTGAAACTTAGAGATAAAGCATGGGCACAATGGCATGCCAACAAAACTCAAGTCAACCTAAATTGTTGCATACATCCATACATCTGAGAAATAAAGCCAAAATCCAAATTAAAAATGAAAAAAAAATACTATAGTGAAATCTAACAAAATCACCAAAACAACCCACAAAAATTTTGGACTGCTATAAAAAAACAAACAAACAAAAAAAAAAAAACAAAACGCCTCTACCCTGACCAAACTTTGACACCAACCCCAAGAAATATAAGCACTATAGACTGTATAACTACACAATTCAACACATACTTTACTAATTCCATACTATCATTTACCAAAATAACAATAACGCCCCTCTAACAATCCCAGCCATAAACAATGAAACCACTCATACCTTCTCCCTCAAATCTGTCCAAACCAATACCATAAAAAAAATGCTCAACAAACTTAAACCAACAACCCTAGTGGCTGATAACTTGCCTACAGAATTCCTTAAACTAGCAACTAATAATATCTCCTATCCTATCTCCAATCTATTCAATCACTCTATCTCTGAGCAGTACATTCCCAAAATTTGGAAGATATCATACATCATCCCACCACATAAAGGACTTGAACTCTCTTGAACTCTCTAACTACATACCAATGGCAAGTCTATCTCCCCCAGCCAAAATACTACAAAAATGCATTCACACTTAACTCATGAACTACCTCTTATCTAATAATCTCCTAACAGATACACAACATGGTTTCTGGCCCAATCATAGTACCACAACTGCCGTTCTAAGTTTCACAGATATAGTCAAACAACACAGAAATGAAGGCAGAGTAGTATCTTCCATCTTCTAGGACCTGTCCAAAGTGTTCAACACAGTCTGTCAACAGAAACTCCTCACTGAACTCTTAGCTTTAAAACCCAGCTAGTTAGCTCTTTCATGGTTCCATAACTACCTAACTGGCAGACAACAAGCAGTGAAATGGCACCAAAAGCTCTCCACTGTCTTGCCTGTCACTATGGGAGTCCCCCCAGGGCTCAATTTTAGGTCTCCTACTCTTCATTATTTCTACCAATAAACTTCACACTGCAACCCACCTCACCTCTATAGTTCAGTACACAGATGATTCAGCATGGGTTTATATTATATTATCAAAAATTCACTTCAGCAGACAGCACTTACATCGAAAATGCTGTTCAGCGAATTCGCTCTTGTGAGGGGCTGCAGCCCCCTCACCCCCCACTAATTATATATACCAACTCCGAGATCACATTACAGTGAGGAAAGGGCACATTTTCCAATCTTCAGTGTACTGTGATCTCACTATGAACAGTTCATTGAATGGCATTTTCAATGTAAGTGCCATTTGCTGAAATTAATTTTTGATTATGCTGCTCCCACCCTTCCACACCTTGAAGAAATGACACAATGTTCTCTCTTAGAGCTGGAATCCTAGCTGTCAAACACACAACTGATTCTAAACTCACACAAAACTAAACTAATGCTCTTTGGACTGAATAAATTCTTTGATTGTCATTCCTCTTTTCTTATCTGTTCCTCCAAAAATGCCATAATAACTACAGTACCTCAGATGAAACTGCTTGGTGTTCTAATTGACAACAACTTGAGATTTTGTAAACATCTGTCTTAAAACATTAAAAAACACACATAAAACTAGGAACACTGTTTAGAATCAAACTGTTCCTCACAAGACAGTCTATTACAAGAACCCATCTACTCTCTGTACTCTGCTTTATGTCTCTCCAATTTTTAGCAACCTAAAGAAAACAGATTTAGCAAAACTAGAAGCTTGCTATAGTAAAATAGCCAAATTTGAAACAAATTCTCCACACAGATCCCACCACTGCTCTGTCTCAGACAGCTCAACTGTTTAGAATTACTACCCTACTTAACATCTACCCAGCTTATCACTGCCCACAACCTAATACATCAACCAAATAAGTGCCCTGCACTCCAAATTTTACTTCAACCCTATAGCTGCAAATAGGTCCTTCATTCCTCAAACAAATATCTGCTACAAGTAACAAATCCAACAATTGCATGGAGTATACTCTATACTCCAACTACATCTCCAGAATTTGGAACACTATCCCTCAACCCATCTTAACTGTAACTAACCCCACACATTTCAAAAAACTGTTTAAGACACATTTGTTCAACATCTGGCTTTCCACATGCTCCAGTCGTAGCTAAATGTCAGTCTTCCTGTATACCACCTTCTTACATCTATATTCTTCAAACCCTTTCTGAAGATCAGAGAGAACTCAACAATACTCTTTACCACCCTAATCTCATCTCTCTCCTCAACATATATACCCTCATTCTGTATTCCCTACAGTAACCCTTTTTGCCCTCTTCCTTCTTACTTTACTTAGCATTCCACATTTTTCTCAGCTCTGTCATTGCCCAAACCCTTAACCCACCATTCTAGTACCTATTTTCCCTCCCACATTTTCTCCTACTCTTTTTTACAATACTTAAAATTTGTTTCTCCTGGTGCTTCTTCCCTATCCTTTTCCCAGTGCTATACTCTGTACAATCTGCTCCCACCACTTATTTCCCCTCCTCTGTTATTCCCTCTCCTGCCCTTTCTCAATCCTGTTTTACAAGTCCTAAAAAAAAAAAAAATTTGTATTATTCATCTGTACCAATCTTTTGTTAGTACTTATATGCAAGTTTGCTCTGACAGTATGTAAAATGTTTTGATTTGCTCATTGATGAGAATCCCTTGGTTTATACGAAATGTCCAGTTTTGCTGTGTAGCTAAGGATTTTCTCCACTTGACTATTTCATAGGGAAGATTAGAAACGTTTGAAATTTTTTCTCCTTGCATATTAATGGCTTTTTATGTATGATAATGGCTTATATTTTTATTATCTCTGTATTGGACAAATGTGACCGTTATAGGTATAGAACCTCTAAATTTACTCTAGGACTGTTTGTTTATCAGTATTTGATGCAATCTCTCAAGCTTATAATTTATTTTAGATGCATTCTTATTGGTAGTTATGGAAAATATGTCATGTAGTAGAATCTCTAACCATTTGTTCTTATCTCATTCTTCTGGGACACCTAACGTTCACAAATTCTTTCTTCTGGCTCTTGATTCATAGTCCACCAGTGTTGACTGAAAACTCGACTACACTTTTTCCAAAGTAGCTAATTGAACCTTCATGTTTTTATGGGGTCTGTATTATATGAATTAAAGTTCATATAATCAAACGCTGTAAACAGCGAAAATGCCAGACATTGAACCTTTTATTGTGGGGGCTGTGCCCTACCCCACTAATTACATATACCAACTCCGGAATTGCACTACAGTGAAGAATGGACAAATTTCCCAATCTTCACTGTACCGCAATCTCACAAAAAATACATAGATGTCCAAACCTTTTATTGTGGGGGCTGTGCCCCTCCCCACTAATTATATATACCAACTCCGAGATTGCACTACAGTGAAGAATGGGCAAATTTCCCAATCTTCACTGTACCGCAGTCTCACAAAAAATACATAGATGTCTGACATTTTCGCTGTTTACAGTGTTCAATATTTTGGACTTTCGTTTTTCTAATAGGGACCCCTTTTATATTTAAAGTTCAAGGATATAAACTTCTGTTCCACCATTTTTATTCCCTTGGCTTCAACTTGATGCTGTTGCCTAGTAGAAACTATAGAAGTTTGGAGCTATGAAATATTAGCTACTGCTGTTTCTAAACTCTCCAACATATCACAAATTAGTTGTAGTTTCTAGTCCAAAGCATTCACAAACTGGTTATCAACCACCATGTTAATAGCCTTACACATAGTAGCTGCATCTGTCTTTGCATGAGCATACAATTCAGTTGTTTGAATGTGTGTTTAAACTCCAGAATGGGCTGTACCATTTTCATCTGTAGAACTTAATGCCTGAATACTGGAGATCCCCATGTATAAGTTGTTGATCATCCGAAGATATAGCTGCCTTTTCAAGACTTTAGTTACCCTTCTACATAGCAAGGTATTATGTTTGCCCAGATCCAACGCAGACCTGTCCTTATTATCATTATCAATATGAATAACCTCTATACAAACTATTACTGTTATGTGCAGTGCCTAAGAGGGACTGCTGAGTACTCAAGCTATTGATAAAATGTTCCATATAAGTGCTCAGTACTTGAGCCAGCAGAAAACCAATCCATTTTAGCTTCTTCAGTAAACTCAGTACAATACAGCAGCATGGAGTTCATGCTTTTTAGGACTGGGAAGATGATTAATACTCAATAAAGCTGGACTTTCTTCTTTACTTTTGTATTGTGCTGCCCCACTTTTTTAACTTTAGATATCCTCTGGTACAAAGCATTATCTTGTTTTGCCAGTACTTGATCTGCTTCTGTTTCTCTTCACTGGTCAGTGTGTTACATCAGACACATCACTGAATTCCTCCCTAAGGCATGGTGGGGATATAACATAAATATTTTGTTTGAGTATTCACACAGGAAAAGATACATAGTACCATAATGGGAAAGGAGCATTTCTTTCAACCTCTTAACACAAGTATTCTAATTAAAGACAAAAATAATGGGGGGAACTCATTAGGGAAATTAAGAAATCAGGGACACATTTTAAATAGTGCTCTTGTAAACTATGCAAATTGCTAAAATGGCAGGTTTTGTATTAGTGTACATGTTTTGAAGGCTGTAAAGTCTGAAATTCAAAAGCCTGTCATTATTTAGTGATGTCAAGCCTTAGTGGTTAATCAGAAATGCTGGTACTTTATGATGAACAGACCAAAAATATAAAACGAAACTCTGGACATTCTGTGCAAATCTGGATATTTGAGAAGGATGTAAAGGAGTAACAGAGCCTTTGGGTCATGAGGCTGTATGGAAAGCAACTTTACAGAAACAAACTACAGCAGGTCTGTTTTGACTAAATTAACAATTTGGTTAAGGAGAAAGAATGAAATTGCTTGTCAGCAAGACTGCTGAAAGTATGAGTAGAGATGTTAGCTAGGCCATTTGTAAGTTTGTTTTTGGATGTTGTGTTATTTGTCCATGTCTGGTGATCATCTACATTTTGTGATATATGATCTTGCAAATTTCTGGTGCTACTTGACTGTCTAGTAAATAAAAATAAATACTGCAGTGCACTTCACACTGTTTAAGTGGGGTAAATTCAAAAGTGGAGCCACATATATATCTTGTATTTGATAATTAATAATAGACAAAATGTAAAACCTACAAATGTCTTTGCTAGCAAACTTATTACCAGAAATGTATTTTAACATGACTTTCCCTGAACATTATACTATTATATGAATTTCAACCTTTACAAAGTGCAACCTAAAAAGCAAAAAAATGTTAAGAAAGAAGATAATGTATTTTTAATGTTAGCTTGCTTAATACTGTGTATGGCAAAAACATCATAGTTAAACACTTATCTACAATTTATTTTATAAGTAGCTCATTTGGGATTATTGCTAACAAAGTAGATAATTGCATTACGTATAAATATGTCTTGAACTAATATGGACTTACTGTTGCATATTATTGCTTCCTGGATTTCTCCCAAAAGGTAATCTAGGTCTAATTAAATTATTTATATAAGAAATGTCTTTTGCAAGGACTAATGTTGTTTAATATCAGATAGTGAATTTAATTATGCAATTTTTCTTTGAGATGCAGGGGAATATCTTTATAAAGAAAAGTAAATGCTTTCATGATGCCTTAGTTTTATGTTGATATAGGAATGTGTATAATGAACATTTACTACTTAAAAGTATTTTAGGAACTGTAATACTTGTGTGACTGTAATATGACTGTGTTTCTGTACTTCCAGAATAATAAACTGTCATGACACCATTCCATTCTTTTAAATTAACTTAAATATTAAGGCATTTACATTTACTGGATATTCCAATGAGACTTACAAAGATTTCCATTCTTGAAAATACTTTTATCTTAAAATTCACATGCCACAGTTATAGATAACTTTTAAAAGTTTTGGTATATATATGGCTATACAGGTGCTTAAGAGAACAGAAACAGATGCATCATGTAGTTAAATTACCACTGTTGTTCATACTATGAGAAGTGAGACATTAGACAGCCTATTATAGGGTATTATATTTTAGTACAGATATTGCAGTTACAGTAAATGCATTTGTTTATGATTATACCATTTATGTAACTTCTGAATATTTAACTGCATGCAGATTTATGCATATAATGGTTTATCAAACATAGTGTATATATATTAGACTCTCTTTGAGTTATATCAGATGTTTGCCCATTTATTTCTGGGTAGCTGTTAAGCCTTAAAATGGAACAGTGCAATCGATGCTTTCACAGCACCTGGTTATTTTAGAAGCTCCCTAGGGCACTGTATGTGGCACACTATTTTCAGTATCTGTTTAAATAACATGGCCCATATCAGGAATGCCACACTCTTCCAATACACAAGCAATTTTACTATTGCTAAATCTGGTACTTCTACACACATACTCTGTCTCTTTCTGCAGACATCCTTTCAACGAATGCCTCAACGATTAGATGTCTTCCAAGCCCAAACCCTTGTTGCAACAGACCTCAGCTGCCTTCAGACACCTCCACAAGTCTCTACCTCTTCCTTCAATGATAGGTCACTCTGTAAGACTACATCTGATTCCATAACTATTGAATAAGTTAACAGGAAGCTGCTTAGAATTACCCTTGATAACCAGCTCAAATTTAATATTTGTATTCAGGATGCTGTCAAGAAAACGAACCCCATATTAGGCAAATTGTACAGGGTTAATCCATTCACTTCAAACAATGCTACAGTGTCTCATTGCCAAAATATATCCCCTACCAACCCTCATAGTCTTCCTAGCATTTTACAAGCCCAAAGCTTCTGCTGTGGCATGACTTGTGCAAGCATATAATAGAATGGAATACAACAGAATACAATAGAATAGAATACAATATAATAAAAGGGCCCAATTTGCTTTTGAGCATAGCAGTCCCACTCATCATTGCCCTTCAGATATTACCTACAGCAGCTGGGCCTGACTTATAAACCTCATTGTAACTGTAACTGCCCATCTCTGTTACAGTCACTCAGAAATGCACCCCGTTTGGAATTTCAGAGACTACATTCCAGCTTATCCATATCCCTAAATTAATCAATAAACCAGTGCTAGATTTTCCCCTTGTGTTAATAATCTTTGGAGTAAACTACTGCCTGAAATAAGAAATGCAGATGATATGCATGCCTTCTTTCCTGGTCACCAACTTACAGAACAATTTGATATATATTTGTTGAATGACACAGATACTTTCTTATTCCATATAACTAGGTTAACATCCTTATAATGTTGAATCTTATCTTTCTACTTTTTATTTACTTCTACTGCGTATTTATATCATTTACACTCCTCTTACCTCCTTTGACAGCTTATAACTGAGCTAAATCTGTCCTTTAATTTTATGTAGAATTTGTTTTCAAAATTGTCTGCATTAGCTAAAAGTTATGTGTGTGCCCTGTCTTACAAAATTTCTACATCCTTTCTGTATCTCTGTTATTGCTTTTGCACAGTGCCTTACAAAATACCTATTAGTTTGTTTCTTTCAATTTAATTAACCTGTTTTGTTTTCAAAATTGCTTCCATTTTCATTGTTCATGTTCTATTTTTTTTCTAAATTCTACATCGAGACATTATTGTTGCTGTTTTACCATGGAACTCTCTCTCCCCTGAAGTGTACTAGACTTCACTAGAAATGGGGTTTCCTGATGGAAATTCCCGGTTAAATGGAAATGAACAAACATACAAATGCATAAAAGCTCTACTGTGTACAAGCGCTTATGACCCCGGAGGACATTGACATTTGTGTAGTAATTGAGACGTGGTTTAAAATAGTAGAGAGCACTCCAGCTGTATGGTGCTATAATGCCTTCCACATATTTAGACCACCTACTGCACAGGACGGGAAAAAAATGGAGTTGTGTCAATCTATATATAGAAGAGATTCACATCAAGACTGATGAAGCAGCATAATGCACTTGAGCTTCTTCATGCACAAATAACAATCAGAACTTCTAGTACCATACCTTAGCTAGCTATAGAAATCCCTCTATAACAGAAGAAAGTCATAAGGACTGTCTGCAAGAACTAGAATCACTCAGTATTAAACCCAATGCCATTTTCCTAGGTGATCTAAACTACCCAACTATAGGCTGGGAAACATACACTGCCACTAGTGCACAAGCACAGAGAATCCTGGACTTTGTTAATGCAAATGCCCTGGAACAAGTCGTGAAAGTACCTACTAGGGTGAACAACACCTTGGATCTTGTCCTTATTAACATGGGAGCATATTGCACCATCTGTTGTGTATCTTCATCACTTGTTTCGTCTGACCATAAAACAGTATCCTTTGGAATAAAACTGAAACCAGAGAACTCTTCCACCCAAGGTACCTTTAGACATTTCTTTAAGACAAACTACCTACTACAAAGTGCTACACTGGCAAGCTTCAAATCCCCACCAAACCCAATTAACTCCACCGAATGTGCAAAAATGTAGACCACACTATATTAGCATGTAATCAGCTGCATAGATGCAGCTGTACAAGTAGGAACGAGTGCAGGGCAAACCCCAGAAACAAACCCACATGGTGGAACCATAATATCAACAAGCTTTATAGTACATGTAAAAAATTTTAACTAAAAATAAAAAGAGTAATTCTAATAATGTTAGAGTTATTGTCACTGAAATAAACTAACAAACAACTCAGAAACTTAACAGAATCTACTGAAGCCAAAGACAGTCAGAAGGAATTTTTTAGTTATGTTCGTAATCCAAAAGCACAACACAGCAATGCATTGAGCTCATTGTGAATGATGTTACGTACACTGAGGCTGAACATATAGCAAAACTACTGGCTGATAAATTTATCTGTAACTTTACCCCTGCCTTCCCTTTGCCTGTCCCTTAAGCTATACCTGAAATTGGCCCTCCTTCAGCTTATCACACAAGTCCTAAAAGTGCTATCAAAAGCTAAAAATACTGCATTGATGGGTCCTGACAGTATACCTGGATGAATCCTAAATAGCACAAATCATGATTTGCCGCACCCCTAACAACACTGTTCAGTCTCAGCCTTCATGCAGGTTTTGTACCAAGTGAATGAAGAACAGCTACGGTCATTTTTCTGCACAGGAGAGAACCTTCCACAGACTCGCAAGTCTGAACAGCTTCATATGAAAGCCATGGAAAGACTTATCATGGAACTAGTCAGTCAGGACATAGTGAACCTACAAACACTGATCCTGCTTCAGTTTGTACTTGTCAAGACAGGTTATGCTTACTGTACCTGGTGGAGTTTTCTTTAAAAGGTCACCAAAGCAATGGATGAAGGAAAAATGGTACAGCCCACATACTTCGACCTGGCCAAAACTTTTTTTACAATTCCCCACTCAGACATAGTAGAACAACTAATTAAACTGTGTATAAACCCCTATTTCACCCATTAGATTGCCAGTTGACTCATGGATAGGGCACAGATAATCAAAACAGGGGAAGTTAGCTGCACTATGAGACCAATCACCAGTGGAGTTCCCTAGGGTTCTGTGCTGGGACCTGTCCTGTTTGACATCTTCTTTTCTGAAGTAAAACCAATTCCAAAGGGCACTGGCTCACTTTGGTTGCAGGTAACTGCAAGCTAGGAGCAATCATTGAATCCCCAAATAATTTAGTCATCCTGCAAGAAGGTTTTTCCCAAATAAGTAACTGGTGCCAAAGTCATGGACTGAAACCAAATGCTAAATAATGCATTACTGTGTTTTGGAAAGTCATCTACCCCAGAGAAGCACCACAATGACAATATGCCCCTAAGAGTTGACCCATTTTATGGGATTTGGGAATTTATGTGGACAGTGACCTAACTTTTGACCAACATGTGTCCATTGTTGTAAGTCCTTTTATATTTCACAGCTTATAAACAAAGGGATTGTGTCTCTATCTATGGATGTTATTGCCCCCCTTTACACAGCCCTCATTAGGTCAGACATTGAATATAATGCCCCCTTTAGCATGACTCTGTCTAGACACATGCAGCAACTGGAATGCCTACAGAAATACATTACTAAATGGATACAAGACCTAAACAACATGTCTTACATGGATCGACAAAAAGCCTTGGCACTATACTCAGTATCTTTTAGACTGCTAAGAGGTGACCTGTGTCTGGCATACAAGAAATCCTCTGATCCATTACTGATGGATTTACTGCACATCAGCAAGTCAAATATCATCAGAAATATTCAGTCCAAGGATCTAAACCTCTTCAGCAACCTCAACAGAATGGTTTAGAGGCACAGGTATATTTCACAGAGGATACTGCTGCTATGGAAAAGAATCCCCATCTACATAAAACAAAGTTTATTACAGTCCATATTATAGAGCACCTCAGAGCTATGGATGGGAAACGGAAAATTTACTCCAGGATTGCCTTCTGTAATAATGGACAGATGCAACTCCTAAATGCTTTATCCCATGCATGTCTCCCCTTAAACTATCTATGGTATGATCCCAGTTATTCCCTATATAAATATTAACCATGGAATGGGTAAGGCTAATCCATAACCAAATGGGATAGGTTATTTCAAGTACAAAAAGGGAAACTGGCTAGGCTTAAAATGACCTACAAGGGCAGCTAGCCTGGTACTTACTTATGAACCTATATGTTTATCTAAGTACTTGCTGTCTGCACAGTAATAGTACATTCCATGACCATTGTGTCTTCCTTTCTTGTTAAATGCAGATATAGAAACAAGCAATTAACAATTCATTAATTGCAGAAAGAGTGTTAATGACCGTAATATGGTGCTTCACAGACACTAATACAAAATAAGGTATGACTCTCTTTTTTTTTTTTGCAGCTGCTTATTGGAAAACTGTACTCAAAAGTTCCTCAAATATTTTTTTTCTTCATATCTTGATATGCTGTGCTATGTTAATGAATTATTTTATTTTTATTTATTTAACATTTGTTGACTGGGAAAGTCCGACTAGGTTCCACAGAGCCTGTTTTCAGTGGAGGCCCGGGGAGAAATGCTCCAGACGCATGCCTTTAGAATGTGGGAGGAAACCGGAGTACCTAGAGGAAACCCATGCAAACGCAGGGAGAACATGAAAACTCTGCACAGAAGGCACCCCAGTTGAGAATTGAACCGGAGAACCTCTTGCTGTGAGGCAACAACATTAACCACTGCACCACTGCACCACCCAATCATCCCAATTATAATCACTGTAACCCTTTTGCAGTATATTTTAATTTCTCTTATCCCTAAATTGCCATCATAGTACTTCCTGTATTGATGTGATTTTTTTTCCTTAGATCATTTTTCTCCCACTGTTCAGTTGTGCTACCTTTGTATGTATGACTTACCTTTGACAAAAAAGTACTCTTCTTGATTTACATATAGTGACAGTGCTGTACCTCAAAGAGTTCATAAGTTCAAGGACAGGGGATTTACAGTCTTGGTTTTCTGGCTCATGGTCCAGATGTAGCTCATTAACACTTTTAATCTGTGCCCCAGAGTTCTGCTCAACTATACCAACACCAAATGTACAAGCATAGAGATTCCTGGATTTTCTAAACACAAACTCCCTGGACCAGATTGTCAA
This sequence comes from Protopterus annectens, assembly GCF_019279795.1. NCBI lineage: Eukaryota > Metazoa > Chordata > Ceratodontiformes > Protopteridae > Protopterus > Protopterus annectens. The sequence continues at coordinate 707,301,950 of NC_056734.1, forward strand.
TATACCAACCAGGGGTGCTACCATACTAGATCTAGTCCTCACTAATATGGGAATGTATTCGCTGGTAAGGTCAGACCTCAAAATTGTCTCTTTTGAAATAAATATAAAACCTGGACCCCCAGCTAACCCTGGAATATTCAGGAATTACTCTAAGGCTAATTCACTGTTATTAAGTGATAACCTGGCAAATTTTCAAGTCCCCATAAACCCCAAGAACACTGCTGCTTATGCAGAACTGTTCACAGAAACTCTATACAAACATGTTAATAGCTGCATAGAGTCAGCTGTACCCACCATGAAGAATTACAGAAGTAATTTAAAAAACAAGCCACACTGGTGGAATCACAAACTTAGTATGCTGTATAACAGAAGGAAGAAAATCACAGCAAAAATCAGGAGGTGCAGCACCCAGCAGGATAAAAGTACTCTCATCAAACTAAACAAACAACTCAGAGGACAAAGAAAGTCTTCCGAAGCCAAATTTGAGGTAAATTTGGCCTCCCAGGCCAAGGACAACCACAAGGCATTCTTTAGTTATGTCCATAACCTCAAAAGCAGCACACAGTTGTATGCAGAGCTCATTGTAAATGAAGCCACCTATACTGAGCCAGAAGAAATAGCAAACCTACTGGCTGACAAATTCAGCTCCAACTTTACCCCTCTCTCCACCTCAACCTTCCCTCTGGAAATACTATCAGATATAACTCCCTCTGCTTACACTATGGAACAGTTCCTTAATGCTCTCTTTAAGGCCAAGAACATTGCACCAATGGGCCCAGAGAATATCTCAGGATGTTTTCTAAATAGCGTGAAATATGACCTATCAGGCACTTTGGAATTGCTATTGAACTGTAGCCTCCAAACAGGCTTTTGTGCCTCATGAATGGAGAATAGCAGCAGTCATTCCTCTGCATTCCTCACCAAAGCAATGGATGAGGGCAAAATGGTTCACACTGTCTACCTTGACCTGGCCAAGGCATTTGACACAATACCCCACTTGGGCATTGTTGGCATTGTTGGCATTGTTGACAGACAGGACCTAAGAAGTTAAAAATGGGGAGTCCACCTCTACAAAGAGGCCAATCACAAGTGGTGTCCCTCAGGGATCAGTCCATGGGCCACTCCTTTTTTGAATTTACTTCTCTGATGTCAAGGCCAGTGTCAGATGATTGCAAATTAGGAGCTGTCATTGAATCCCACACTGACACAAATGTTCTCCAGGAAGGACTGACACAGACAACTGGTGTCAGAGCCATGGACTAAAACTAAATGTCAAGAAATGCATAATAGTGTCCTTTGGGAAGTCATACACTCCTGGTAATTATCATATTGACAACACACCCCTTAGAGTTGACCTAGTAGTCAGGGACTTGGGGGGACACATAGACAATAATCTTGCCTTTGACCATCATGTGTCTGCAGTAGTGAGGAGAACATTCTATGTTAAGCAACTTATAAACAAAGGTATGGCATCTAGGTCCAAGAACGTCATTGTTCCACTGTATTCATCAGATCTATCATTGAGTAGTGTGCCCCCTTTGGTATGTACCTAACCAGGTATATCCAACAAATGGAATGTCCAAAGAGGTTCCTCACTAAAAGAATACATGACATAAGTATGCCCTATGCAAACTGCCTGAAGACCCTATTGCCGTATTATATCTCCAACAGGCTGTTGAGGGAGATCTCTGCCAGGCATGCAGGGAATTGTCAGATCCTCCTCTGATGGACCTTCTGCATATCAGCAAAACAAACAGCACCAGAATTATCCATTATAAAGACTTAAACCATACCTGTGATATAAATAGGACCTGGTAGAGAGACAGGTATGTATACCATAGATTACCCTGTCTCAGGAACAGGCTCCCTATCCATGGGAAGCAGAGTACCTCTCTAACCCAATTCAAGTGTAACTCGGATAATTAGATAGAGAACAGGAAATTCATCCCAGGCTTGGCACCTTTGTCTCTGATGGACACAGGCAGCCTATAAATGGTTCATCTCCCAAGCCCCTGCTTACACTTATCAAGGGTACCAGAACTTGTCAGAGATTTGGGATGCATGGCTAGGCTTAAAAAGGCCCTTGGGGTTGTTAGCTTAGTAAACACCTACAAACCTATCAACCTATGACCTCTAAGGTCCCCTGCTTATTAATCTATATATCATAACAGGTGATCATATTTAATGAAAGTTTTTTTAACTTTCAAATACATGCTGTAGCTGTTTGCTTTATTTCATATCAGCTCGACAGATGATGAGATGATTAGAGTATAGTTTTCTTGTATTCACATGTATGCGGTGTATAAACCACACTATGCCGTGTTTTACAACAATAGTGATTAGTCTACAATACACAGTATTTACATGCCTTCTGAAAGCTGTAACAGACGAAGAGCTTAACGTCATTACAAAGTTGATAAAGAACACTTTACATATTATTGTGGAATAGTCAAGCAAGTTGTTTCTTCAGCATTTTGGTTTTCGAGTTTGTTGATTATTGCATCCTTCAGGTGTATAGAACATCTTGTGCTAGTCAAAAGTGATTCCATAGTGGAACACACCAATACGCCATTCACCATGCTGTGGAAAGAATGAGTTATAGTCATTTGCCTGTCAGTTGCCAGAATTTGCCACATCATACATGCATTCAAATCCTTGAACCACAAGTACACATATTACACAGTCATATTGCATATGGGTGTAAATGACTTGAGACATAGCTTCTTGGACTATATGAAGAGAGACATGATGGAGCTCTCAGAATATTTGTCTGAGACAGATATGAACATAGCCTTGAACAGCATTCTACCATCATCAAGAATGACAGTCATAACTGCTTTGCCAGGGGTGGCCTTCACCTTTCCCCAATGATTTTGTATGTTGGCTAAAAATGCCCATTCCAAAAGTACCTTTTTAGGTAATGTCAGTCTTCTAGTACTTACAACATAACAAAACAGAATCTGGATAACATAAAGTTATTGCTGCTCAATGCTAGGAGCCTTTAAAAAAAACCTTCAGTCACAACAGGCACTCTTTACTTAGAAAACATTGATGTATGCATTGACACAGAGACCTGGTTCAAGACCAGTGAGAGCACTCCATCAGTGCAGGGTTTAATGCCTACAACATATTCAGGCCAACTGCTTTAGATGTAGACATTAAAGACAGTGGTGCAGCCATACTGTTAATTTTACCTCCAGACTCATTAGACAAGATAATGACCGGAAACTCCTTCTCCTTCACGTCCAACTTGCCCCTTAACATAGGTAATTCTAGAAGGCCTTCTATGCCCCTCCTCCTATCTAACCATTATGAAGTCCCTGTGTATTAAGACAATGTTCATTCTTCTTTGAGATTTCAAACACCCCTTCATTGACTGGGAAACATATGCATCCTAAAATATGTATGTGCAGACATTTCTGGACTTCATCTGGTCCTGAGCAATACAGGACAGCTTTTTCCCTACTAATTGTAACTTCCTCCTTGGTGAAATCAGATCACAAATCAGTCACATTCACATTAAGACTGAAGTCAGAAGCATCTGCCAATACCTCAGTATTCAAAGATTATGCCAAGGCTAATCTACTCACACCGTATGATGACCTGACTAAACCCCTTCCATCTTGATGCCCCTATTGGTTATGCAGAATCCTTTACCACTAAATTTTATGCACATGAAAATAATTGCATAGATAGAACAGTCACCTCCAGAGCTAAATACAATGCCAAATTTAAAAATAATTTCCTATGATGGAACCCTAATAAAACTGTGCTTTGTAATCAAAGAAAAAAAAAATGCATTGCATGCAAAAATAAAATTTACTCTCAGAATCCCAATAGTGCTCTTACTAAACTTAACAAGGAATTCTCGACCATGATCAAATAAACCAAATCAAATATGAGGTTAAAATATCCACCCAGGTGAAGGATAACAACATAGCCTTACTTAACTATGTTAGAAATCTCAGAAGCAATGCCTAGCACTGTAGATAGCTAATAGTAAAGGATACCACATACTCAGACCCAGAAGACTTCGATATACTAACAGACATATTTAGTTTAAACTTCACTTCTCCTTCTATGTTCTCAGATCACATACCTACATCTACATTCCCCCTCATATCTCCAAAGAACAAGCCCTCAAGACACAATCCAAGCCCAAGAATGTTGCTTTCATGGGGCTGAATAACAAACTAAGTTTTCTGCTGGTTAGCTTGAAATATTACTTGTCATACCTTCTACAGAATTTATTGAGTATCAGCCTCTAAACAGGCTTCGCACAGGATGAATGGAGGATACAGCAGTCATCTCCTTGCAAAAAAATGTGGAATCAGCATACCCATGTAATTATAAACAGATAAGCCTGTCCAGCCTCATCTCTAAGGCTATAGAAAGGATCATTATGGGATTAATAAACAAGGACTTAGGCAACCTACAAACTCTCAACCCAAGCCATTTCAGATTCATAAAGGGCAGATCCTGCTTACTTATTGTGACTTCTTAAAGAAGGTTACTGAAGCAGTGGATGAGGGCATATCAGCACACACCACATATCTAGACCTTGCAAAGACATTCACCACCATTGCACACTCAGGTACCATTGATAGACTCTTTCAGCTAAATGTGAATCCATGTTTAACTCATTAGATAGCAAACTGACTCACAAAGGCAACCAAGGAAGTTAGGGTAGGCAGCTCTACTGCCTAAAAACCTGACACTAGCAATGCACTTCAGGCTTCAGTCCATGGGCCGCTCCAATTTGGCATTTATTTCTCAGAGTTCAAACCAAATGATAAAGGTTTATGGCTGACCATGTTTGCAGATGACTGTAAACTTGATACCATCATAAACACTCCAGAGGATACCAAAATCCCCAAAGAGGACTTTCCCAAATAAATAATTGGTGTCAATACCATAGACTTATCCTAAATGCCAAAAACTGTATAATCCTATCCTTCATCAAGCACAACTTCCCTTGTAACTGTCACATTGACAGCACACCACTGAAAGTTGATCTCATAGCCAGGGATCTGGGAACCTGTATCAACAATGAACTGTCCTTTGATCACCATATATATACCACTGTAAGGAAGTCCTTTTTCAGCAGACAGCTTATTTCTAAAGGTATGATGTCCAGGTTCTGAGATGTAATCATTCCATTGGCTTTCATCAGGTTGATAATTTAATATAATTCCCATTTGCTATGCACCTGTCCAAATGCATGTCACAAGTAGAGTGACCACAATGCTTTCTCACTAGAAAAAAAAAATCAAGGGCCTAAATCACAAAAACTATGTTGACCATCTCAGAGCCCTGTCCCTGAACTTAGTGTCATACAGGCTACTAAGAGCCTCAACAGACCCTATACTGTCAGACCTGTGACACAGTCTCAAGTCTACTGGTAGAATCAACATCAAGTCAAGGCATCTCAATGCTTTTTTGAAACCAAAATAAAACATGTTGGAGGGACAGTTATTTATTACAGAGGATACCTCTTCTATGGAACTGTCTTCCTCTCCACACAACGTAAAGTATTTCTCTTACTCTTTTCAAGCTTTATTTGGATGACAGGATGGGAAACTGCAAATTCATCCCTGGTTTCACACCCAAGTCCCTCATGGATAGGGGCAAAAAGTAAATGCCCCAACATTTCCTTCTTCTGTATGCCTCTGTGTTATTTGCATGCAAAATATTAAGCTAAAACAACTATGGGAATGTACGGCTAAGCTTCTTCAGATCCTAACAGAAGAATAGACTACTAAGTTCCTATAATATAATGTGTTTGAAGATGTTTAGAAGCCTGATTTGCCTAAGAGGTCTTACTCTACCTCAATAAGACCAGATCAAGTGCGAAAAGTAGTTTGATCCAACAGCCTTTTTTAATGCAGCCAGGTAGGAGCACATGCATCATTGGCACAGCAACCACAGGGGGTGGGGGATGTACTTTTACATGGCCATATTTGCAGACATATGAAGATACTGATGGAAGAATACATATAGTCAACAAAGCCTGTTAGCATACCCATACCAAAATTCCACGTTTCTGCCCACCCACATGACTAAGACTTTTCCCTTCTGCATTGGATTTGGCAGATTCTGTTTTCTTGGACCTCAGAAGAGTTACTTCTACTTTCACCCACATAAACTGCTAAGGAAATGAATGGCTTCTAGCAAAGATCATCTGCAGCATTTTCTTCTTCCCCCTCTCAAATTGATCTTTTCCATTTTGACATGTTAGTTATTTATATTCCAAAAAGTTTTACTTTGAAAAAGGATGCTTTACTGCTTATGTTGCCTACTGAAAAAGACATCAATTAATCTAAGCAGTTGTAAAAATGCACTATGCAGGTGGAATCTTTAATTTAGTAAAAATGTACTGTTACAAATATTTGGCCACAAGGATGGAGTATAGTCGCTAATTGGACTTATCTGGTATGCTTTCTGTGTTTAATACATTTAGTAAAATTTTACCTTTTGTTGTAAATAAATTTAAATCCTGTTCAGCTAATACTGTTAACTTTTTAACCGCAAAACTCAGAGTAATGTGTAATGCTTTCAGTATGTTTACTATTAAGATCTATTGTTTTTGGGAACCACTGATTGCTTATCTTGATGATGACATCATCTTCTGTGGCAAACAGAGCTCCAGACTGTGCTTGCATAGTTTATAAAGAGACCCATTGAATAAAATTGCTACAAACATCTGCCTTACTAATACAGGTAGACACTGCTGCAGTGTGTGTGTGTGTGTGCGTGTGTGTGTGTGTGTGTGTGTGTGTGTGTGTGCGCGTGTGTGTGTGTATATATATATATATATATATATATATATATATATATATATATATATATATATATATATATATATATATATATATATATATATATATATATATCTATATATATATATATATATATATATATATATATATATATATATATATATATATATATATACACACGCAATCATATATCCTCAGCTTCTTACTGTAGAAATAGGTGTGTTTTTGCTTTTAATACTGTATAGGTAATATAGTGGCATCAACTGTAACCTGTGTGCTCAGTTGATCAGTAGTGTTTCTTGTAGTTATGTGCATAAAGTGGTCTATTATCTGCCACTCTGTTAGTGCTTCAGCTAACTATAGTGGTGACATTGGCATGTACTAGCCATTCAACCATACACTAATCAAGGTTTCTCTGTGACTATCCTTGCAACTCCCTTGTTTCTCTGCTTAACACTTTTGAGTGTTTTTGCTTGACTCATGTACCCTCACCACTTCACCTAATTAAAATCTCATTTCTTCTTCTTCATGACACCCATTTATTTACTTAACAAGTATCATCCCAAACTTGACTTATTGGCTGAGTTTGGGCTGTCTGCTTCCCCAAAGTCAATACTCATAAATATTTCAAGGCTATTGAATTATGAGCATTTATGCCTTGCCTCCCTGAGGCCATACCTCCTTTCTCCAGGAGGGCCATACCAAGAGTACATTTTTGGATATGTATTTAGTCATGTAGAGTATGTTAAAAGGAAGATAGTGAGTTGTCTATTCAACATTCAGGAGAAATGTATTCCAGACGTTTGAGAGGTGCTGGGTTATAAACCTGTCTCTCCACTGTAGTCTATTTATCTTTTGGTGAAGATTTAGGTCCATGGTTCTAGCACTGGTGAATCTATTGAACTTTCGGAAATGCAAGGGGTCCAGGACAACCAGATCTCTAATGGCTTGGTAAGTGAGACAGAGATCTCCCCTCAAAGTGTGTAAGACACTGAATAAAGGGATAGAGTTTTTAGGCTCTTTCTTTGGCAAATGGACTTCAGATCTGTGATATGTTTTGTTAGGTACCTTTACTGTCTTTCTAAATGTTTACTGCATTTAGTGAGTTACTTAACCAAGAGTTTACTCAGGAGAGTTCAATCAGGAGGGTTTGGTTGTCAGTGAGGTGACTTAATAACAAACATACCTCTCAACCTCTTAATATAAGAAATCTGGGCAAAGCCTTGGCATGATGGGGAGGCAAAGGCCCAAAAATAGGGCCAGATTTTAAATACTGCTATTAGAAATTTGCTAGAATAAAAAAAAGATTTGTGTTAGCATGCATTTTTTGAAGGATATAAAACCTGAAACTCAAATATGTAAGTCATTATTTTGTGACTTCAAGTCCTCAGATCATCCCCATGATTTGCCAAGAAAACACACATTTTATGAGGAAAAGGCAAAAGATATGAGTTAAAAATCTGGACATTCTGCAAAAATCTGTACAGTTGAGAGCTATGATAACAACCCCGAGTTAGCTGCCATTTGCACACTTTGTTAGCCACAAGTCTTGGCTGTCTGCTTGGAGGTCTGATAAAGAAAGGCCAAAAAGAAGAAGTTCCATTACTGAGCCCAAAGGGGGCACTGCTGGTTGCTTTCATACTTTCTGATGTGGTGCATGCAGCTCACAATGTGTGGATTCAATGTTTCAGCTAGATTGCTATCCACCATACAAAATATCAGTTGATTTTTAAAGTGTTCAGCTTTTGCATAATGTCAACATGGGAGATAATGTTGAAGGTCTTAACCATGTCAAGATACACTGTGAAGATATGGTGTTTATACCACATGGCCACCATCTACTGCCTTTCAACCCTTTCAAATAAGTTTTCACATTCAATAACAGGAATACTATTCACAAAGAGAAACTGTTGGGGAGTCAAATCAAACACGAGTCTTGATGTCATAGTTTAGTGATGGTGAATCTTTTGGGCTAGGTGTGTCAAAAATTCAGAAAATGCCAGACAAAAGAGAAACAATTCTTTACATATTCATTTATTAAAAAAAATACATTCCAGTCATATGTGCTGCTATGTATTATAATAGTAAAAGAAAAATAAATTACTTACAATAGGGAAAACAATATGTGCACTGATAATTGGGCTTAAAATAATGCACCAAAAAAATTACCCTACTTTTAATTGTAATTTTGAATTGAACTGGAAAAAATATGGAGCATATTGCATTTGATTTGATTAACATCAATTAATGACTTTTTTGTTGCAGAATTTTAATAGGTAAGTGCAGGGTCACATATTAATTGTGTTTTTGTTCATTCAGTTTCTTTGGTAAGTAGGGTATTGGTGAATGCTGGTGTGTCACCCAGAACATCATGGCATGTCACTCTTGACACGTGTGTCATAGGTTCACCATCACTGTCATAGTTTATGAGGTCAGCTATAATTTTCCTTGGCTTTGTAGATGAGGCTTGTAAGACCGCTTGGTCTGTAATTACCTGCCTCAGTTGGAAGACCACCTTTATGGAGGAACAGCACCACTGCAGTGTCATCAAGGTCTGTAACCAGGAGCTAAATGTAGGTTAAACAGTTAAGGAGTGGGTCTGCCAGGGCATGTTCAGTACTATTAATTAAGCAACCAGGTGTACTGCCAGGTCCACTAAATATTTTTGGTCTTGGTTAGAGCTTTCAGTAAATTATCTTTAGAGATAATTGGAGGAATAGATAATACAAGTATTTCAGGGCTTTGGACAGAAGTCTTGGGGTGCAGTTGTAAGTGAATTTTGATTTTTTTAGGAGTGTTTTTAGTCCTTAAATTCAGTGGAGTTTTCTGTAGGTGCCTTAGGGAATTAAGATGGTCAGATGAAAATCTGGTTGCTGTAGACCTTTCTATTCCTCTTTCTCTATATTCATCTGCCACATCAGAAACAAAACCTAATATTTTGTATAAAAGTGCTACCTCAGGCTAAGAGAACTTCTTTTATAAAAAGGAGTAGTGTACCATAATGTTATATTTTGTCAGACATGGAGACGCCTCATTCCCTGCCCAATGCCAATTTATGATGTAGCAGTAGATTAGCCAGTTACTTTAACACTGTTCAGATGCTTTGTTTGAATAGGGATCACTCTTCTTAATGGCGCCTTGCTGTTTCCGAGTTGTTTTATTTTAACATCTTATAAATAGGTGCTTTTATGGTTTTAAGGGTAGTTCAAATGAGATTTGCTGTAATGCTTAAACATTAATTTGAATTATTTATGATAGTCATAAACAAACGAGTATATTGGCTTATTTTCTGCATTGGTGTCTCAAATGGGATGAATTGTTACATGCTAAGAATGCTGTTAGTTTTAATTTCTTTAAAACACACAAAATTCAAGAACTCCTTCGGTTGCCCGAAAATAAGAGAAACTGAAAAAACCGCTACAGCAACTAAAGCGGAATACCACAGGAATCAGCCACAAAGACAAAATAAACTTTTTTAGCACTTTCTTCCACTTTAATTTTACTTGGACTTCTTCAGAAAAACCAGGATGCCTCCCTACATCCTGGTTTTATACTGTAAAACAGGAAATGATGTTATATTGTATTAATTACTGTCGTATTGCATTTTACAATAAAAAATCATTTAAATACATTCGTTCATGAATTGATAAAAAATATATACACAAGTATAAATATGTACGTTTGATGGTTATGTTGTAACCATTGTCTCTAAAACAAGATTTTTAAAAAATGTATGAACCCTCTATCAAACTGTGTAATTTAACTTACAATATACTTGCTTTTTTAAAAAATGTAACTGGTGATTTAACACACTCAAATAAAAAAGTATTATTCATTTATGTACATTACAAAACTTCAAATAATTCATATTTGGATTGATTTGCACTTGATATATTCTACGTGCTTATTTAATAAATTAATAATTCACTACTACCTCACAACTTAGCGACATGATTTTGTATACTGTGGTGCACAATAATACTAAAACTCCAATAACTATCCACAAAATCTATCCTGTGAAGTCAATATAACCAACAATCTACACTGTAAGTGTATGACATTAGCATACTCGTATATAGACGTTAACAAGGACATGCTGTTCGGTTTAAACAACCTAAAACGTGTCACCTCACACTCGAATTACCAAACATTTATCCAACATACCAAGCGAGACCCTAAAATAAAATTCTTTTGCATGTGGGTCTACTGCTGGCTACTTGTAAACCCGTCAACCTAGAAGTGTATCCGGCCACCTGTTGATGGAATGAACTTGACCGAATATAGAAAACTATCACTGGTGGGTACTAGTGAAAAGGAATGGGATCAGATCGATCTCTAGTAGTGAATTATTAGATAGAGGGTTCATACATTTTTTAAAAAATCTTGTTTTAGAGACAATGGTTACAACATAACCATCAAACGTACATATTTATACTTGTGTATATATTTTTTATCAATTCATGAACGAATGTATTTAAATGATTTTTTATTGTAAAATGCAATACGACAGTAATTAATACAATATAACATCATTTCCTGTTTTACAGTATAAAACCAGGATGTAGGGAGGCATCCTGTTTTTTCTGAAGAAGTCCAAGTAAAATTAAAGTGGAAGAAAGTGCTAAAAAAGTTTATTTTGTCTTTGTGGCTGATTCCTGTGGTATTCCGCTTTAGTTGCTGTAGCGGTTTTTTCAGTTAGTTTTAATTTCTTTCTTTCTTAACAAACTCTTCTTTCTTCATTAATTGGTATCTATTATGCTTTCCACTTTATATATAGACTGTAGTTACAAGAATCCCAGTTCTACCCAAACTGGTACACTTCTTCTAACTATAATATTTCTGCTAGTTTAGACTGTTGTAATATGATCACATTATAATCCTGGTTTTATGTACCTTTTCACTGACTACTGTTTAGAATAGAAAGAAAAGGACATCACTAGCATATGATAGGTTAACTGATTGAATTCCATGATATCCTTGTATTGCTCCACCAAATTAATCCCTTCTTAAAATGTGTAATAAACATGCAACCCTGTGGTATTTCATTATGATTAAATTATGTGAGACAATGGCATTAATTTCAATCCTAGCAGTATTAGCTTAGACATCACTGGGCCTTTTACTTTTAGGTGGGACCCAGAATTAATTGACTTAAAGTTGTCTTCTTGAATCAAAACTGTATTAATAATATGTGGGCATTACTTGAGTCTTGGATTTCACAAGCTAGAACAGACTTACTATCACTGAAACCCAACTAAAAGAAGAATAAAAAAGAAGTAAGTTTGTCTAATCCAATTGCTCAACAGTGTCAGATTTTGTAGTGGGGAAACAAAGCAAATAATGAGAGGTGGTATTCTACTATTTACTAAAAAATAATTTCAAAAATTACAAAAAGAACATCTGAAATATAAATGTTGTCCTGTTTTTTTCCAAACACTTTTATATGACCATACAAACTTAGTTACTCATAATAAACTAATATACCACTCTTTCTTCAGTCCATCTGCTTGAAGAAGTCCTCCCTAATGCTTAACATGATTTTATCATCTATTCAGCTTATTCTTTAGGGGTAACATATTCGAAACAACAGAAATAGCCATCTGTTATGGTAATCTTATACAAGAAGATCCTATTGGACTAAATAGAAGTACTGGGGGCAGGAGCTTTCTTGATTATACCAACAGATATTATAACAGGTATTATAAATAAACCAAAGAACCCTTCTGCAAACACTCTGAGTGGCCCATTGTCTGGTTGTAATGGTTACTTAACTTCAAAAAGCCATATCCAACTATGTCATGAGAAAATCATTCCTTGAGAGAAAAAAGACTATTCTCTTCCTAGGGCCAGATTTAGTAAAGCAAAAATCGACTGACAATCATTAGCGGACTGGAGTTCCGCTGTAGTGACCCCTAAAAGCCGAAAGAAAAACAACAACAACTCTAAGTGTACACAATATTTACTCAATAAAATTCTTATCACATTTTTTGTGCTTTCTAGTCACTCAGAAAGATTACACTAGGTGTACATGTAGTCAACATTTTGTGGTAACCTTTTTGAATCCCTTTCAATATTTAAAGTGGCAAGACTATCACTAGTAAAACTAAAATTAGGAGGAAGAAAGCGTAAGCTATGCCTGTGTTGTCTTGTCACTCAGAACAGTGGTACACTCGGTGCACATGTAGTGTAGGTGTTATTGAATCTGGCCCCTAGAGCTCTAGAGTTTCTGCACTGGACCATATATCAGGAAAGACTGACAATGATACAGCTCTCTCTATTTCTGGAAATGCTAGTTCACGAGGAAGATAGGCTCTTCCTCCTTAGGGACTGAAGATTGAAAAGAAATGCATGTCCCTGGTGTATCATCCCTTAAATCCAAATTGAAGGGAGAGGATAATGCTTTGAAGAAAAGGAATGAGCCTGTGGGCCCCTTCAATGATAATGGACTTCTCCTCTTAGAAGAGATGCAAGAATGTTGACTAATACAGTTAAATCCTGAGATCTCAATAAAAGCAAACCACAATGGAAACTGTCAGAACTGTCAGAATGTGCACCAATGGTTACAATAATATTCATCGGTCACCTCAGAAATGTTAAGATACATCATCATTTTAGTCAGACACAACATTTTTATTTTCCACAGCATCACATCTTAGCAGAAGCCATGTTAACAGTTAACTTCAAGCACCATTAATCAACTGATTATAGCTTAAGGACTGCAAAGCTTCATGGGGTGTAAACATCTTTAAAAGGGGAGCACCATGTACAATTCTTACAATGGCAGTGACCATCTTACTTAAGTACAATATACACAATCATTCTAACAGCTTTATTCTACTTACCATTACATCTCCCGCCATTAAAAGAAAAGTCTAATTTTTCAAAATTATTCAGTATGACAGCGCACAACTGACGCACCTCATTTTTAGCAATCTGAAAGTGATGCTGCACAAGCACATAGTTATTGCATATGAGTAATACATATTATTTATGAAAGATCTAGAAATGTATTATTAGAGCTTACTTAACTGTTACAGTGATTCGGTCACAACTCTGAAATCATTTTGAGATACAAATTTATCATCCACTCTTTTATTTTAAGACCATTCATACTGGAACTGGTAACAGATGGAGGACCTAAGGAAGAAAAAGACAGTCTGTAATGGTAAGCAAGCATTTGAATGTCTGCAGTCACTAGACAAAATGTAGCTAACTGGAACAGGAACAGTCACACTGGATAGTGGTGGTTGAGCACACACTTCCACTATGATTAGTTGAACTTGAACTTGACTTAATTGACAATATATCACTTTTGTTAGTACTGGAATGGATTTTTTAGACATCAATCATGTTATTCTCAGTCTGGACTGGTTTGACGGTGTTTTCCAGAAGAGGGCATTTAGGATGACACCCATCAAGACCTTGATATGTCATATTTTTTTGAACTATGGTAATATGTTTTGTTTGTGCCATATAAGAAAACTGCTATATATCTTATGCTCACCCAATTTTAAACTGCTGGTTTTGACCTAGTTGCAGGACAGATAGTGGGTGTGCATAATGACATTGGTCATAAATCTTTTTTTTAAAGACCTTTGGCTTTTTAGTTATTTTGTATAACTGTATTATAGAGTATAACTCTAGGATTATGTTTTGACTTTGTCAATGGCATGCCAGTTTGTATTTCTCTTCCAAGCACTAACTATGAAGGGCTTACTTTGGTAGAACTATGTGGAGTAAGTGGGTATGCCACAAGGATTCTGTGAGGATCTTACGGTCTTAGTACCTTTTTAGCAGTTTGTACTGCTCTGTCTTCTTTAACATCTGACTGCATGCTGATAGTGAAGATTTCACATAGTATGCGTAAAACCAGAGTCGACATCAAACATAACTCCATACTGAAGTCTATAACTTCTTTAATAGGTAGAATATGCTGTGTGAACACTGTTTTGAAACTATTATTTGTTGGTTACTCGTGGTTGTTACTTGGATTATTTCTATGTCACATGAATAATAATCGACAACAAGATATTTTTTTCCCTTCAAACTCTTACAAATCAGCAACTGTATTTTGCAATGGGCCCTCTTGTGAACAGCACCGTACTATCCATTCATAATAACATGTCTCTGCAATGGTTTATGTACAATTCAGAATTGACACCTCAACACTAGATGGATTATATCCTGGTTGATATTTGGCCACCACACTGACATTTGGGCTTTTTTCACATTTTGTGAGACCTCGATGACTCATATATCTGCCATACCACTTTTGATCAAGGAAATAGTGGCACTATAATTTTGTCTTAATATAAAATTATAGTCTATAGTCTATAGACTGGGGAACCTACATCACTACTAATGCACAAGCACAGAGATCCCTGGGCTTTGTCAATACAAATGTCTTGGAACAATTAGTCAGTGTGCCCACTAGGGGGAATAACATCTTGGATCTTGTCCTTACTAATATGGGAGCATCTGGCATCATCCTATGCATATCTTCATCACTTGTTGGGTCTAACCATAAAACAGTCTCCTTCAAAATAAAATTGAATCCAGAGATGCCTTACACTCTAGATACCCTTAGAATTTGCTTTAAGACAAGCTAACTGCTCTAAGTTATACATGGGTAAGCTTCAAATCCCCACTAGTCCCTGTTAACTCCACCGAATAAGCAGAACTGCACACAATCACATTATAGAAGCGTGCAAACAGCTGTATAGATGCAGCTGTACCTCATAGGAACAAGTGTAGGACAAACCCCAGAAACAAGCCCACATGGTAGAACCATAGCATCCCCAAGTTTTATAATAAAAGGAAAATAATTTTGACCAAAAGTAAAAAGAGTAATTCCCAGAATGTTAGACTCCTTGGCACTGAAATAAACAACTCAAAAGGTTAGGTTCATAGTTTTAGTACTAGGCTAACTGCCCTTGTGGGCCATTTTGGGCCTAGCCAATTACCCCAAGTGAGAATCAAACCCTGCATCTTGTGTCTGTAAGGTAAACACCTTAACCATTATGCCAATCCCCACCTAACAAGCGATGAAGCTTAATAAAATCCACCAAAGCCAAGTTTGATGCTAAAATAATTACAAAGAAAATCACAAGGCATTTTTTAGTTATGAATGTAATTGCAGAAGTAGAATACAGCAATGTGCTTAGCTGATTGTGAATGATGTTAACTACACCTAGGCTGAAGATATAGAGAACCTACTGGCCAGTAAATTTAGCTATCCCTTTACCACTCTCTCCCCTCTGTCTGCCCCTCAAGATATACCTGAAACTGGCTTACCTCCAGCTATCACACAAGACCAAGTCCTATAAGTACTGTAAGAAGCAAAAAATACTGCATTGATGGATCCTGACAATATCCCTGGATGCATACTAAATAGCATGAAGCATGATGTAGCCACACCCCTAACAACATTGTTAATTCTCAGACAGCATACAGGTTTTGTATCAAGTGAATGGAGAACAGGTACAGCCATTCCGCTAAATAAGGGAGGACCTTCCCCAGACCCAGCCGGTTACAGGCCCATGAGTCTGATCAGCCTCATATGCAAAGACTTTATTATGGAATTAATTAATCAAGACATAGGCAAGCTCCAAACACTGGACTCATTTCAGTTTATACTTGCCAATGGCAGGCCATGCTTACCCAACCTGGTGGATTTTTTTGAAAAAGTCACCAAAGCAGTAGATGAAGGAAAAACAGCACACAGCACATACCTTAAAACTTTTGACAGAGTTCTCCACTCAGGCATAGTAGAAAAGCTAAATAAACTGGGAGTAATCCCCTATGTCACCTGCTGGATTTCCAATTGGCTCACAGATGGGATGCAGACAATCAAAATAGAGGAAGTTACCCATACATAGAGACCAGCCACCGGTGGAATCTCCCAGGGTTCTGTGCTGGGACTCCTTGTGTTTAGCATCTACTTTTCTGAGTAAAAGCCAATACCAAAGGGCTCTGGCTGACTGAATGTGCAGGTGACTGCAAGCCAGGAGCAGTCATTGTATCCCCAAATGACTTAGCCATCCAGCAGGAAGGTTTGTCTGAAATGAATAGACAGTGTCAAAATCATGGCTGAAGCTAAATGCCAAAAAGTGCATTACTGTATCCTTCAGGAGGTCATCTACCACAGGAAACTACTACATTGACAATACACCCCTAACAGCTGAACCAGTGGTACAGCATTTGGGAACTTATGTGGACAGTGACCTAACTTTTGACCAACACGTGTCTGCTGTTGTAAGAAAGTCATTGTATATTGCACAGCTTATAAACAAAGGGATTGTGTCTAGATATAAGGATGTCATTGTTCCTCGTTATTCATCCCTCATTGGGCCAGTCATTAAATATACTGCCATTAAATATAATGGCCTCCCTGTCCAGGCTCATGCAACAGCTAGAAGGCCCACAGAGATACCTTACTAAAGAGATACAAGGCCTAAACAACATGCCCTACATGGACAAACTCAAAGTCCTATCTCTGTACTTGGTATCTTACAGACTGCTAAGAGGTGACCAGTGTCTGGCATACAAGGTTTCCTCTAACCCATTAGTGATGGATTTACAGAACATCAGCAAGTCAAATGGCATCAGATATACTTGGTCTAGGGATCTATACCTCTTCTGCAACATAAACAGAACAGTTTGGATGGACAGGTATATCTCGCAGAGGATACTGGTGTTGTGGAACAGAATCCCCATCTACATAAAACAAAATTCACCCCGTCTATATTCAATTGCAACTTAGATCTGTGGATGGGAAACAGAAACATTATCCCCCGGACTGCCCCCAGTACCTTTATTGGACAGAAGCAGCTTCTAATTGCATTCCCTATGCATTGGTCCCCTCAAATTATGTGTGGTATGATCCCAGTTATTCTCATTAGGGGTAATATATAGTAATTGACCATGGGGTGTGTAAGACCAATCTATAACTAATTGGAATAGGTTAGATTGAGCAGTATTGAGCATAAAAAGGCAAACTGGCTATGTTTGAAATATCCCACAAAGGGCAGTAAGCATAATACTTGCCTATAAACCATGAACCGATATAACAGCAAGTACGCATGCTCTGATAACTGTCCCTTGACTGTATAGCACTTATGCATGAGCAGTCTAGTTTGTGTCCAGTGATTTAGCCATCTAGTTCACACATGTTGTACAACAGCTTGTGAATCTTGATCACTTTGGGTAGCTTGTTGAAGCTTCTGTAATCTGCTAATAGTTGCAGGCCTAGTCATCATTATGCTCAGCACATAAGCAGCAATGTCTTCTTCAGTCTTTGATTATAATTGATTATGTATAGGATTTTCTTTTCTTGGTATAGTATCCCATTTGCAACAATTAGTTTCAGACATATGTATTGTTTCAGCATTGAATCTCCTTAATATCATTAACAGTCTTTGGCATGTTAGTGGCACTTTGTCTAACTGGTATGGATTAATTGAAAGAACTAGCGGTGTGTGATCAATTTCAAGTTGGAAACTATTGAGCTCTAATCAGTATCTGTAGATTTTCTCACATGCTTGCTCACTTACAAGGCTTTCGTTTTTGATCTGCAAATATCTCTACTTAGCAGTGGTTAACATTCCTGAGCAATGCCCAACAGGATGAAACGTGTTGATTCATTTGGAATAATGCTGCATGCTGCTAGAGCATACCGGCTAGAATATGTGCTCACTATTATTTGTCAAGTCACATTATATGCTAGCACTACAGCTGTAGTTGGCTCTTTTTTTATTTTTCTGAATGCTTGGGCTTGAGCTTGCCACTAGGATAATGGTGTATTTTTCTTTAAAAACACTGTTACTGGACAAAGAATTGTTGATAAATCTGGTACAAACTTACCAAGATAGTTAATCACACTTAGGGCTTGTCTTAAATTAAGTCACACAAGATGATAAACTGCAGCATTAACTCTAACCTCAAAACCAGGTGCAACATGACTATTCAGCAAAATCTGACAATGCATCTCCTTGCACAGCAGGTCTGTTTCCCTCTGCCCCCCCCACACCACCACCACCACCACCACACACATCATGTGGAACTTTATCTAAAGTTGAAAAGGAACATTTCTTAAAAGTTATCCACACAATAGAATGCTTAAAAGGACCACTCAACATATCACTGGACTTAAAACAGTAAAATTCAGTTACAAATGAATTATGACATCCCTGATGTACCTTTCCAGCTAACAGAGTCGCATGTTGAACACAAGCTTGCCATCTGTTTCAGAAACATTGAACTAAATATATAGTAATCGATAACTCCTATGTACATCTGTAAAGATCAGATCTCAAATGCAGACTGTTCTGGGCACATCTTACAATGAATGTGCAGCAATTACTGTAATTTCTAGTTACTTTAATGTGCACCACCATGGACATCTTGTAACATTAGAACTCACAAGTAGGATAGTCAATAATAATAAGTATTTGAAAGTAAAACCTATAAAACAGATTAAGGGAACGTAGTTTAACTTGATTGTGCCTAGAGAGGAGTTGTGGTATTGTATGAGGAAGTCAGGAGTGCCAGAGAAGTATGTAAGAGTGGTACAGGATATGTACGAGGATAGTGTAACACGGTGAGGTCTGCGGTGGGAGTGACAGATGCGTTTAAGGTGGAGGTGGGGTTACATCAAGGATCAGCTCTGAGCCCTTTCTTATTTGCAATGGTGATGGACAGGTTGACAGATGAGATCAGACAGGAGTCCCCATGGACTATGATGTTTGCAGATGACATTGTGATCTGTAGTGAGAGTAGGGAACAGGTGGAGGAGACCCTGGAGAGGTGGAGATATGCTCTAGAGAGAAGAGGAATGAAGGTCAGCAGGACTAAGACAGAATATATGTGTGTGAATGAGAGGGAGGATAGAGGAATGGTGAGGATGCAAGGTGTAAAGGTGGTGAAGGTGGATGAGTTTAAATACTTAGGGTCAATAGTTCAGAGTAACGGTGAGTGTGGAAGAGAGGTGAAGAAGAGAGTACATGCAGGATGGAGTGGGTGGAGAAGAGTGTCAGGAGTGATTTGTGACAGACGAGTACCTGTAAGAGTGAAAGGGAAGGTCTACAAGAGGGTAGTGAGACCAGCTATGTTATATGGGTTGGAGACAGTGGTATTGACAAAAAGGCAGGAGTTTGAGCTGGATGTGGCAGAATTAAAGATGTTAAGATTTGCACTGCATGTGATGAGGGTGAACAGGATTAGGAATAAGTATATTAGAAGGTCAGTCCAGGTTGGAAGGTTTGGAGACAAAGCCAGAGAGGCACGATTACGTTGGTTTGGACATGTGCTGAGGAGGGATGCTGAGTATATTGGGAAAAAGATGCAAAGGATGAAGCTACCAGGTAACAGGAAAAGAGGAAGGCCTAAGATAAGGTTTATGGATGTGGTGAGAGAGGACATGCAGGTGGTTGGTGTGACAGAACAGGATGCAGAGGACAGGAAGAAATGGAAACAGGTGATCTGCTGTGGTGACCCCTAACGGGAACAGCCGAAGGAAGATGATGATGAGTTTAAGTTGATTATTCTAGTTATGCTGACTTTGAGTTTGACAAACTTCATCTGCGTACTGCTGGACTCTGTCACTGTTATCACTATTTTTTTCTAGTTGACAAAAAAAATGAAATGATGCATTTTTGGCAATGACACACATCAGCAAAATAGTGCAGAACATTCTTTATAGATTGGAAAGGTCTTAATAGGCAAAGATGTTCAGTCTATATAAACATGCATGTGTGGCTGTATGATTTATTTGGTAACTGTGTGTCCAGTCCTACTGACCCTGGTCAGTCATGGTGTAGACTCAGAAACAAAACATTATTTTACTCCCTTTCCATGGAGCATTTACAAATGCATGCCCATTAAGATATGCAGCACTGCAGGAAGAGATTAAGCATAACGTTATCAGCTCTGGGCACAGTTTGTGGTGCATATCAAATAAGTACTCCTTTCTGCAGCTGCCCAGACAAAGTACTTACTGTATGAGGGCAAGGAAAGGGCATTTAGTGGTCCAAGTTATCTTGCAACAGTAACTTTTGAACCATCCGTCTTAGCATGATGGCACCTTGCTTTTAAAATACTTCAGCCGTATTTGCATCTAAATAGTACTCATGGGTAAAGTAGGGTCTGCTTCAGAAACCACCCATTCTTTTGTCAGTCTTTAGTGTCAGTAAAGTGAATAGTATCTGTAGTTGCAAGATGTTAAGAATGGAATCTAGTGTGAAACAACCATGGTGTAATTACCACACAAATTACAAGTATTTATGGCCTAGAGATTGTTATAAAATTAGAACCTTTCATTACCACATTTTGAACAAATACTCATTTTTATTATGATTCAAACATTTTATGATACATGGTAGAAGATGATTACCACAAATGACATTTTATTCTGTCAAGTGTGTTATGATATATAATAAATTATACAATGACTGGCCATTTGTATTCAAAACCATGCACGTTGATTGGCCAGCCCAACCAGTGTGCCCATTGTAAATCCCACAATATACCAACAGAAAAAGGTCCGGTCACCCAGACCTCTTTCCATTTGTATATTCCAAAACTTTTATTTTTTTTTCAACAAAAATTAAAAAAAAACCCTATAGTTCGTACTCCAGACATATCTGAGAGGCAGCATGGAGGAAATACAAAGAAAATCAGGTACGTTATTTAAAACTAAAGACATGTACCGTAATTTTTTTTGCATTTCCTCCATTCTGTCTCTCTCTCCTACCCCTAAAGTAGCCCAAACTTTTTTTTTTAATAATTAAAAAAAAAAAAAAAAAAAAAAAAAAAATAGAAAACAAAAACGAACCAAAGGAGACTTTGTTTTCTCCATTGCTTCCTTTTTTAAAGCATTGATGTACTGGGTATAAGTGGGAACGCAAGTCCCATGGGCAGTACATCAAAACAACGCAGCAGTATATCACCAGCTGTGGAAGAACAGTAATGCTCCTTTATGCAAAGACATTATTTAAGTAAAGTAAGTATTTTTTTTTCTTAAATAATGTCATTGTATAATAGCAATAACCAACTCTGTGGTTGTGGTATATTGAAATTTACCCATGGTTGACTTTATTTATTTCAACCACACCAACTGTGGGTAAATCGTCAATATACTGTACCACGTCATTGGTTATTGCTTAAATAATTGTTTATTTTCTGATGGAATAGTATTATCTGTAGTTTTCCTGATTAAATGTACTATGCAGTCCCTTATAATGAAGTTTTAATATGATATAGCCTGATTTTCCCCTGCCCCCCCAAATAGTTTTCTCAGTCAGGTTTCCATGAGCAGGGCAGTTCCATTTAGGTCACTTTCTCTTTCTCTACATTTATTTTGCTTGGGTGTGTTTCCTCACAGATGTGTTTTGGTTATCATCTGCTGTCTCTAAATTTGCTGCTTCAGAGAGGGAAGGAAGGGAAAGAGAGAAAGACCAGAACAAAAGTATGCATTTTAAAATAGATTTTGCTGTTTATGTATGCTAGTGTGATCTGACAGTAGGGAGTGTGAAGGCCTCCAAAAATGTTTTAGGTTATTGCTGTTATTTTAATGCTGTACATTTTCATCTTTGTCTTCCATTTTGTGCTGCCAGTTGAGGAGCTTTTAATGTTTTTGGGGTTATAGACTTATGTTTGTGGAGCTGTCATTGTATAGTGAGGTTGTAATAAGTTTTTTATTTTAAGTCAATATTGCTAAGTTGTTTTAGTAAATGAAGTTTCAGATTTAGGATTCATAATGATATTCTCAGTCAGTATGTTCATAATGAGAATATAGGAGCTGCCACCAAGTGAAAATAAATCTAGTTATTTAGTTGACAGTGTGTGAACCAAATGATTACACATTTCCAATTCCAGGCAAGAGTCTAGAACAGACCCACCGATAACAGTGGCATTTCTTGCATTCTGTTTCCTTCTGGGTCATCATTGTTCTGTTAATGTCAAATGTTAGCCTGCTCTCCACAAAACCACACTGATCCATAGCTTTCAGTTGTGACATTATATTTACTGTTATTTTAACCATTATAGGCATAATCCCTTTATAATCATGGTATAGAATTGAAAGGGACCTATATAAAGCTGGATCTGATGGGTCTTTACCACCTTTAGGTATTACAGCAGCTACCACCACCACTTTCTTCCAGGATTTTGGTGCTTCTCCTTTTTTTTTTCCAAATACTGTTAAACAAAACCTTCCAGATCTTTTTTTCTTTCCCTCCTGGCTTCCAAATTTGAACAGGAATACATCTGTTCCAGAGGACTTTCCTGTAAATTGGTTACACATCACTATTTTTATCTCATCTTCTCCTGTCTTAATTGTTAGTAATTGAGCTTCGTCTACCTCTAACCTTGGTATATTTAATTTTTACATAAACATTTTTGTTTGTACCTGTTTTGAATTTCATATTTCTCAGCATTATACAGATTTTCATAAAATTTTCAAAATATTTAAAGTACTGTATAGGATCTGTGGTTATCTTCATTGTTATAGGCTCCCTAAGCTTGGTGACAACCCTTTCTACTTTCTGTTGCCTGAGTCATTGCGCTAAAATTTTTTGTGCTCTGTAGTTATCAAAATCCAGTTGCTTAACAACAATCTTTCTAATATCATGAATATTATTGAGGCAACCCATTATTTTCTGTTTAGCATTCTGCAATTGCTCCTCTTATTGTTCTGTGAGATTCCCCCATATTTTGTAATACCATAATCTTTGTCAGTCCCTCTAAATAATTTTTGTTACTTCTTAATCATATATCTCTGTGTTATTTCCACCCTATTTTTAATCTCCACTCTAAGTTTTTCCCACTCCTTAGCTATACTTTTCAGAAGAAATTTCTGCTTTCCCTAATAACTCCCAAATAATTTCCAATACACATTCCTTAAATTTCTGCCTTTTTAATGGATAGGTGGGAAAGTACCAGTGTCTCTATCTCTCTCTCTTTCTCTCTCTCTCTTTTTTTTATTTCATTACCATGCATTTTTATTTTGTTTATTGGCTCATGATCCGATTGAAATAGTTATTGGATGTGTTATCAAAACTATCCACTAAATACACATGTTCCTGTGGAATACAAGTTCTTTCTAGCCTAGCCCAGTTTTTATGCCTTGTGGAATAATATGTAAATACATTCTGAACTCCTCCTACTGAATTCATATCTTCCATGCCAAATATTTTCATAAATTTCTTCAAAACTATCCTCTTTTGTTGTATTTTCCTTTCTGGTCCCCCCGGTACATCTTCACTGCTACAAATTAAATTACAGTCCATCCCTATTAGTAATATTCCCTGCTGAAAGCTGCTTATTTCTTCCAGAATTTTCTTAAGCTTCATGACAGCAATTTTAGGTGGAGTATAAATGCATGTCAGTGTAATCCTTCTCCCTTGACAGTAGCCCGTTAGTACTACAAATCTACCATTTATTATATTTTTTTCCCTCTTCTATTACTGTTGGAGCTCCTTTAACAATTAATATAATAATAATATAATAACAATTAATATAAGTCCCCCCTTTTCCTTTGTCCCAGATATCCTCTGAATAACCATCCTGAAATTCTTTCTTTATCAGTATCAGCATAGCTGTTTGAGCTGTCCATTTTTAATATAGATCACTAATATATCTTTTTTGTGTATACAGTAGATATAAAAAGTATACACACCTGTTAAAATGCCAAGTTTTTGTGATATAAAAAATGAGACCACAATAAATCACTTCAAAATGTTTCCCACCTTTAATGTGACCTATAACCTGTACAATTCAATTGAAAAACAAACTTACAATAAGCTGGTTTCATAAGTGCGCACACCCTTAAACTAATATTTTTGGTAGTCATCACTAAATGGATATTGACTAGCCTTTCTATGGTATTACATAGGGATGAAACGGCTAGGCTTAAAATGACCTCTGGGTTGATAGCCTAGTAATCTCCTATGATCCTATGATAAGCTAAATATCATGCTGGATAGCAATCAGTCTATTTCAAAGCTTCTACACCATATTAACTTAACTTTGCTGTTAGTGTAGCACTGAGAGCTAAAACAATAAGGTGCTACCAAGCATAATCATGTAGGCCTGGTTTGATCCTTTCATTCTCCAATTGCATATTGTGCATATTTGAGCAATTCACTTACCTTACAGTGTTTCTAGATCATCCCTATACCTACTGCCTTATCCAGTTATGAATCAAATAATGTAATTATCTGTTGTGCTACTGCCGTATGACTAAGTGGAAGCATGGGTAGAGCAGTAATAAACAGAAATGTCTGATCCACTTGAATACAAGTGAATGTAAGACCATTGCTTATGTTGCACCCATTACGTCTAAACTAACTTTATAGCCTTCTCACTGGTACAGAGCCTAATTGCTCAATTAGGTAATGCCCACAGGAGAAAGGCAATGTATTTGTGGGTCACCATATCAGTCATGTCAACACTGTGTGAATAAGCATTTAGAATTCTGCTCTTAGTGCAAATATAGACTGCTGCGCAGACTGCCTTCAAGGAAAAAAAAATGAACTGTAGGTTGTGCTCAAAGAACAAAGAACAAACATATTAGCCCAGTTTAGCTACAGCCTGGAGCCATGAAGCCACACCCAGGGGAGGGAAAGTTCTCCAACAAATGTCATAGCATTACCAGGAAAAGACTGAAAGCATTTTGTAATTATTCAGTAATTGATGATGTACCATTAGGACTGAGAGTGCAGACTGCTGTTATGATTTTGTTAGCATCAGATTTTGTCATATCATCAAGGGGTACTGTACAGTTAATTGTTTTACAAAGACAATAGCCATACAAGTGAAAACTCAGCTTGTTTATGTTTTGCATCAATGCTCAGTGGGGAAATTTACAAAGTAGTACTAAATGTGCTATTAAAATACGGCACTGTAACTTTTTGTTAATTGATTGAGTACCATTAGGAACAAGAATCCAAAGTGATACTGTAATTCTGTTAACATTACATAGTATCATATCACCTGAGGTTCCATAATGCTGGCTGTTTTAATGAAGAATTACAGTAAACATGCCAGTGACCTCTTGGTTGTACCATGCCACACAGCAGCTAATTCAAACATCTCCTTGGGGAGACAAGTTCCTGAATATTTAGAAATTTAAAACTTAAAATGCTCATGTCATGTTTTACAAGGATTGACAATAAGTTCTAATGGATTTGCTAAAACAATATCTTGGATGGCAGAGATCAATATTGGGTTTAATTTTTATCAGACCAAGATACTAATGACCAGTAGCAGTGTCAGTAGCAAGAACTAACAAAACAATGTATATTCAACATAAAAAGGCTGAATTCAGTCACTAATTAACTGACATTTAGAAGTCACTCTTGCTGTTAAACGTGTATTAGGAATTTGCAATGAAGTATCTTGTAGTAAAGAGGATTTACTTAAAGTAAAATCACATGCATGTGGTTATATAGAAACAGTTCCATAAACCATGCTGAATCCAATATTTCCCATCAAGCCATTCTAATGCTAACAGTCCTTATTCATCAGCATGCACCATTGCAACCTGATAGTTTTTAGTGACTATGATATTTAGTAAGCCACATGCATCTTGTACTTAGCTGTCTGCCCTCTCTTTAAGGGAAGAGACAGTAAGGAAGGCTAGTGAAAACATTCTTAAAAATATTTGTCATATTCCATTCTAAATAATTTATAAGGCAAAATAGACTCCCATGCGGTAGACCAACTTACTTTAGCAGTCCATCTTTGGACTGCCTAAGTATTAATTGGCATGCAAACAAGCAGTTTAAACAGTAGCACCTTACTGACAGAGTAAGACAATCATAGACTAATGAGCTTCAGCAAAGTGAATTCTTATTTTGCTTTATTTTGCACCATATTATACATTTCTGCTTAATTTAAGACAGTTTATGAAATACTGTACTACAGGTATAATCTTTTACAACAATAGATGGAGGGTATATTTATTTTGTTATAAGTTTGAAAAACAATACTTCTATCTGCACAGGCTAACATTCACCTTCTTTAGCAGTTGGTCACTACTGCATGATAATTAAACATTTTTATGTTAATATTGTAGTTCAACAATTTAAGTTCCACTTTGTACCTGAAATTTATATGCTTTTGCAAATCTCTGGTTGTCTGAAAAAAGTCTGACTTATGCACAGATTGCAGTGCTTTGCAGAGTTTTATGGTGATTCATTACTTTTTCATGTTTGGATTCCCTTTCACAGCATTTCATACATTAAGCAGGAGTTTAGAGTTCTCCGAGGCTGTTCAGCAAATCTTGCTTCAGAATGTCATATGGAGAGCAGCAGTCACAGATGTTGCATCTGTCATTTCACATTTCTATCTCTGGGGCAGCACCTCAGGGCTGAAGTACTACAAGATGAATTGTTGAAACATCTTGACTGCAATTAGCAATGTATTCTTCACTCTTGTTTGATGTGTTCTCACACTAAACTGGCTTTCTTCAGTGCAAAATTAAATACCTATTAGGCAAACATACCTGTATTTTGGCAAACTTACTATATTTAAAAGTATGTTTCATATTTACTAGCCATTATGTATGTTATAATAATAATAATAATCATAATAATAATTACTAAGTTAAAATAATATATAAATTTGTATTTACTTTATTAATATATATTACTAATAACCTAAAGAATAAAATCTAGAAGAAAACTGGGGATTGTGTGTTTGTGTGTGTATGTGTGTGTGTGTGTGTGTGTGTGTGTGTGTGTGTGTGTGTGTGTGTGTGTGTGTGTGTGTGTGTGGTGCGCGTGTATGGGATGAGGGTATTATGACAGGGAAAACAAGATGGTAAGGGAGATACAGTGGACTACAGACAGACTCAATAATAGCACATCCTATTTTGCAGTAGTGAAAGACAAAATGGAAAAGCTCTTTTTAAGATAATTTTTCCTGTCCAAAGCAAGCTTATAGCTCATTAATGTGGAGATGGGAATACTACTGCATGTCTCACTCAGACTGTACTAGGTGGTATATCCAATTTTAAGGGGAGACTACAAATTCTGTTTGTCAGGTTTGAGGTGAGAATAAAAAATAGGCCAGGAAAGAGATCTTGTTGCATGTCAGGAAACAAGGCACCTTTTCCAGGCCCTGCCATTAAAAGTGTTTAAACAAATAACAATTTAAGTTGTTATATGTGAAAATTGGCATGTGGTAGTTTAATGTTTTAAAGTAAAGTTATGTTTTATACCTATATCTGTAGCTATATCTGTATCTATCTATATAAAACATTTGTTAGGTTGATGATTTGTAATGCTGGGGAGAGAAACAGTAATATCCAAATTGCTGGACAATTCAACAAAGCAACTGGCCCCAGGAAAATTAGAGAAATGTGAAGATGAAGAAAAGGTAGAAGTAAAGGCACCAGCCACCAGGTATATCTGTGGACATGGTACTTTGAATCATCCTAATCAAACTTAAGAATGTTAGTAGATAATGGAATACTTTCTTAAAGAATTTGACATATATAAACTTTGTGATCAGTCTGACACCATCTTGGCTTTGTACCAAAAGAGATCACTTTCTGCACATGAGCACAGGAATGTTATTAGATGGCATGAAATTGACAGATTTGAAAAATGAGGCAAAGAAGAAGAATTTGCAAGTTATTTGGATACCTAAAAGAATTGAAGGACCTGTGTACAGTATATACAGAATGCATTAATGGTATGCACAGAGAATTCTGGAAAAACTTTGTACTGATAAGACCTGTCAATTCTTTTAAGTTCATAGGTTTATAGGTAAATAGGCTGTCTGCTCTTGCAGGTCATTTTAAGCCTAGCCAATTTCCCCTCAAAGGTAAGACTCAAAATCTGTACCTTGTGTATTTGAGATAAACACCTTAATGATTATGACAATTTTCTAACCCTTAAATTAGTACCAGGTTAACTGTCTTGTGGGCCATTCTATGCCTTAAATATGCTAGGAGTGTTTCCATTACTATACTTGACTGGGTTTAATATCATGATTTTGTCTTTTCACCCAGGTGACAAACGAAGTTACACCTCTTTTAGTAGGAAGACACTTAAGTTTGTTAAATGTGGATACAAAGATTATAATACTATGACAATTATGACTGGAGGTACATGAATGATTTTGTACTCTTCAAGTCTTATGATGATATTCAGGTATCTTTGAGTAGTAGCCTTATGTTAATAAAGCTTGTGATAATTAATATTAGTTTATGGTTAATCTGTTGAATGCAGTACAGAGTACTCTTAGATATAAGGTAATTAATAGTATTGTTTTCCATGAGAGGGGGGTTGTTGTGTAGAGAATTTAAAAAGGGACTGAAAGGTCATCAGTTTTTGTATAAAGAACATACAGCATCAGTAAGTATACACTGAAGAATGAATTTAGTATTTCCTTGAACTGATCTTACCTGGTGATTGATTATGTTATATAGTAATAAGAAACATTGCAGATTTTCACATGGAGGTGTTAATTTATTGTTGGTAGAATTCAGTTGTTTTTCATTTAAATTAAATGTTTATTTAATTCCTAAGCTGTAGAAGTTTTACCTTTTTTTAAAAGATAAAATTGTGTATCATATTTCCATAAAAATAATGTCAAGATAGCTGTGGCAATTATTATGTTAAATTTTGTTAATTCTGGAGAAGGGAAGATGATAAAAGAAAATCTGTGGTTTACATAGTTAGTGTTAGACAGTTTGATAATTTAGTAAATCTTCCCCACTGCTCATATTAAGCTATTAGGGGTTGAAATAGACAGTAACATGAGATTTACCATCCACATATCTCAAACCATACAAAAAGTACACAAAAAACTAGATATTCTATATAGGTATAACTTTACCTCACAAATAACACAAAAGTCACAATAGCTCAAACACACTTGATCTCAACCCTGCTGTATGCATCACCTATACTCACCAACTTCAAAAATCTGACCTTGCAAAACTTGAAACATGCTATAATAAAATTGCTAGATTTGCAACTAACTCAGACTTCAGGTCTCATCACTGTAAAGCACTCAGGCAGCTCAAATGGCTCGATTTTTCCCAACTCCTGCTTTATACCCAACTAACCATGGCCTAGAAAATACTCTATCAGAAAAAAAAAACACTTGCCCTACAAAATCTGCTACAACTATAGTCCAGTACCAGAACTTTACGATCTAATAATAAATGCCTGATAAAAGTCTCCACTGCCAATAACCACTCTGTTAGATATACTTACTCCTATGCAGAGATTTTCTCCCTGGGCCTCCACTGAAAAAAGACTTGTGTCCAGTTGGCCTTTCCCGGTTAACAAATGTAAAAAAAAAAGAAAATAGTATGCACTACTAGTAAAAAGAGGTATGTTTACTTGATCATGTTCCGAAATGTACTTTTATGAGGATGAAGTGGCAGTAACAATATTAAATATGAAACTACATTATTAGTATTGATGTAGAGTGGAGTGTATAAAATGTATGTTTTGAATAGTTTCTGTTTGTACTATTATTTAAATAAAACTAAAAAACAGTGTCAAACAGCACTATTAATGAAACCAAACCACTTTAATCAAAAACAATAATAATAATAATAATACATAAGCGCTTTCATTTGTTAAATACGAAACTTCATCAGATAAACTTTTCAAACCAAATAGCCCCTTTTAAATAAGCTGCCATTTTAACTTAATGAGCGGCTATGATATCAGCTTTATAAAAATGAACAAAACATTACTTTACTTAAACAATCCATCCTATTCAAAACTTCTAGTATAACACTTATTACTCTATCATTAGAATTTCACTTTACTATTATTTAAAAACACATTTACTCTCTAATTAATTACTTTATAAAAATACTGTATAAAAACAGGTTGATGGTTCGCACTGCTTCATTAATTCAATACCAAATAATGGCATATCATAACACTTTATCCTTTAGACTTCTGTCCATCTTGCCTATGTAATATACTGGACATTGTTTACAATTTGCCAAATATATCACACTTTTTGTAGTAAAATTAAATTATCCATTTATTCTGTAAATAACATTCCTAATTTGAAAATGGTCAGTTACTAAAATAAGATTACAAAAATTACACATCCCACATCTTTTCATCCCTGACACCTTTTTAAAATTATTAGGCTTATCACCTTTTAACATAGCTTCCAGATTCATCCCTGTTCTAGTAATCATTTTTGGTAGCTCTTTGATTTTAGTTCTTAAAAAACTGTCTTCTTCAGTAAATACCTAA
Organism: Protopterus annectens; assembly: GCF_019279795.1. Lineage (NCBI taxonomy): Eukaryota > Metazoa > Chordata > Ceratodontiformes > Protopteridae > Protopterus > Protopterus annectens. The sequence continues at coordinate 707,332,968 of NC_056734.1, forward strand.
TTTTTCATCAAAATTGCCCATACTTTATCAAAGTCAGTGGTAAAAGTGGTTATAAAACTTGTTGCAAAATTGATATTCTCTTTGTTAACACTTACATGGTTAGTTTAGATTCAGATTTTGAAAATGAATGCATACACCTCTTTAATATGTTTATGGCTAGGAGAAATGGTTATTTTAGATTTATTTGGGGTAGCAGAACTGTAGAAGATGGTTCTGCATTGTGCTCAAATGTAAGTGTTAAGAAAGAGATGTTATTTATAGAATAAAAGGGTCATTTAAACGTACTACAAAAGGTGTGGTATATTTGGCAAATTGTAAATGATGTCCGGTATATTACATAGGCAAATCTAAAGGACAGAGTGTATGAGGATCAATATGCTATAAGGAAAGGCAATACCACAAATGCATTGGCTAAACATGTTTCTGATAATGAATGTCATCATTTTTGGTATTTAATAATTGAACAGGTAAAGCAAAATTCAAGGGGTGGTCTGTGGTCTCTTCAATTAGAGAAAAAGGAATTAATGTGGCAAATTGTTTTAATTGCTTATGCATGGCCTGGTATTAATGAATGTAGTTCCATTAATAGTATTTTGAAGCTAAAAGGTCTTGGGAGATAATATATTAACTACTTGTAATCAGTTAGTAGAGTTTAGTTAACACAGTTATCGTATATTATGATATGCCATTATTGGGTATTAAATTAATGAAGCAGTGTGAACCATCAACCTGTTTTTATACATTATTTTTATAAAGTGATTTATTATACAGTAAATGTGTTTTTAAATAACAGTAAAGTTAAACTATAATGATAGAGTAATAAGTGCTTTATTAGATGTTTTGAATAGAATGGATTTTTTTAAGAAAAGTAATTTTTTTTTTAATTTCTGTAAATCTGACGTCTTATCCACTCATTTGGTTAGAATGGCAGGTTATTTAAAAGGGGCTGTTTGATTTGAAAAGTTTATCTGATGAAGTTTGGTATTTAACAAATGAAAGTGCTTATGCATTATTATTATTTTTGATTAAAGTGGTTTGGTTTCATTAATAGTGCCAGTGAACATTGTTTTTTAGTTTTATTAGTTTGTTCTGGTTCTCGATTGTTTATATTTTATATTATTTAAATAAAGTGAAACCTCAAAAAAGGTAGGCCTGGACAGTGCATAGTAATGGATTCTACTCTTAGAGCAGACGTAGAATTTTATGCTACACAAGCAGAGGAACAGTCTTTTAATGTCAATTGGTAGTTGGTTCTGCACTCAATTGCTTCAAAAGCACATCGTTATGGAGATGGTCCATACAGGTGTTATGCACATTCTCCTATAATGTATTTGTTTTTCTGTTACGTTTTGTATAATAAGAGTGTTTGTGTAGACTTAAGTACAGGGGTAACAAGTGGTACTGGCTGTTGAGCTGCAGCCCTCCCAGTTAAAAAGAAAAAAAAAAAGAAATGCTTGTTTAGATCCCGGTTCTCAGAAATCCACACATGATGAACATACTTCACATACATACATTCCAGTCATGTGGTGAATTCTGTGTAAAGCCAAGACTGAAAATAAAAATAGTCTCACTTCACTCTCTGGACTGTTTTCAAAATAGACTGGCTGCAAGCGTATTTCACCAGTCCATGGATCTGTTTCATTTTTATTTTATTTTATTTTTATTTTACATTTGTTGACCGGGCTAGTCTAGCTGGATACATGTCCATTTTCAGTAGAGGCCCGGGGAGAAAAGCTCCACAATAAAAATGGGTTAGTAAAATCAAGTATGTTATACATTCAAATAAGAAATATTATACAAAGAAAAGAAACTGGTTCATAAGTATTACTGGCAAAAAAACTTTACAATACTGAGAATCAGCAAGCCCAAAACATTTTTTTTTTTTTTTTTTTTTTTTGGGGAGAATATAAGGGTGAGAAAATAGAGAATAGAAAGTTTTAGTCAAGGTTTGTAAAGGACAGAGCTAATAAGAATTAAGCACAGGATTTAGCTGATTTTAGAAGGTTCAAACACTAATACTATACTAACCTAGAAAAGGTTTGAGGGGGTGAAAAGGGTAGAGGGAGTAATAGTTTAGTCAGGGTTAGTACAAGGACAGAGCCATTGAGACTTAAGCAGAGTTTTTAGATGCTTCTTGAAAGTGGGTAGAGAAATAATAGTGGTGAGTTCACGTGGAAGCTTGTACCAGATAGGTGCAATACAGTTGGCGAACAAACAGTCTCCAGCTTTGTTGTTGGATTTATAGGGTGCTGCTAGTAGCTTTGTAGCGGAGCGCAAGGATGATAGATTTTTATAAGGAGTAATAAGGGTACTAAGTATTGTGGTGTTAGAAGGTTGACAGAAGATTTTGTGGGTGATGGTAAGTTGCTGTAGTCGTATTTGATTTTGTAGTTCCAGCCAGCCTAGTTGTTTCAGATTACAGCAATGATGGGTTCTAAAAGGGGCTCCTGTGGCAAATCTTGTAATATTATTATAGGATACTGCTAATTTATTGAAATTAGCTTTTGATAAGTTTGTGAAAATCGGTGAGGCATAAAGAAGGGTAGAGAGTAAGTGTGTTTGAGCTAAAGTACTTCTGGCTAAGGTAGTTAGGAAGGGTTTGAGCCTATAGAGAGCTCCAAGTTTTCTATTGACTGACTTGATGGTTAAGTTAATATGGGCATCGAAGTTGAGATTATGGTCTATTGTGACACCTAAAAGTTTGGTAGTTGAGTCAGGGGATATTATTGTGCCATTGTTTGACATTATATCGAAAGTAAAGGTTAAAGATTTCTGTGATGGGGTAAAAAGTAATAATTTAGTCTTTTTGGGATTTAGTAAGAGGCCATGCTGATAGAATCAGTTTTCAGCTGCTGTGAAGACTTGTTGTGTAGTGGTCTGGAGTGTTATTGGGGAGGATGCTGAACATATCAGAGTTGAGTCATCGGCATATTGTATACATATGGATTGAGGAAGGGACATATTTAGTTTGTTAATAAAAATAGAAAAGAGGAGAGGTCCCAGTATTGAGCCTTGTGGCACTCCAATTGTGATGGGAAGAAGAGATGATATTTGATTATCCCAAAGGACTGCTTGTTGTCTGTTATCTAGGTAGGATTTAAACCATTGGATAGCTTGACTGTCCAAGGCAAATGATTTGAGGATGTTTAGTAAGAGGGAATGGTTGACCATATCAAAGGCCTTAGAGAGGTCTAAGAATAGTGCTGAGGACAGCAGGTTGTTGTTCCGATGTTTATTAATATGATCTGTGAATGACAAGAGTGCTGTAGTAGTGCTGTGATAGGGTCTAAAACCATGTTGGCAGTCTGCTAATAGGTTGTTTTTGAGAAGATGGTCAAGTAGTTGCCTATGTATGCATCTTTCCAAGATTTTAGCTAATGGAGAAAGTAAGGCTATGGGTCGAAAGTTAGCAAGCTTGATAGAATTACCATCCTTGTGAAGAGGAATGATATGAGAGACTTTCCAGAGGGTTGGAATAAAGCCTTCAGTTATGGTTCGATTAACTAAGATGGAGACTGGAAGGGCAATTGCTTTGGCCACAATTTGAAGGTATTCAGCTGGGAGGAGATCAGCTGAGGGGGTACAAGGTTTGAGTTTTGTAAGAAGAGTAAAGATGAGATCAGTTGAAACTGGTTGCAGTGTGAAGGGGGGGTTTGTTGAGGCTATAAGGTGTTGGAGTGAACTGTGGAGATAAATTTGAAGCAAGAGAGGTGACAGTATCTGAGAAAAATTTGTTGAAAGTTTCAGCGATTTGGTTAGGTGTGCTATGAGTGAGGTTAGAAGGAGTGGGTGTTTTAGAGTTGCCTGGATGTAGTAATTGATTGATACTTGTCCAGAATTTTTGAGGATTTTGGCGTTGGGTATGTTGGAATTTACAAGAATAATTTCTTTTATCAAGGAATATAAGTTTCTTTGTTGCATTCCTAAGTTGTTTAAAGGTTTGGTGGTCAGCTGCGTTTTAGTACTACGCCATTTGGCCCAGGTTTTATTTCTATGCAACATTTTTTGTTTGGTTTCTTTTGTTAGCCAAGGAGCAGGCTTTGCTTTGGTTTTAATTAATCTAGTAGGGGCATGGAGGTTAAGTATTTGAAGGAATTTATTGTTAAAGTATGAGACTGCATCGTCTAGAGGCAAGTATTTTAGTGGAGACCAATTACATGATTTAAGTTCTAATAGGAAGTTAGTTTGGTTGAAATTGCTTTTGTTCCTGGTAGTTCTAACCTGAGTATTATTGGAGATGGGGGTTTTGTTTTTGGTGATAAAAGTGATTAAATGGTCACTGATATTATCAGGTAGTGTGCCTGTAGTATAAATCATAGAGCTGTTATTGACTAGAATCCAGTCAAGGATGCTTTGTTTGGAGCTGGTTTTGTTAATTCGAGTGGGGACAGTAATGGTTTGATTAAAGCCATAGAGGTTTATGTGAGAAGTGGGTTTTTGGGAGATGCAGGAATTCCAATCAATATTAAAGTCACCTAGAAGTATAGTTTCCTGAGGGAAGGAGTTTGAGAGCCAGTGCAGTAGGTTTTCAAGGGTATTAATATTGTTACCTGGGGGAATATAACAGCAAATGATATAAATGGATTTGTTAATGTTAATTTGTAGTTTGGTGATTAAGATTTCACTATTGTTTTGTAAGGGTGGTTTTGTATCTAGTAGGGTAACCAGTAGTTCAGTTTTGTATAGTATAGCAACACCTCCACCCTTTTTGGTGTGCCGGTCAAGTCTAAAGATGTTATATCCTGGAGGTAGTATATCATTATCCTTGGTATCTGTTTTTAGCCAAGTTTCAGTAAGACAAAGGATATCGAAGGAATATAGGTCAAGCAGGGCATGCATTTGTGTTGTCTTATTATTTAGGCTGCAAATATTTAGGTGGGCTATTTGGAGAGAGTTCTGATTGGGGCTATGAATTGTGGAATTAGTTTGATTTACTATGGGGAAGGTAGGTTGGTGATTCAATGGGCCAGGATTGGGATGAATGTCGCCATGTAGGAATAATAGTTTCTGGCGGCTATGTAGGTATTTGGAAAGTTTGGAAGAGATTGAAAAAGCTTTCTTGTTTAGAAAATAATTGATATGAGTTCCTCTGTGGTAATGCGGCATGAAGTAGGAAGCTAATGAAGTTATATTGATGTGTGGTTGAGAGATATGGAGAGAGTATAAAGTAGTTTGTTTTAGTGCTAGTTGAGATTCAAATAAGTTTGTGTTTTCATAGAAGGTAAGGGAGTAAGCAAGGAGAAGAGTGTTTAGGAGTAGGAAGGAGGAGAGAAGAGTGTTTTTTTAGAGATGTGTGGGTTATACATAGTGGGAGAAAGTTTGTATAAAGAGACAGTAAATAAATAGGTATAAGAAGGGGAGTGAAGGTGAGTAGTTGATTTAAAGGAGAGAGTTATTTAGAGGAAGAAACAGATAAGAGTATCAGTGAGTGGGTGGAGTAGTAAAATTCCTTAATTAAAGGGGTATGGCTATGGGTTGATGGAGTAGGGGGTGTGGCTATTGAGCTATAAGTTTAGGACCCCTGGGGGTGTGTGGGAATTGGGGGTAGGGTAGGGGAGCGGAGTGAGCCCACAGGGCGAACGGAGCGGGTAGAGCAAAGGAGAAGGAGAGCCAGAAGCTGAAAAAGGAAAAACAATCAGCCAGTGTGTTTGGGATCACTCCCAGGGTCAGGTAAGCTATCGTAGAGAAGGAAAGTAGTATGATTTAAATAAGGCAGAACAGAGAGACTTACAGGGAGATTAAGCAGGTAAGACAGTGTTAAAGTATTGGAGAGATAACGAATTACTAGATTCGGGTTAAAGTGGGGAGGGCTTTTGGGTAAATAGGGAAGACTAATTGTAGTATAAGAGACTGGGGAGGTGAAAGTCCTTTAAAATTAGAGGGTTTAGGAGAGCAGGGGTCAGTAGAAAGCCTCAGATGGGAATAATAACACTACGAAGGGGTAGTTACAAGAACCTAGCTTAGGAAGTTTCTCTATGTAGGGGAAATAGGGAAACAATAGAATCCTATACTGCCATCTAGTGGCCTTGGGTAGGAATTACTACTCTAGATTGAAAAGGTACTAGGAAAGCAGGCACAGGTTAACAAGGTGGGCAGGAGAAAAATAAGAAAGATGGGACTGTGGCATGCTGCTGGCAGACTCTAGGCAGAGCCCTACCCTAGGACAATAAACCAGAATCCAGTGGCTCAATAAAATTCATTAAGTAGACAGGAGCAATAGACAGTACATACATGCAGCAGTCCTTAGGGAGGGTGCTGTATAGGGTTCCGTGAAGGAACTGGTATTCCACTTTAGCGTGAGGAGCTTCCAAGGAGGGTAGTCCGCTAGGCAGGTGGTCGCAATAGGAGAGGACTAGGAAATAGTACAGTGGATGAGATGCAGCGGTCCTTAGGGAGGGTGCTGTATAGGGTTCTGTGAAGAAACTGGTATTTCACTTTAGCGTGAGGAGCTTCCAAGGAGGGTAGTCCACTAGGCAGGTGGTCGCAACAGGAGAGGACTAGGAAATAGTACAGTGGATGAGATGCAGCAGTCCTTAGGGAGGGTGCTGTATAGGGTTCCGTGAAGGAACTGGTATTCCACTTTAGCGTGAGGAGCTTCCAAGGAGGGTAGTCCGCTAGGCATTCTGCAAACAAGTAGATATAATTGCTGGTTATATGTATGTGTGTGTGTGTGTGTGTGTGTGTGTGTGTGTGTGTGTGTGTGTGTGTGTGTGTGTGTGTGTGTGTCAGGGTGCAGATGCTGTCAGATGCCCCTGATTTTGCAGAATGCCTAGCGGACTACCCTCATCTTCATCTTGTTGTTAAGGACAGTGGCTGCAGCACAACTGTCAGTGATTTTGGTCCTTTGTCTGCCATTATTTTTAGTTTTCTGCTTAAGTGATAAGAGGTTGAGTCATAAGTGGAGGAGGTTTCTAGGTATATGAAGGCAGCACTTGTCCCTGAGTTAGGTCCTTTGTCCACCATTATTTTTAGCTTTCGCCTTTATTCTTGAGTTAAGATGTTAAGATGTATGGTGGGAATTGCAGTTAGTTGCGTACTGTATTCTGAGCTGAGAGGATAAACTGCTGAGTACCAGTTCTTTATGTATTTATTTATTCATTCATTTGGTACAGTCCAACATGTCTGACATATAATCAAAGGCATACAAGTAGATATAATTGCTGGTTATATGTATGTGTGTGTGTGTGTGTGTGTGTGTGTGAGGGTGCAGATGCTGTCAGATGCCCCTGATTTTGCAGAATGTTTCTGATTTTGGTATCTTATTTTGGTATGTTTCAAATAACGTTTTTGCTTTTGTTTTTGGCAAATCATTGAGGATTGCAATCACTAAAAAATGTTGACAGAATTAAAAGCCTTCAAAAAAGCATGCTAATGCAAAGCTAGTCATTCTATAAAGATTCCAGATATATAAAGGTAATTATTTTGATCCTTTGTCTGCCATTATTTTTAGCTTTCTCTTTGAGTGATAAGAGGTTGAAGCATAAGTGGAAGGGATGTTTGCAGTGGGTTGTACTACAATCTGACAATAGTGAACTAAACTCTTGTATGGTATTTATTTATTTATGTATTCATTCATATGCCAAGGGAGATTGGCATAATGGTTAAGGTGTTTAGCTTGCAGACAGAATGTACAGGGTTTGATTTTCACATAGGATAATCGGCTAGGCTTAAAATGGTCTACATGGGCATTTAGCCTAATACTAGCCTATTAACCTAATAATGTGATCGCATTCAAACTTCTGAGGTGTACAGTCACAGGTGTACAAGTTGCTGTAATTGATGGCTATATGTGTGCATTTTTTGGATAGTTAAAATAAATTACTGTAGCCACCTGTTTTATTTTTATTAAATTCTGTTACCTGAGGTTTATACAGTCAGTTAAGTTAGCTTTCATTGCCGGGTATAGGAGTTCTCTATTGATGACAGTGATAGAGACTGTTGTCATTTGTTCAAGATATGCAGTTATTATTCTGACTTTGCAGAAGTAGTGTGCAGATGTAATTTTTTTACTTTCCATCATAATCACAAATCAACATTGTACTCAATAAGTAGGTGCTTGGGGAGACCTGGCCAGGACATGTGTAATAGCAATTGATCAATGGCAGAATGTTGCATTGAGTAGTTTTGGCATCTAACAATGCTAAGTTCTCCCACTGGATATTTGGCTGTTGATTCCTTCTGCGTGGAGTCTACATGCACTTCTTGTTTCTGTGTGGATGTTTTCCCCGTGTCTTGAGTTAATCTCCTGTACCCACAGCTATATAATGTGTAACTCTGACTATGTGTGCCTTTACTTTTATTCCAGTTTAATACCTGACTGGTACCCAGAAGACAATTATGCTTTTAAGGAATAGGAAGGCAGGCACTATTCCCAGGTGGGACTTATATATCCTTGTATTTATCCTCTTGGTATATTGGGGAACAACCTTTTTTTCCCCTTCAAACACTAAGCTTTAGAAACAACTTATTTTTTCTTGAAAGAAAAAAAAATAAGATTGAACATCTTTCTGTAATCATGACTTTTTTGTTCAGGCCATCATTAAAACAAAAGGTTGCAAAAATCTTGAAGGTGAACCTCAGAGCATTTAGAACTCTATGACTTCTGAGTGCCTTGCAGTCTCCAGGTCCGTGGTTTAATTCAGTAAATTCCTCCAAACTTAATTACTTAGAGTCTAGGCCAGTTAGGGTGTGTGAAAAGCATTGGGGGCACTAAAATGTAATGCAAATAGTGAAAAAGCAAGAAAGATATGCTCTCTTGTCTCTCTCTGGATAATGTGGGGCCAGAATGAGGGGAAACATGACAGTGCTTTGAGGACGTGTGGGGGAACTACAGGTCAACAGGCTGGGGGCATAGATTCCTTTGTCTATGGGTCCTATTTACCTAAGGCTGGCCTTGATTGCAGCCAGACGTCTGAGTTGTATATAATCAATAAAGTGGCTATAATGAATGGGTACATACTGAGGCAGTCTGTGGCTGAAATTCAAGGACTTCATCTTTTGTTTGATCACAGGTAATGGTTACTGACATGATTGACCTGCTTTAATAGAGCCCTACCCCTTTGTATTTAGCCCCACCCATTGAATTTCATCATGCATCCCCCTTGTTTTGAAGTCACAATCCACCACTTCTTAAGTGTACCATTGTCTTGTAGCTTTACTTATTGTTTTCTTGTGGGGGGGGGGGGGTTATATTTGGCCAAAATACATTTCCTGCTTAATATCAGTCAGGCAGAACAGAATATTGACATCAAGCCATGTTGTAGTGTCTAAGCTGTGATGCAGTATCAAAGGCCCCCCGTATGAATTGTCAGTTTTCTCCACTACTGCACCAAAATGATTTGAAATGGGACATACTTAGAATATGAGTAATAAAAAGTCTGTATGAGAAGTTAAATGCCTCAAAATATAAAGATAGATATGTGGCACATATTGCAAGATCTTAGTTTCTAAGCAAGGATCAGCTAGTTTGAATTCTTTCTGTCATTCTAGGATTACCAGATGTGCTACTGTGAATTAATGCAACCCTTTTAAATTGTAATTCTATAAATAAGTAAGGAAGTCTTACATATGGCACTGAATTTGGAGAATGAGCTGTTGAGGCTGATTGCTGAAAATTCTAAAAGTAGTAGTAGTGTGACAGGCATCAGTTAATATGGAATTTCATCAGTACATTATGCAATAATGACAGACTTCAAGGACTTCAAAACAGCCCTAAAACAACAGGCCTGAGTATCTCCTATAGCTTGCACACATGAAGCTCTTGAGCTTGTTAAATGGCAAATTTTCTTTCTATGTGCATAGGATCAACATCCCATCTCTCTGCAGCCATGAAAATATAGAAGATTAATTTTAATTCTCTGATTTTGCTATTGCAATGTATTAGCACCAATAAATCAATAAAAAGTAGATCTAAAGTGTTATCTACAATTCATGGTGACAGTAGAATTCTTTGAAGACAATGTGGACCAGTGTTGAATGAGAATTAGTGGTAATCTTTCAGCACTGAAAAACTGCAGGTTTGAAAAGGTGATCTAGGAAAAACCTGATTTATTTATCTATTTCTGGTCTTGATAATCATGATAATTTATATAAAATATGTGCAGAACCTGCTTCATTTATACATTTTGCAGTACAGCAATGCTGATATTTCTGATCAAGTGTTGTTTTGCATATAACAAACTTACTGTCTGATGCTGTGCCAGAATGTACGTGAAGCTAACCAGTAAGTCATTTACGTAGCAGATTGTAAAACAATACATACTCTTAAAACAATACATACTCTTCTGTAAAGTGTTTATGAAGTACCTTTTAAGGTAAATCATTTCTTGGCTGGAGTGCCTTCTGTGCGGAGTCTGCATGTCCTCCCTGCGGTCGCGTGGGTTTCCTCCGGGTGCTCCATTTTCCTCCCACATTCCAAAGACATGCAGTAGGTGGATTGGACACTCTAAATTGGCCATAGGTGTGAGTGTGTGTGCGAGTGAGTGGTATGGATGAACTACCATGGCAGGACTACACACAGCAGTGTATACTTTGTTTCGATATAATTGTCACTGTCGAAAGTGACACCCCAACCCCACATGCAAAATGGGAAAAGGGGGTTGAGGATAGATTGATTTGGAAAGGCTGACATTCCGTACTGTAAGGAAATTGCCAGGTGATGTATTGCTATCTACAGTTTTGTATAGGTATTTTACACTTCAGCAACATTGAATCTGTTCTCTCACATTTGTTTGATAATTTCAGTTCAGTTGTTTATTATATGGAAGGTTTAGTTTGCAATATATCATGTAGAATTTAATCACTTTGGTATGTTTTATTTAACAGGATTCATTAGATCCTCTCACTTAAACATGGCTAAATCATCTTAAAGAAACACAAAATAGCTCAACAGTAAACACGGAATGTAAGTCCATATGTTCTTCCTGAGCTAATGGCCAAGGAGACCATTTTGAGAAGCTTGGCCATTTTAGCCAGTAGTGGTGGAAGACTTAAAAGTGTCCACCATTAAACAGGTTTCCCACCCATCTAGCCATCCAAACTGTTTTTAAAGTTTGCTAGGAAAGACTCTTGATACGTTAAAGCAGCCCATTCTAGAAATAGGGGATAGATTTGATTAGACACCTGTTGCATCATCTGATGATGTTAATGTGGTAGTATTCATTTAGGTTTCTACAGTGGGTGCTTGCTTTACCCCTGAATCAATTTATGTAAATCAGTTCATAGAATTCGGGGTTATTTATAACACAGAATGCTGAGCAGAAATCACCCTTCAGATGATTGTGTGATGCTGAGCAGATTTATAGATATTTTAATCTGTCAGAGTAGCTAATGATACTGAGACCTGAGATCTTTTTACTGAGCAAATATTTAGATCTGTTGAGTTGGTTCTGGTGCTTAGGGAGGTACACACTTAAAGGAACGTTATATTTACAGTGAGTCTAATAAGAGTGATTTAAAGGGAAACTATATATTATTTGGTCTTTCAGGTGATACCATCAAGGATAGCATGTACAATGTAGAAGTATTTTCTAAACACAAAAGAGACATGGTGTTCAAAGGAGAGTTTACAATCAACATAAGAATCCAAACCCCTGATGACTGTGTCATATTTAAATGGAATGTTATCATTATGGTAAGCAGCAGTGATGCTAGTTACCAAAAGAAATTCTGCTGCATTTCTTGGCATTGAGGATAAGCTCATGATTAACACACAAAAAATTTCTTTGATCCAGCCCTTGCTGGAGAATTTGAGTACTACATTGGGATTTGACAACCACTCCTGGTTTAAAAATTTTATCAGACTTGGTTATCCATAGTCCCTTTATCAGCTTTCATGACAAGAGAAATATATATATACAAAAGTGGAGATGGCCCAGTACTGAGCCTTATAGGACAATGCTGATGATACTTTGCAGTCAAGAGCAAATGCCCCAATCTTCATGATTTTGGTTCTGTCAAATAGCCAGTAATCTACCTTGCAAAGTATGTACAGGTTAATGTTGAGCTTGAAGCATGAAGGACAGTGTTGAATGCCTTGTAAAGGTTCATGTGGGAAACATTGACGTTTTAAATTTATTTTATTTAACATTTGTTTGCCGGGAATGTCCGACTGGGACAGAGCCCATTTTCATCAGAGGCCTGGGGAGATACATTTCAGACGCAAGTCTTTGGAATGTGGGAGGAAACTACAGCACCCAGAGGAAACCTACACAAATGCAGGGAGGACATGCATATTCCACACAGAAGGCACCCCAGATGAGACTCGAACAACACTAACTGCTGCACCACTGCACCGCCTTTATGTCTGTTATCCATGCCCTCTGTAACTTTTTCAAAGAGCCAAGTTAAGCATCTATGCTAGTGAATATATGGTCACCCTTATCATTGTTTGTTAGTGAAGCTATAGTACATTTTGTAGGCTTGCAAATGATACTAAGGAGAATAATAGGCCTGTGTTTACAAACACCAGTAGAAGGCCTGGCTTTATGCAGGGGCACTACAACATCCCTCACCTCTTGGATGTAACCAGTATAGATGGTAAGGTTGGATAGTTTATAGAAGGGCTTTCCTAGGTGGGATCTAATGCTTCTGAGCAGATATTCAGGGATATTACCAAGATTCCCGGAAATGAGTGGTACTGATAATTTATATTTGAATAACAGGCATTGTTTCAAACATAAATTTACTTCTGCTAAGTGTTAGAACAAAGATGCACTCAATTGGCTATGTAAGTAATTAACCTTAGACTGCTGATATCTAAAGTGATAACTATGAAAGGTATGTGACAATTAATGTGAGACTATCTACTGGTAATGATACAATATATCAGTGTTGATGCTTGTAAATCCCATGATGTGAGCAAGAGATATGCTGTTTTTATTTAAAAGTCACATTTGCATGATCCTCATATATTCTCTTTTAGTACTATTTGACTTTACTTAACATCATTGGGTATATCACATAGCATCCACCATACAGACCATATTTTTGTGATTTTTAAATAATTATTTGTTTTCCTCATCATGGCTTAATGCTTTTTTTTACCTTCTTGCTAAGGGCAAGTTTTATAATCCACAGTGATTGTTGACCTAACAGAATAGAGTGTAGGAGTTTTTTTAGCTCTACTGCTTTGTCAGTATATGAATGTATAATACCTTTCATGTACAGTATGCTACTATTAATTAATGCTTATTTAACAGAGATGATTCCACTATTGCAGTCCAAATGTTCCAGATATCACTGGTCATTGTCTTTCTCTTTTGAACAACTACCCCCAATAAAATCATGACTATATTGCTCACACTGACTACCTGTACTAAATTAAATATTCCATTTTCTGCCAGCACTGGTAGTAACATAAAAATTCTTGCAAGCATGTTTTAAAATGAACCCCAATAAATATAGCACAAAGACCAGTTTATATTGTGCAGCTATATCTCACAAAACTTTGCTACAGGTCTTCTTTAAGACATTGTTCCTTTTAGATTATTAACATTTATGGATTTATCATTAGGGGTATACATCCCACTAGTGGTTAAGCAGACCCATTTCAGCACAATCAGAGGGGTTCCAGGAACTCACTATTTACTTTTATTTTTGTATGAAATCTCATGGTGGCATAATATTCATATGGATGTAGATGATGCCACAAGGGTTACAAAGAAATAAGAAGTGTCTCCACAACCTGAAATTTCCCCTAACTGACACTGTATATGGTGGTCTTGGTTTCTACCATTTTTGTTTGCAGGTACCTGCATTCTTATTTTTTTAGCTCTTTACAGCTTGGTGGCTGTTATATAAAGTGACTCCAATGAAACAAAAAGGACTTATTAAGGAAGTCATAATATCTCATTCTGAGAAAATGAAGGAGTTATGATAAAAAAAAAGCATTTGTCTAATTTCATTCAAGACGTGGAAAACATATTATATGACAGTTTTCTTCACAGGAAAAGGAGATAATAGAGTGGTATGATTACTGTATTTAGATTACTGTAAAGAAGCTGCAGCATAAGAAGAAATGTAAGGCATTATGACATGCAGTGTAGGACAAAGTATGATTGCTGTGATATCCATAAACCTCTTAATGCATTAACTTATATGCTTCTACATGGGAAGTTACTTAGCTAGTGATATGTAGTGGGTAATGTAGCTAACTTCTGCTGATTTCTGACTAATCTTAATGAATATATTTCTTGATGAAAGTCACACCTGACACAAAACCAAGCCATATACATCTGATGTCAATTAAACTATTCCAAATGAGAACGCTTTGTTTATCTTTTTATATCAGAAAATGTCAAACATTATTTAACATTATCTGCTTTTCTTGATAAAGTTTTATCCCAAATGTGGAGCCAAAGAAAGCACTAATTTTCAAATATAGAAGTTCAAGAAAGCAATTGTAATTACCACTGAAACTTTAGGCATGTTCAAGAAAGTTTGAGAATGATGTATAGGAAACACAGCTTTACTGATGCTGTTAGTGACATAATCCAGTTAATATAAATCCTTGTATCTGAAAAACTGAGAAGAATGGTTCATATGTATATAGGTTCATAGGTGTGTACTATGCTAATGGCCCTGGAGCCTTTACAAGCCTAGCCCAGAGAAGTGCCCTGGCATCATGCCGGCTGATGTTAGTTCCCAGTGCCTCTATCAAGTAGAGCCACTGGAGTGATCCCCAGGGTGAACTTTCTATTTCCCATCCACTCATCAAGATTTCACTTGAAGAGGGCCAGTGAGGTGCTCTGCTTGACATGTATGGGAAGTCTATTCCAGAGCATGGGCAGTCTCTGGGTTATGAACCTGTCCCTCCAGCATGTTCTGTTGATTGTGGTAATGAGGTTGAGGTCTCTGGAGCATGTGGTGTGGAGGGATTGGGATTTCTTTAGATGTAGCATTTCTAACAGGGCTAGGTCAGACATGGCTTTGTAAATCAAGCAGAGATCTCCTCTTAGTAGATGATATGAGACAGAGAATAGCTGGAGTTTTTTGAGTCTGTCCATGTAGGACATGTGTTTAACACCTATGATCCTCTTCGTGAGGTACTTTTATGACCTCTCCAGCTGTTGCAGATGTCTAGTGAGGTACATGACAAATAAGGCATTATACTCGATGATTGTTCTAATGAGGGAAAAGTAGAGAGAGATGATGATCTCTTTCTTTCTGGATGCAAAACCCTTGGTAATGAGATATGCCACATAGAAGGACTTTCTGACCACAGTGGCAATATGTTGGTTGAAGGAGAGGTTGCTCTCAACCTGTGTCCCCAGATCTCTTGTAATGCCTTTAGTGTTCAGTGGGGTCCCATCAATGTGGTAATTAGTGGGAACTGAGTTTTTCCCAAAGGGGATGATGACGCATTTTCTGGCATTAAGCTTAAGGCCATGGTTTCGACATCAGTCATCGATCTCAGTGAGGCCTTTCTGTAGGATGCCTGCATCACTTGGGGAGTTAATAATGGCTCCCAGCTTGCAGTCGTCCATGAACTTAGTCAGCCAGAGTCTCTCAATGTTGGCCTGAACTTCTGAGAAGTAGATGCCAAACAGGAGAGAACCCAGGACTGAACCCTGTGGGACTCCACTCTTGACTGGTTGGCAGTCTGACTTGGAGTCCGCTACTTTCACACTGTGGGTTCTATCTGTGAGCCAATTTGCAACCCACCTAGTGATATGGGGGTTGATGCCTAGTTTGGTGAGTTTATCAATGATTCCTGAATGAGGAATGGTATCAAAGGCCTTGGCCAGATTGAGGTAGGCTGTATGAACTGCCTTACCCTCATCAGCAGCTCTGGTGACTGTCTCAAAGAAGTCAACCAGGTTGAGCAGGCATGATCTACCCTTCACGAAACCAAACTGCGTGGGATCTAGAGTTTGAAGATTCCCTATATCCTTGTTAATTAGGTCCATGATGATGTGCTCCATAGCCTAATGGAGTGATAATTCCCAGAGTCTGTAGTTGCTCCCCCTTTATGGAGAGGAATGACTGTAGCAGCGCGCCATTTGATAGGGACAAAGCCTGAGGTGAGACTGTGAGTGAACAGGGCACACAGATGTGGCACCAGTTCACATTGTAGTTCATGTAGAACACAGACAGGGATATTGTCAGGTTCCATGGAAGCTGTATTCTTGGCCTTGGACAATGCAGCTTTAACCTGTGCTGCAGTGATGCTGGGTGTCTGGCATTCTTCTCGTATTGTGATTGGTCCTTTAGGGGGGGAGAGAGGGGTAAAGTTGGCACTGAATCTGTATGTTGACAATATCTGTTGGCTCAGTATAGGAGGTACCATTGTACAGTAACATGTAGCAAATCTGGGTATTGCCTTGGAGATTCTTGATATTACTATAGAATGTTTTGTGGTTGTTTTTAGTGTCTGCCGCAATTCTGCCTTCATAGCTGGCTTTAGAGGTTTTGATAAGGGATCACAACTTTTTGTTGAGGTTAATAAGGGAGTTTTTCCAGTTTTGGGACTTCACCTTTTTCTGCAAACGTTTCTTCCTTCTGTTGTAGAGTTTATTAATGATGGGACCACCAGATTATCTTCCTTTTTTGGAGGAGAGCATCTTGGTTCTGTTGGGTATGGCTAGTTCCATACATTTATGTATGTGTTCGTACAGTGCATTGATGTATGATTCAGCAGCCATGCATCTATTTTCTATTGGCATGGGTACTGTGAAGTTAGCCACCTCTGTTTTTAGGAGTCCAAAATCAGATTTGGAGAAGTTTTTCATGGTGGTTACCTTTGTGGGCATGTGGGTGAGATGTGGATTTCCGTGGCGATTAGTTTGTGGTCGGATCTGACCAGGGAGGAATTGACTATTGGTGTAGAGCAACAGTTGCCCATGTTAGTGATAACCAGGTCAAGGATGTTGTTTCCTCTAGTGGGGGTAAGAATGAGCTGGTCCAGGGCATTGGAACAGATGAATTCCAGGAAGCGTTGGGCCAGTGTATTCATGCATGAGTAGTTTTCCCAGTTGATGGAGGGGTAGTTGAAGTCACCTAGCATGAGAGTGTTGGGTTGTACCCTAATAGTTCAACTCAAATGGTCAGAGACAACCTTATCTTACATTAAAAGATTTAGACTGGAAGGACTCTAAGGGTACATATGTGAGCATCTCTCTCTCTATAATATATATATATATATATATATATATATATATATATATATATATATATATATGTGTGTGTGTGTGTGTATAGAAATACTCCATATAATCAAACATTCATAATATCAAGCATGATTTCGATAAAGCCCTGCTGATATTTTCTGCTTTGCATATTTCTATCAATTTTATTGTTGTAGAACGTTAAAGACTAACTCTTGGTTTTAAGCAGAAGCTTATGCCATCAACATGAAGGCCATTGATTAATGTATGCATCACAGTTTTTCAGTTATGAATTTTAATTTTAGTTATTGTATTTTAGCTTTTCAGATATATATATATATATATATATATATATATGTGTGTGTGTGTGTGTGTGCGTGTGTGTATGTATATGTGTGTGTGTAAGTTTATAATGATTTTCTAAGACACTTTTTGTCTAATCACATCACCTAAAAAAATCATCTAATACACTTTTAATCTAAAATACACCAGATTACATCTAAAACTTCATATACAACAAATACTTCTTCAAAACCTCTGTACCCCAATGCCCCCTTAATTAAATATTCTAACTTCACAGTCACACAACAACTGAGAAAAGAGAAAACTCCACACACGCTGAATCACTGCAGGCACACAAACTTTTAGAAACAGAGATATAATATAACGGTGGACATTAGCAAAGTACTAATCAACACTAATTTGCTTTGTAATTTCTAGAACCAAAAAACACACCAACAGTCATTTCTATAACTTGATACACTATTCTATCAAATGTGATTTAGCCACTTGTATTTTAGATCAGTTGTGATACTTTTTTGCAGATAAAATATGCTGTGGATAAATTCTACTATACCTAAACATATATCTGTACCCAGACCTAGGTTTTAAAGTAAAGTTGGATCAATATACCCTAGACATAGATTGTGTAAGAATTAAAAGTGAAAAAGAGATAGCAAAACTTCTGATAAAAAAGAAAAGGTAAGTAAATGAGTGGTAACCATTTGAAATGTCGGGATCCACTAGAGTAAGTCCCAAACCACAGAGGCTAAATAGCTGAAAAACAGACTTGCATAAACTAATCTGAGATGGCCAGATCTCAGAATATTCCATTGTATATGTGTGTGCCAATGCAACTTTGGCAATAAGTGGGATTAAGGAAGTTTCTCATTTTACGCATTGCTATGCAGTTTCATATTTAGCATTTATTAAGTTGGTTTTCTTCCAAGCAAATACACTTATTTTCTATGTTTTTAATCAGATGTCAGGAGATGATATGTGTTTGATGCTTTTTGGCTTAATGAAAGTATTTTTCATTGATTTGACATAATCTCCACTATATTAATTTGGTACATGAAATAATGACACAAATTATCTTGGTCATATCAGCTCATAAATAACAGTTTGAGTACACACATTCTGATAACGAATTTACTAGGGTTCAGTATTTTATGGCCTAATATGAAAAGTAAAGGAAAGCTTTTTTGCAGGGGTCTAACCCCTCTTCACCTAGATTTATGGGACTTACCTGACATTCCTCTTATTTTACTGTTCTCACTCTAAGGTCAGTGATCTGTAGAGTAAGAGTGATCACTAACTTGTAATGAAATACCTGTCTCACTCTTTCACAAAGGTACGTTGATCTTTAGCCATCCACTGGCTATAATGAGCATACTTGCAATCTCACTCTAATTAAAGTGAAACAGTGAAAGACAAGTAAATGACACTGTAGTGAGCATTGAGCAAATGGGATTTCACCTTTGGTGTTCTGACCAAGTGATTACAATGACTCCACAGAGAGACATAGAGAATGTACTCAGTTTTAATAATTGTATCTCTACGCTTAGGATTCCAGAAACTGAAGCATGATAAAGCTTAAAATTATTTCACGGTCTTAAGGACTTATATATAAAGATAACTGTGAATTTAACAAGCACTGCACAATGTTTTATAGCTTCATATACTTAGAAAGGGCATATCCCTTGACTCCATGCCTCTCAACATCTTGGCACAAGAAATTTGAACAATTCCAAAAATAATGAGGGGGATAATGGTTCAAAAATAGGGACGGTTTTTAAATATTGCTCTTATTAGCTTAGAAAGTTGTTAGAATAAAAGGTTTTATATTGCCATGCACATTCTGAAGTAAATACAGTCTGAAACTCAAATGTTTATTATTATTTAGTGACCTCGGTCCTCAATGCTTTGCCAGAAAAACATAGTTTTGGAAGAACAGACTAAAAATATGAAGCAAAAATCGGGACATTCTGCAAAAATCTGGACAGTTGCGAGGTATGCTTGACTCCCCAAAACTTAAAGATATAATGAATGTAAGGGCACCTAAGGAAGCAATAATTATCAAGGCAGATAGGTTTGTATTGGCTTTTCTAACTGATTCTTACTGGTTCCTGTGATCCCAGTGATTTTTTTGTTACTGTTCTACCTTCTGCACTTAGTCTAACTTTTATTATTGTTTCCTGTGTTGTCGTTTTTCTTTTGCACCTTACTACACTTTGTCTAATATACTGTACAATATTTTCTTTTAGCTACTTCTATGTAGTACCCTTACCTAGTACACATTTTGGCTATTTGTAACTGATTCAGCTTAGCATTTTGATTTTTTCCATCTCCTAATGCATGTTTACCTTACTACATTTAGCCTGTTATACTCACAGCATAATATTTAACTGAGTTCTATTGCCATATACTTTCAACTTTATGTTCTCTAAAAAATTAACATGGTATATTCACCTTCTATATTTTAAATTTTGTGCTACATTCACTTTGTCGTTCAACAAAGAACAATCAAACTACAGATTCTCTCTTCATTACACTTTCTGTATATCATTTTATAGTCTTTAACATAATGTCCACTTTCTCAGCAATGGAGACCCCTTCTTTTTGTGCAGTCTTGTATCAAGTATGATGTTTCCCCACAGAAGAAGCATGACTTCAGCTGTCCCAAATATTTCACATTTCCATTTTGACTTTTAATGTTATTAACTTTGGCAGATGTATTGATTTCCTATCCCTTATGATAAATTAGTCCTACACCTTCCAAGCCCCATTCCACACATTCCTTTCATTAAATATTTTTATCATTATGCACAATGTAACAGTATTCTGTAAAATAAAATAATGTTTAACTCAAACTCTCTGATGTCACTTGTTCTAAACTGCGGTCTCAACATCTTTCTGGGCTGCACATTTAATGTAATACAACACCTAGTCTTTCCAAGTTAATCAAAACTTGTCTTTTTTAGTCATTTACAAATATTTCTACTAAAGTGAATGTTTCAAATATTTTCTTGTAGAAAGTTTTTGCTCTCAAATGTTTCAGAGTCCTGATATCATTTACATACCCAAGTGGCTTTGCATTTGTGCCACAAATGATGTACCTGTCAATGGGAAACCTATTGTAAGTTTAATTCAGGCCAATGGTCTTCTCTTTTGCCTGTAGACCACCACAAGTTTTTACAATGTTCTTTTTGCTCTACTACAACCGCTGCAATGTAGTTTCTAATGTCTTTCTGAATAAGCCCATTCTCCATTTTGTCTTGCTGCCTTCCTAGTTGCTAGCACAAAGTTGTTACTTTCCTGGACAGAAAACTCACACCACCTACATTTTTCACTGATAAAAGCTCTTCAGACAGTACCTTGGTACCAACAGCAAACTTCTCCACTGATCTCTGTGATTGCCTAGCACATCACTCAACTACCCATTTATCATCAGCAAGCGTATCCTCCATATTCTGTTTGATGTTCTCCTCTGCAATATTGGCCTTTTCTCCCTCTCGCGCTCTCTCTTTCTTTCCCTTAGGTCTGTTTGTCCTAAGCAGGAACCCTCTGGCTCCTTCTTGAGAAACGAATAAGTGAATTTATCAAGTCTCCTGGCCAAATTTTCCTAGCAAGTATAAATACCTCCTTGGGCCTCTTCTGAAAATAGGCCCTATACCTAGAGGTACTAAAGTACTCAACAAAACATAAATAAATAAAAAAGCCAGAATTAATAAAGGTAAATAATAGTTAGAGATGAACCAAGTTAGGCATTCTTCAGCCATTGTGGGCAAGGGTTTTTCATTTTGTATATTGGAATAAACAAGGGTCAGTATGAATAAAAGTCTTAATAAGAGAGGAGTCCTGCTTTCCAAATGCTGATGTGTACATAAAAACTATGATTCAAAGATTTACCATGTAAATGAGCATAGCAAGACAGAAGCATGTGTCTAGATATCAGAATTGCAAGGAGTCATAGATGGAATTTAGTGCAGATTTCTGTGGTCATTTGTCTACTAGTGAATAATTATTGGTTAGAATTTATTAGTATAATTGATACTCTAGCATTCAGCCAGTGATTCCCACATCTGAAAATTATATTTTTCTAATCTTGAACAAAGTGTTTTCTTTATTTTGCATACCTGAAATTTTGACAAGAAATCATAAATCACCAGATTTTGTTAAAAACATAGGTTTTTAGATACAGGAAAATAAGACATCAACGGCCTCAAGCAAACAAGCTTGTTGCACGTTTTATGCCTTAACATAGAAAGCTACGAGAACAGCATTTAATAGACATTCAGCTTTTCATAAGGGACTACATGCAACCCCTTCATAATACTACAGGACACAGCAAACTTTATTTGGTTACCAAAAACAGAACATGTGTTGCAAATACCATTAGAAGTTATGATGCAAGAAGGAAAACCAAATGAGGGATTATACTGCTAGGACAAGACATTGCATTCACTATCATTTAAAACAAAAGACCATGTATTGGCAAAACAAGGAAGGTACAGCAAAAACACGTTGTATTTTTTTCTACTTGGCCTTATGAATTGTCATTAAAACCTCAGTGATTACAGTGTATGTAAATGGACATAATTTTGTATACAGTGCTCATTTGTCATAAAGCTTACAGTAGCAGTTTCAGTTGGTTAGATTTTGAATGTAACAGATTCAGACATCACTTTTAGCAACATAATGGAAATGTTTTGAAATAGAATGATAAAAAAAATCCGGTTATTTCAAATTGTATGGTTGTTATCAACTGATGGTATAACTACCATAAGGGTCGCTCATTCCAATGTGCTTCAATAAGTTATATTTAAATATCTGTACAGAGCCATTTGGTAATGACTGATAAATATTTTGCAGTACTTATAAAATATGCTTTACAGTACTGAAGTGAAAGCCAAGATACAGAAAGTTTTAATTAAAAGTTTGGAATGCTTGATAAAAAAAAATTGCATCAGAGATATAGAGATACTGTGGTTAAAAAAAACAAAACAAAACACTTTTTTGTATTTAAAGGAAAAGAAAGTGAGGTGTTTTAAAAAATCACTATCCACAGTTTCTAGCTTCTAGCTACATAATCCATCCAAGCCAGGAGTTTTATGACCGGCTATAGCCATTAATGATAACAATAAGGACCAAATGGGGTCTCCTGGTTTAGTTCCTCAGCATCTGTTGCAGTAGGCCTGCACAAGAAACTAAACAGTTGGTGCTGTAACTTTATGAAATTCCAGCATCACAATTTACAGGACATCTTTAAGCTGATTGGTCCACTAGAGGCATTGGCAGGAGCTGCTGCTGGCTTAAAGCATATTACAAACAGTGAATTCCCAGAAATAATACTTGAATAATTGGATTAGTAATGACTGTGGCACTTAAATAAATAATCCAGATAGTCTTGTGTCAGTTGAACACTATGCATACAGTACATTTTGGTATTTTTTAAGTTCTTCAGTAAACCTGATAAATATCCAATTTGGAGTTCTGATTATTTTAATTCATTTGATGTGTGTAAATGCCACTCTATATTTGCCATTTATAATTGCAATGTGGGACTCCCATCTTTTTTATTAGTTCCTTCAAGCTCTGATTGGGTTCAAAGTCCCAGTATTCCACACCTGATTCTTTAACATGTGCTTATTACCTTTGCAAACCTTTGGCATCAATCTGTAACCTCTCAGTTTTCCAAAAAGAAACTCTCCTTTGCCAGTCTGTAAGACTTCCATCCCAGCCCCATCTTCCTAATGTCATCCTGTCTCACTTTTAGCTCAGTATGTTATAGTCTTAAAGAAAGTTATAGTGGGCCAGTTTCAGAAGTACATAGAAGAGAGTATGATATTATGTCCAGGAGTAAGCTAGTAAGGTTTTACATTGACTAGAGTACCATGACTGTCATTTATCTTCTCAAAATGAGAGCCTCATGAAACCAGACTATAAGACACCTTCTGATTCAGTAGATATTTTCATATTCCAAAGGCTTTTGACGTATTTAACTTATCTTCCCTGTAAACACTGGCCTCACATGGTATGGAAAGTAAAAATGCATAGTTTGCTCTTTAAGAAGCTTCACTTAGAGTTGTTAACTCCTTGACTAACCTAGAAATGCTCTACTCTGAAGTGTAAACAGTTTTTTTTTTTGGCATATGAAAATTTAATGTTTTTTCTAGTTATTCCTTCCAGACCTTCAAATTAGTAGATGTTTATGGTCTATTAGTGACCTGATAGCTGCAGCTATCAGCTGCTATAAAAAAAAAAAAAAACTTTCAATGGGGCGTTATCTGCCTGAAGATTTAATTTGCTCTGATATGGCTGTATATCAGTTTTACCAAAATTAAGGTCATAGTGCTGCGTGGTGGCATACTGGTGAGATATTTGCTTCAAAATTCCAGGGTCTGGTGTTCAGTTCTAACTTCTGGTAAGTGCTTTTGTACAGTGTTGCATGTTCTCCCTAGTTATGTGGATGTGACACTGGTAGACTGGCTCCACTAAATTGCTCACGTGCATCTCATTTTAACACTTTTAGCATGGTTCATGCCTAAAAAGTATCCTAGACGGACCATTTCATATACCCAGTTAACAAACAGACAGATGCTTTTTTGGAATCCATAAGTAATTTGGCAATATCCAAACAGACTAGGAAATCTGTAACTTCATGTAGGCACAGTGTTATCTTAGATTCTAATTTATCTTCCTGCTTGTCTGTCACTCTCATATACAGATGTGTAAATCTTGTATTTACTCACCTTAATGGGTAGGACAGCATTTTTGAAAAAATGGCTACAGTCCTACTGATCCTATAAGCTACTTGCTCCATCCTTTCTGAACTATTATCCACTAAGGAAGTACCTTATGGCCTGTACTACTCCTTTTCTTGATAGCTGACAACCGATGACACTAAAACTAGTCTCATATATTGAGCTACACAGACAAATATATAAGTTTTGTGAATTTGTGTGATTTCAAAAAGAAATAAAACTTGCCCATTTTAAAGGGAGAAAAGCAAGAAATAAATGCATTAATTGAACAACAATTTACTATTATTTCCTGATATGGATAGCTACTTCAGCAAATTGCATTTAATCATACATGAAAAAAAAATACTCCATTAAAACCTTTCCTAATATCCTAAGATCTCCCTTTTATCCCTGTTCCTTCCTTGCCTCTGTCTGTCTTAGTACTATCCTTGTGGGTCATTTCTTATGTTATCAGATATAGTGTAAATACATTTTGTTACTTTTTCTTTACATTCAGACCTGTCTAAATGATCCTGTTTCTCTTAATGTATTTTTGACCTTTGACAGTGTTTCATTTATTTGCTTTGTATTTTTCATTAGTCATCATTATTTCCATTTATATTTTAATTTACACATTTATTTTACTTTCCAGTTTTGTATAGTTACTCTAATGCTGTAGTTTATATCTGAAATGAGCACTTATAAATCAGATCAGCTGCCTTATTTACAAGCACAAATCAGATAAATATGGTTGCTTTTGGCTTCCTTTCAGAAGTGTGAGACCTAATAATACAAAGATGTTCATCATTAAATTACCATTTCAGTAATGCTGATAAACAGGATGTGTCCTGCCAAGGATACAATATATTTGGCCAGTATGACAAAGCTTAGGTTCTCTTTCTTTACGCACTATACATCTGACCATAGACCTACATATAAGTATTGTTTGTTGGTGCATAAAGGATATACAGGCACCCATATCCTCAGAACTTTCTTAATGTCAGTCTTGGAAGCAATTTGGTGTTGATAATGTGATGACCCCACTTAAACTCTGAGCAGTAACTCACCACTGTCTCTAGTAAGGGAGAGTCACTGAAAGCAAGGATAAAAATACACAATTTCCCTTAAGAGTACACCGGGAAACAGACTCCAAATCTGGGACTTTACTATATGCTTCACTCCAGGTCCCCAAATAAGTCTTCACACTAACCAAGGCAGAACACTTTGTCCCACTTCTAGGTATTTGACACACTCACTCTTAAATATTTGATATTCACGCATATAAACACTCTTGGGAAAGACTGGCACAGATTTACCTGCTATATCCTTTTTCCCAAATTGCAAGGTAATGGCTGCCACCAGTCAAATGCCACAATACGCTTCAAAAGGGGTGTTCAGTTATATTGGGAAAAATAAATATTGATGTAAATGGTAGCATGTAATCCAAGCAGTGAGGCTTTTTAGATTGGCCCTGGTGTTATCACAGTAAGCATAAACACTTTCAGGTTACTAAAAGTACTTCTAAATAACCAACCACAATAAAAGGTAGTAAAATATTTAATAATAAATAAAATGATTTAAAACATGTCCATCCATCCATCCATCCTCTACCCCTTTTCCCATTTTTGCACATGGGGTCAGGGTGTCACTTCAACAGTGACAATCATCTCGAGCCAAGGTTTACACTGCCGACTGGCTGGCATATATACACTGAATGACTCTAATAAACCACAGTTTCACACACAGGAATTATAAAAATAACACTGTAGGATAGGTTTCACACTGATTGTAGAAGAAACTCTAACTATAATTCCCAAACTATCTAAAGATTAACTGTCTCTGTCTAATCTAATTAACTCAGCAAGGCCAGATGATACTCTTACGTCTGCCAGGCAAGAACAGAATTTATGCCCAATCTTCAGGCTGTTGTCTGGTCCTCAGCGACTGGAGAAACAACTCCTACTATTATTGCTGAAAAGTGTGCGTAAATAGGCGTGCCTTTGTTGAAGGATGGGTGTCGAGCTAGCACCTCGGCATTTTGTAAAAATCTACTGCCAATCATTAGCGGACCGGAGTTCCGCTGTGGCGACCCCTTACCGGGAAAAAGCCGAAAGACAAACAACAACAACTATTATTGCTGAAAAGCTCTGGAAAACAAACTGATCTGGAAAGCAACTACTGATGACTGAACAACTACAGCAAGTACTGAACTTTAACTGACTCAGAACCTGCTTTTATAGCAGAATTTTTTAAAAGTCACTGAAAGCTGTCATGACAATTTTATTCTCTCATATCAGACTTTTTCAGACTTTAAAAAGTAAACAAAACAGCTGCTGTGGAGATTCTATTCCTTTCAGCTCTGGCACACGGTGACATCTCATCTAGGTTAGCTGACTGGCATAACCTACATTCAATATTCTTTTTAAAAAACATGTACATTTGGTCAGCCAGAAGTACACTGTTTGATTCAAACATCTTACATAAATCAAAGTAATAATTAAAAAAACATAAACGTATTTACAAAATTACAGCTAGTCATGCTGGTATATATAACACAGGCTAATTTACCATTATTTACAAGTATTTACAAAACTTCATCCAGTCATGCTAGCACAGATAACAATATCTGATATCCTCACACGATACCTCACGCAGCCATTTAAAAGGCTCAAGATTGCCACTGCAAGTGAAAGTTAAGAACAGCACTGGTGATCCTTCCTCTTTTTTTTTTATATTTTCTATACCAGTTAATGTCATCAAAGAGATGACTTAACTAATAAACTACTTGAAACTTCAACAATGCCTCTTTATTCTTTCCACAGGAGGAGTATCAGAGTCTCCTAGATCTGCTAGCTAAAGTGGTTTTATCTGGACTTTTCCTTTGTACTCTTGTTTCTCACTGCTGAAAGGAAGGAAGGTGGCACTTCTTCAGTTTTATTCACTCTGTTGTAGTCGCACATTTTCACTGAGGTGGCTGAGAAGCCAACAGACTGTCCAACATCTGGGCCTGCTCCCTTTGCCATGATACCACTGGAGGCCAACACAGAAAGCCCTAATGGCATGTTTTGTTTGATCAGTCAGATAGCAACTAAGGCCTTGAAAGGGAAACCTTGACTTCTGATTTCAGAAGGTCTAGATGGTGTTCTTCAAATTTTAGTGCAAAAGGATGTCCCTGGTTCCATGATGGAGGTACATCTGGCACTGGGTCCTTCCCATGCAGTTTCTTTGGATAACCTTAGAAAAAAAACAAAAATCCAAATGCATTTATACATCCACCAATCCCTATTTCAAGATAACCTCAAGAAGAATAGCAGGCTTTTTCTCAATAACTGCTTAATACCCTTATGGTTCTTAATCACCCTAGATTTTTGCTTCCTTTCCATCTACTCCCCCTTAAAAGTTAAAGGGATACATCTTCTAAGAGGATTCATCCTCTGACCCAGAATAAACTTAGATTATTTTTCCTCAGATTCATTCCCCTTTGGGATATGAATTCAAACTTGAAGTTACCTTGTCCTTTGATTCCTTTCAAGAACGGCTCTCCTTTAGAAAATCTACTTGAAAAATAATGTAACATTTTAAATGAGAGAACAAACAACTCTCAGAGTTACAAAATAGCTATTATAATCCCTTGCATATGGGTATTTCCAAACCTCCTTCTGTCCCAGTGGTTCCTTTGGAGGACACTTCTTTCATCTTCTCTAATTTCTGATTCATAGTCACCTGCACCCAGAACGTCTGACAGGTATTACAAAGTCCCTGATGCACACAAGCATTGATGTACAAATCCAGCCTCTGGCCCTGCTGATGTTTTCATAAATACTAACAAGCTAAGATTTTTCTGTCTTGCAGTGGTCTTCCCAATGAGAGTGATAGTTGAGACATGGATAGACATGGGGAAAAATGAATGCATTAGTTCCTTTAGCTCATCATGCTTTTAGCTATCACACACATACATAATACAATATATTATATCCATTTTTGCAAGGTGAACAACCTTATGCCAAACATGACAGTGTTTCCTAATGAAAAATGCAAAACATGATATCTTTTGCTTCTCAGGTAGCACAACATTCTATTAAATGTGCATATGAAGTAGCAGGTGCTTCTTCCAGGGTTGCTTCCCCTGGTTCAGTGCTGAGAAGGTGCTTCTGCATAAGTCTACAATCTCTCCCAGACATTCCTCTCAACCTCTTACTGCAAGAAATCTGGACAAAGCCCTATAAAATGGGGTATAAAGGCCCAAAAAATAGGGCCATATTTTAAATACTGCTCTTATAAACTTAGAAAGTTGCAAGAGTAACAGGGTTTGTTTTAACATACATTTTCTGAAGGATTTGAAGTCAAAATTGAAATGTATTTCATTATTTAGTGACTTTAATCCTCAGATCATCCCAGTGATTTGATAGAAAACCACATATTTTATGAGGAACAGACCAAAAATATGAGCCAAAATCTGGAAATCCTGCGTAAATCTGGACAGTTATTCTCCTAGATGATGTTAAAGCAAAACTTTTGGTTGCTCCTTTAAATAAGGACTTACCTTTTGGATTACCATCTGCAGAGATGTAAAAAATGAAGGAAAGGGGAAAATTAGGTAGTGCTTTAAACAACTCTTTCCCTTGTTTCAGAATTTAAAAGAAATGAACTCTCCAAGCCATTCCCCTTCTATCATAAAACATCTATACAACAAAATGGCAAAAAGAATGGCAAGGTATGCCCAAAACCAGTTTCAAGTGAGCAAAAGGTCCCTTTCCACTACAAACCTTCTATTTTCTGATTACTGGGGAATTCCATAGATAGAGCTGCTTGCCTCCACTCTGAATCTTCAGCTCAAAACATTTTTCTCCAGGACCCCTTGCAGAGTAGCCTGGGTAATGGACAACTTCTCTTTCACTTGGAAGGGGTAATACATGTGTGCCTTCCCCATCCTTTCCTCTTAAACACAAATTCCTCCTGAAAATTCAGAAAGACAATTCAACGATTCTCTTGGTGACCCCACTTTGGCCCGGATGACACTGTTTCTCCCACTTCTTCCAGATGTTCAAGGACAATTACCAGTCATTAATCCATAGAATGGACTTGCTCACACAACAAAAGGGCTCTAGTGTTAACCCCAGCCTAAAGATTCTCAGTGTCATGGTTTGAATGATAAACCTTTCATGCCATTTAGGCACACATATTGCTAGAATATACTACAGATAATAGAGGAGGTTAAAAAACTTGCATATTGACAATCATAAATAACTAAATGAAATAGATGTTGTATTTGGTGCCATAAGAGAAGATGGGGTCCTTGGCAGCTAGCAATACCTTTTCTTCTCCAATCCCTGTGTGTAAGCAACTCATTATGAGTCTGGCACACACTTCCATCAAGGTACATTTGTCAACCATCTCAGTATGCCGTTTATGTGATCCATGTATTTTCTCAAGTTTTCAACTTCTTAAAGGCATCCTGCACATTAAGCCTCCATGAAAATCCATTCCTTTCCTATGGAATCTGAATTTTGTGTCTGGTGACTTTGCCACCTTTTGACAAGCTTCTTTATCTTCTCTGAAGTTTTATTCATGGAAAGCTGTTTCCCTCTTGCTCCAACCAGTGCTAAAAGAGTTTCTGAGTTACAGGCCTTTATGTCTGTTCCTTCTTTTCTAGTTTTCCATAAAGATACATTTCCTTTAGATGTAATTCATCTCTTATACCTAGGGTTGGCATAAAAATGTCTATGAAATAATCTATACATCTTTATACTTTTTCCCTAATCCTCAAAACAAAGATGGAAAAATTCCACACTTGCTTTACGTATATGGACAACTTAAGATTTTATTTGGACAAAAGAAGCATGGAAAAGTGCAAAGAAGAATTCATCCCATTTGATGGGAAGAAGCAAGGTGAGTTTCCCTTCCCATTTCCTTGCCTATATATTTGTGATACGTCTCTCTCAGGTTACATCAGAGATCATTGGACAGGAGCTGTGGCATCTTCAGGAGCCTTTTTTAAAAGCATAAACTCAGAGTCTATTTTAGTATCACCTACTTGGTTCTCCACTCACACCTTTACAAAGCAGAGCTAAACTGGTTTTGACAGAACCATTCTGCAAGGATCACTGGACTCTAGTTCATTTCCACTTACTCACTCCCACTCTACATAAAAGAGCATTAGGAATCATCTGCTGCAACAGTAATCTATTGAAGAACATAGTACAATTGTGTATATAACAGTAGATATTTAAATAGATTCATAGGTTTATAAGTTCATAGAAGGTTATTAGGCTAGCGACCCTACAGCCTTTATAAACCTAACCATGTTAATCCCAAGTATCCCAATTTTTGTTCTTTTTGGGTAGTTCACAGAACAAATTTATGAACAAAGCGGGTCTGTGATCAGCAGTGGCTACTCCTGTCAATGAGGGACATGGGTGACACCCCAGGGGTGAATTTGCGGGCTACCATCCAAATATTTAAGTTGCGTTTAAATAGTGTCAGTGAGGAACTCTGTTTTACATGAATAGGAAGTCCATTCCAGAGAAGTGGCAGTCTCTGGGAGACATATCTGTCTCTCCAGCATGTTTTGTTAATGTCACATGGTAGGTTGAGATCCCTAGAGTGAGTGACTTTTGTGCCATTTGACTTGAGGATGCGCACCATTTCCATTAGGGCAGGGTTGGAGATTGCCCTGTAGGCCAGGCATGTCACCTTTCAGCAGCATTTAAAATACAGAGCAAAGGGAAAGGGCTTTCAGCCTGTCCATGTAGGTCAAGGTTTGGGGTCTCTGTATTTTCTTAGTGAGAAGCCTCTGAGGTCTCGATAGCTGCTGCAGGTGTCTGGTGAGGTACATAAAAAAGGGTGCATTATGCTCTATTAGTGGTCTGATGAGAGTCGTGTACAATGGATTTATAATATCCCTTGATCTGGATGCTATGCCCTTGCTTATGAGGTACACAACTTAGAAGGCTTTCCTTACCACTGTGGAAACCTGGTGGTCAAAGTTCAGATTGCTACCAATCTGTGTTCCCAAGTCTCACTCCACTAGGTTGGAACTCGGGGGGGGGGGTGCTGTCAGTATTGTCATTTTTAGTGAATTCTATTTTGACAAAGGGAAAATAATGCATTTTTTTGCATTTAGTTTTAGACCATGGCTTTGGAACCAATCATTTATTTGTGTTAGCCCTTCTTGAAGTATGTTGACATTGTTGAGGGACTCAGTGATTGCTCCCAGTTTGCAATTGTCAGTGATCTTGGTGAGCCAAATGCCATACTTTGGCCTGGACTTCTGAGAAATAGACACCAAACAGCAAGGGGCCCAGCACTGACCCCCTGTGGTGCTCCACTGCTGACATATATACTGGTGGAGGTGGAGTCACCAATTTTGACAGAGTGTGTTCTGTTGGTGAGCCGAGTGGCTGCCCATCTAGTAGCATAAGGGTTAACCTCTATCTGGGAGAGTTTCTCAATGATGCCAGAGTGAAGAATTGTATTGAAAGCCTTGGCAAGATTGAGATAGGCAGTGTACACTGTTTTACCTTCAGCCATGGCTTTGGTGACATTCTCAGGGAAGTCCACCAGCTTTAATAAGCATGATCTACCCTTAATGAAGCCAAACTTGGATGGGTCTAGCATTTGGAGGTCACCTATGTCCTTGGTGATAAGGTCCATGATAATTCTTTCCATGGGGGTGTGTAGATCCCAGGATCAGTTGCTGGCCCCCCTTTGGACAGGGGGATTACTGTTGCTGTTCTCCATTCTGCAGGAACATAGCCAGATGTCAAGCTATGATTAAAGAGAATGCCAAGTGGGTCTGATAGGTCTTGTGTTAGGTTGTTTAATAAACAACCTGGGATATTATCTGGTCCCATTGATGCCATGTTTGTTTTTGGCTTGGTGAGCTCAGAGATGACCTGTTCTCTAGAGATAAGAGGCAGAGGGCTGGTGTCAGGTTTGCTTTGAGATATGCTGGGTGGAGATAGGGTTGAAGTTTACAGTGAGTCTGTCAGCTAGCAGATTGGCAGTATCTTCTGGTGTAGTATGAGTGATCCCATCTACAATCAGTTCTACACATAGCTGAGCATTCCCTTTTAGACTCTGGATGTAGTTAAATAATACCTTATGATTATCCTTGGCTAGGGATGTGATTTTAGTTTCATAATTTGCTTTAGAAGACTTTACTATCTAACAAAATCTAATCGAGACAGGCTCAGGGTCATGCTGCTTAATGCTGGGAGTTTAAACACAAAACTACACTGAAGCTCTCCTCATCATAGAGAATGCTGACTTCTGTGCAGTTAATGAGACATGGTTCAAGGTCACTAAGAGCACTCTGATCATGCAAGAATTCAGTGCCTTCCACATGCTTAGACCTCAAAATGAGTATGAAGAATCCAAAGGTGGAAGTGTACCCATCTTTAGTTCCTTCAAAGATCACTGTTGCAGTATATGCATCCTTCCTCATTCCAAGGTGCAGTCCCTATTTGCTTATCATTCCTGTCATTTCTTCTCTCTTCCTTGTCTTATCTGAGTCTATCTTCATTGTGCTTAGCCTCAGTAACTTACTGGGACAAGAAAACTCTGAGGATTTTGGTGCTGTTATGTGTCTTTATGTACCAGCATGCAGCATTCATGCCTAGGTGTATGGGAGGACATCTGGCTTGTAAGAAAGGGACACATAAGCTTTGACATATTGGCCAGATATACAGTATCCTTGGCAGGATACATCCCATTTGTTAGCATTACTGCAGCAGTTGTCTATTTGGACATTTATTGTTATGGTAAGTTCTTATACAACCATACTTTCTGACACTGAAAAATGCACAAAGATCCCAACAAAATAACAGCAACTTCTGAGACTCACTGTTGCATATCTCAAACAGTGTACAGGGAAATTTTGCTTCTCTGTACCCCCACTGATATGAGAGGACTGCACCCCCATACATGCCTGTGCTGCTTATATCTCCAAGACGTCTGTACTTCTGAGTAGACAGAGCACTCCAAGATATTACAGTCTCAGAAATAATATGTATATATACCATAACAATCTCCAGTTAGGCACCTATAACTTTTCTTATCAAACTATACTGCATGATATCTATTTATATGTTTTACCATTGCTCATTTTCTTACCTCAGTACCTCTTTTACTTAGATGCAGTTTATTCTTGCTAATTCTGTAAACTGCAAAGCTGTCTGAATGATTGTGTGACATCCCCACTCTGGGCCAGTAATCAGTGAGCCTGAATCCTCACCACTGACACTAGATTGGGACATTCACTTGGAATGTAAATGGATACACTCAGTATTTCCAGATGCAGACCTCTCTGCATCAAGCACAGTTTTCCTTAAGAGCACACAGGGAACACATTCAGCTCAGGATCTGGGTTTTTCTGTTTCCCTCCAAGGTCCCCACTGGTACAGCTGCAGAGTTAAGTCCTCAGCTGAGTGCCCAAGCAAAGACATTCCCCACTCTCTATATGAAACCAGTGTGTCCCTGCTCCAAGTAACTGACACACACCACACACACACACACACACACACACACACACACACACACACACACACACACACACACACACACACACACACACATACACAGACTCGGCATGAGTTTACTTGCTATGTCCCTTCTGCCCAGACTATAAGTTAGTTATCACTGCCACCAGCCAATCAGGGAATACAAAGCCAGCTTCCTAAGGCTTTTGCCAGGGTAACCAAATAAATATATGCAAATACTCTCAAAACCAAAATATTTTTCTAAAAGGACCAGCCACAATGAGTGGTTTAAATATCTTTAATAATAAATAATAAATGAACATGAAGATACTAAATATCTATTTACAGTTAACACCAGAATTTCACTCACAGAAAATGTTAAAAATAACACGGATAGAAAGTTTCACACAGATACAGAAAAACAGTATTTAGCTAATCTCACTATCCATTCATGACTGACTAAAAGAATTTCTGTTCCCCAGTTAAGTTACTTAGTAAGGCAAGATGATGTGGGTGTGGGTCTTTCTATTCAGGTTTCCAAGAACAGACTGCGCCTGCAAATTTTGCCTCACCTAATATTAAAATATTATTTCTGTACAGAATGACATCACATACATCTGGCCATCTGACTTCTGGTTCCCATGCTATCACCAAAAATAGAAGCTGCCAGGATTTTAGCACCTACATGTCAATAATACACACAAAAGAGCATTGCTCAGATCTACTGCTGCTCCTGGAAGTAATAAAACTATTTTAACACTTTTACTTCTCCTACAGAGCTATTAAGCCAGGCTTCTTACAGGCATTGCATCTCTAGCTTCATTCAAAACTATGAGATAACATCTTTATGGCCTAATTTAATTTCAGCTATTTTTCAAAGTTTGCTGCAGCTGGATCGTGATTCACATCTGCTCTTCCAATATCCTCTGCTGAAACATATAAATTTAATTTAGTTACAGTAATGCATGTACATTTGTTTTTTTTCCAGCAGGGCACACTGTTGATATGTTTTAACACAAGCAGCTTTACAAATACATTTTTAAATACAAGCATCTGTACAAATCAATTTGATACACAAATGACATATAATTATTTACTAATTTCCAGCTAACTGTGCTGGCATATGTTACATATCCACTGCTCCACTTGTCCTGACAGGGCTGGCAGTACCTCCTATATTAGCATACTGTCTGGCACCAGCATTCCTGTCATACCAGACTTTTTTCTGCTGTTGGGGTCCTGCCAGTTTCTCCTTTGCCAAGCCCATGAGCTCTCTAAGCCTTGTTCTGAGGTTTAGGACATATGCCACAACAGACTCCTTGTGGGATTCACACTCACCCTCCCACTCATCATGAATCAAATTTAGAGGCCCCCTAAGCCTATATCCATACAGCAACTCAGAGGTGAAAAACCTGTGGATTCCTGGGGTACCTGTCTGTAAGAAAACAGCAGATGGGCAAATATTTGTCCCACTCTTCTTAAAGTGGTCTGCCAATACTTGTAGCATGGTTTTTAGTGTTGAGTTTAACCTCTCCACAAGACCATTAGTCTGGGGATGGTAGGGAGTGCTGTTTTGGTGCTTCACCCCACAGTGCTTCTACAAATAAGCCAGCAAGTCTGACATAAAATTGGCACCTCTGTCAGTCAGTATTTCTCTGAGGAAACTTACCCTGCTGAAAATCACTAACAAAGCATTTGCCGCCTTCTCTGCCTCAATGGAGGACAGAGCCATTGCCTCAGGGTACCTAGTAGCGTAATTTACTACCAACAGGATATACATCTTCCCTGTGGAGCTTCTGGTACTCAGATACTCAAATATTTAAAACATACAGAACAGACTGTGAGAAGTGCAACTGGTCATATGTGGGATAAATTGGAAATGGAGAAAGGAGTTCCAAGTATGACTGATATAAGCATTTACAGTGTTTAAATGTAAAGGAGGAGGGTGGAAAATAACTAGTTTACTTGCACAGAAGTTGGCATAAGTACACGTTATTTACATGGGAAAGGGCTATTGTTTTACAAGATCACTCTTAGGAAGAAGCTCTGTCAACCTCACACAAGTGAGTGAGACTATTTCCTAACACATACCCAGTATGAGACAGCAGTACATGCAGACAAACTAGCTATCAAGCCCCAAAACTGATTACAGATTATAGGAGCAAGTATTATGCTATAGCTATTAATAGTAAGGTCATTTTAGAAGGGAAACCAAATTTGAATAATGCTTGTCAATGTATGTTTTGAGCCAAACAAAATATGTGATGTGCTGACCATGCACAGATCTGTCAGTGTTAGCCTACAAATAACTTCAAGAGAGAACGGCAGTATGGTTATACATTCTCTCTTAAAGGCACAGTGCTTAATTACAGAATTCAATCAAGGTTAAGTAATTAACAGTGAAAATTACATGTCTGTGTTTTGTTTTGAAAGCTTTGAGTCAGATTAAACTTTTATTTGGGGATGTAGATGTTCGGACCATGCACAGATCTGTCAGTGTTAGCCTACAAATAACTTCAAAAGAGAATGGCAGTATGGTTATACATGCTCTCTTAAAGGCACAGTGCTTAATTACAGAATTCAATCAAGGTTAAGTAATTAACAGTGAAAATTACATGTTTGTGTTTTGTTTTTGAAAGCTTTGAGTCAGATTAAACTTTAATTTGGGGCTGTAGATGTTCGGAAGCAGCTAAAACTCAAAGTCATTGGATTGACTGCGTGTCTTGCTGGATGCCGAATTACTGTGAGCACAACAGGCTGCAAGAAATGTGTGTGGTCAAGTTGGGTGGTTAGTTTGGTTAGACTGATAACAGCATTTTTATCTTGTTGGGATTTGCATTTCCTAACTTTTGCTATGACTTTCCTCCTTTAGTTTACAATCTGTTTATATTAGAATTCCACCAGGGTGGCTTGTTTTCTCTCTTTCTCTCTGTCTCTGTCTTTATTTTTTAATGTGTTTGTACTGAGCTTACTTCTGGTAGACACGTCTGTCTCAGTGCATCTATTAATGTGATTGTACAGAGTTTTCCTGAACAATTCCACATAGGCAGCTGTGTTCTCTACATTCGGGTGCGGAGGCTTACATTTTGCATTTTATCACTTAATAACAGAAAGTTTGTCTTAGAATAGTTTCTAACTACTACAGGGGTAGCTGAGGGCTGAGGAGACCACTTTATGGTCTGACTGTACCAGAAAGGATGTTACACTGTTGTGGGGGGGGGGGGGGTGACCATTCTTTATGATTGTGAGGACCAGGTTCAATATGTTTACATCATTAGTGGGAATGTGGACTATCTGATCCAGTGAGTTCACATTTACAAAGCTGAGGAATCTCTGGGCTTGCATGCTTGAGACATGTATGATTCTTAGTTAATTGTGGGATAGTTAAAGTTGCCCATGGATGTGATATTGGTTTTAATGGTGAGCACTGCCAATACAACTAAGTATGTGATATGGCTTTCCTGGGTCATATAGGGCAACCTGTACCTGTATGAGACTTTGTCAACAATAGTTTGGATATAGAGAAACTCAAATGCATCAGCTTGTTTGACCAGCCTTGATCTTAACTCATTTTTTATATATATTGCAACACCTCTGCCTTTAGTCCCTACCTGTGCAGTAGCTGGCTTAAAGGTGTGGAAGGTATTGTAGCCCTGCATAACCAGGTTGCTCTCCTCAGCTTTAAGCCATGTCTCAGTAAATGCACTCCTGAACAAAAAGTCTTTGTAGAGTTATTCTTATAGATGCATGTACAGTTATTCCCAAAGTGCAGGTCTTTAAAGAGGCAGTTTTTATACTCTCACTCTATATGCACTACGTATTGATGCAAACATTTAATGGGTGTTTGTTCTTGGATAACACAGTTGGTTGCATCCTATAGTTGGTGCTCTGCATTAATTAAGTAATACCATTGATATTACATAAATGAAACAATTACATGGTGTGTGTGTGTGTGTGTGTGTGTGTGTGTGTGTGTGTGTGTGTGTGTGTGTGTGTGTGTGTGTGTGTGTGTGTGCGCACGCGCATTTGGAGATGAATGCTGAGTACGGTATAGTATAATATTCAGTTGAAGTCAGAGACCTGACAGACAGCAAACAGTTTGCTAATCGTGTCAAATAATTGAAACCTCCCAGTCACAGAATTGTTGCATATTGTCATTAAAAAGCCTATAGTGCTAGTAGGGCATTATGCTAAGGAATAATTTTACGGAAAACTGGAATTCATATATATCACAATAAAGTTACAGGTTCACAGGTAAATACTAGGCTAGCTGCCCTTGTGGGTCATTTTATGCCTAGACAATTTATCTTTTTGTGCTTAAAATAACCTCATTTGGTTATAGACTGGTCTTACTCATCCCATAATCAATAATTATATATTACCCCTAATGGGAATAACTGGGATTATACCATAGATAATTTGATTGGACCTATGCACAGAATAAAGCATTTAGGAGCTGCCTCTGCAGAAGCAATCCTGGGGTAAATTTTCTGTTTCCCATCCATAGATCTAAGTTATACTTGAATATGGACAGAGATGAACTTTATATTATGGGGATGCGGACTCCATTCCAGAGCAGCTGTATCCCCTCCAAGCTATACCTGTCCCTCCATACCATTCTGTTGATGTTGCAGAAGAGGTTTTGATCCCTAGATTGAGTGTTTCTGATACCGTTTGACTTGCTGATGTGAAGCAAATACATCAGTAATGGGTAAGAGGATACCTTGTATGCCAGGCACAGGTGACCTCTTAGCAGTCTGTAGAATACTATGTATAGTGACAGGACATTAGTCGGTCCATGCAGTACATGTTGTTTAGGCCTTGTATCCTTTTAGTAAGTTATCTATGTGGACGTTCCAGTTGTTGCATGTGTCTGGACAGATACATGCCAAAGGGGGCGTTATATTTAATGACTGGCCTAATGAGAGTTGAGAGGGACAATGACATCCTTAGATCTAGACACAATCCCCATTTTATTAGCTGTGCAATATAGAAGGACTTTCTTACAACAAAGGACATATGTTGGTCATAAGTTAGGCCACTGTCCGCATAGGTTGTCAAATCCCAAACAACTGGTTAAACTCTTAGGCGTGTTTTGTCAATATAAGTAATGTATTAGAGGAAGTATAGACTCCCACAGTCTTCAGGCAACTTGAGTTACCAGAACACATGAAGATTTTCTGAGAAAAACAGTTCTGTGTGAATTGTCCCATACTCAAAGATTCTGCATAAAGTACATTAAGGAGATGTCAATGACCCTTGCAAATGATAAAACATAGTGGAATGGTGAGCTGTGTTTATAGTGCATTATAATCAGAGGATGTTTGTTACTCTACTTGTTCACATAACAGCTATATAATGGGACTGGGAGTCCTAGCCTGTGATCTATTCCAGCAGTATCAATGACCATGCCTGTTGATACTGCAGTGTGGTTCATGAAAGCCTGCCAAGTATTCATTGAAAGGATATCAGTATTTATTAATAATACAACACAGTAAAATATCAAGTCCCAGTCTGCTGTCCCTTCTGCATGTCATGTGACATAAGTATAGTATGATGAGGTGACCTACCCATTCTTTGCCTCTTGCATATCTTTTTGGAAGAAGAAATTAAATCAAGATGTTATTGTCCGGTGTTGCTGTTGTCTTTCTTTTATTTGTCTGTCTACTAACAAAAGGAACACCATGTCTGCATTTTGACTAATTACAGCCAGGTGACACCTGTAGGTATTTCCACAAGTACAGCCTACTGACACCTCTAGGCATCAAACATTGCTTTTTCATATTTGCATTAATAATTTCAAAACTGTACTACATACAAAGTATTAGACAATTTCACTTTAAAGCTTTCACAGTCTCAAACACAATTGTGTTGATATTTGACCTTTGTCTAGTGCAGGTAAAGAGTAGTTAATTGTTCATATATTTATTCATATTGTCGTAAATTTTATATTTTTCTAACTATCTTGACAACCAGGAAGCACAGAAAGAACTGCTTAGCCTAACATGAAAGTTTTCAGCTGGATGAACAAAGTGCTACTAACAGTATATGCGTAACTTGAGTGTTTGCTAAGATACTGTAAGTTGTTTACAAAATATTACAAATTTAGTAGTTACTATGTTTATTGTGACTTATAAAATTCAGTTTAAAACCTGGAAGCTAAAGAATACAAACACTATAAAATAGTTTGAGCCGCAGAGTTTGCCATTTACACTTTTTTAGTAGCACTTGTGGTTCCAGAGATATATATTGTGATGGGTCTCTATTCTAGGCCAGCAATCAAGGAAACTCAATCCTCACCACTGACTCTGGTGAGGGATGATCACTAAGAGCAAAGATGGATTCACACAGTATTTTTAGGTGCAGCTTCCTGCACCAAGCACAATTTACCTTAAGAGCACACAAGGAGCATGCTCCAGACCTGGGTCTGGACTCTTCTTCTCTCGCCAGACCCACACAAAACTCCACACTGTCCACTTTGGAGCTCTGTGTCCCTGTTTCCAGTAGCTGACACACACATTTGGATATCTGAGTTTCATACACATACATACAAGGCTGGGAAAAGTTGGAAAATATTTACTAGCTGTGTCCCTATCTGCCCATTCTCTGAGGTAATTATGCTGCCACCAATCAACTACCCTAAGGCTCTTACAAAGGGTACACAATTATACTGTGTAAAATTAGTACTAATGCAAATGGTAGGGTTTGACCAAAGCAGCAAGGCTTTCAGGATCAGCCACAGTGCCACTAAAATAAACACAAGTACTCTCTAGATGTTAAAAGTATTCTCTAAAGGACCAGCCACAAGGAAAGGTATTAAAATAGTTAACGATAAATAATAAAACAGAAAACAGGAGAATACTGAATACAATAAACAGCAGAGTTTCAACCACAGAGATATAAAAATAATACAGTTAGATAGTTTCTCACAGATACAGAAAACAGTAATAAACTACTCTCACTAACTGTCCCTGACTAACTAAAGAATTACTGTTCTCTGACTACATACTAAAGCAAGGAAAACTAATGTGTGCTGAGTGTCTTACCACAGCAAAAGCCAGATGATGTC
Source organism: Protopterus annectens (assembly GCF_019279795.1). Taxonomy (NCBI): domain Eukaryota; kingdom Metazoa; phylum Chordata; order Ceratodontiformes; family Protopteridae; genus Protopterus; species Protopterus annectens. The sequence continues at coordinate 707,373,646 of NC_056734.1, forward strand.
TGTCTTTGTCTGTGTAGATATATCCTGTCAGAAATCTTTCCTGTCAGGTTTCCAAGTGTTGCTGCTAGTGTTCCAAAGAAACCAGATGCTGTCTGCATGTCTGCTCACCTAACTCTGCTACAATACACATGCAGAGCTTTGCTTAGATATTTGGAAGCATCTGAAAGCTATAACACAATTTCAAACTTTCCACCCTTCCAGTGTTCTCTGATAAACATATATATTTGATCAGTTACAACAATACAACCTAATATACAAACATACATTATTTCTGTCCAGCAAAACCTACTGTTGATGCATTTTTAACACATTTAACTTTACAAATATATTTTTAACTCAAACATATGGACAAATCAGTGTGATAGTGAAATAACATGAAATTCTTCACAAAACTCCAGCTAGCTATGCTGGCATATGTACACATGTATTGCCTACTCTCCTTGGCACAGATGGCACTAGCCCATAACATCGCATATACATTTGTTTGAAATGTGGGGGCACTGAAATCCTAACAACATGCCTAGAGATAAATCCAAACAAAACTATTATTATCATAACTGTCTATCTCCCCCCGGAAATAACCTACCCACCATTGAAAATCTGCTTTCTTGGGCATCATCTAATTTCAACCAAGAAACTATTATCCTAGGCAACTTCAACTTGGATTGGCATTCCTGCTCCTCCAACAACCCTTCCCTCTTCCTAAACCTTTTCAGCTTTACCCAAACCATATCCTGTCCAACCAAGATAGACACTCCAAAAGGCAATCTACATTAGATTGGATACTGACTAACAAACCCAACATAGGTTACCTAGCTGGCTGCCTTCCAGACTCCCTCAGTGACTACACACCAACCTTCCTGTACAAGAAACAAGTGAACACCCAAACCAATATAATATATAATATATAAATTCATCTGTAACAAGAAAAGCTTTCCCCCCTCCACTTTTAACCTACTACTTCAACAGACCAACTGGTCACCTCTTAGAAACCTCCCTCTAGGTCTGGCTGTACAGTACCTCAACAATACCTTTCTTAAAATACTAAATAAGCTCGTACCTTTTAGAAAAATTAGATCAAAACCTAAGCACATACCCTGGCTAACAAAAGACATCAATTTAATACTCAAACATAGAGCCAGCGCGTGGTTAGCACATCACCAAAGATAAAACAAACCTCACCACAACTCTGAAATCTAGCTAAGAAACAAATAAAATTAGACAAGAAAAATTACTTCCAAACATGTCAACAACAACACCAAAACAACCCCCCAAAATTCTGGCAAAACATTAACAATCTCCTCAACCCAGGCCATATACCAACCCCTCCACCAGTCACCTTGAATGTAATTGACCCCATAGCTAAACAATTCAGCACTAACTTTATTAACACACTCACGTCCCTGCTGGGCAACCAGACAAAACAACCTCTCACTACACCCGCGTCCTCTTCAGATTTTCCCAACCCCTTTACATTTACTCCCATCCAAACCAGCTTCATAAAAAAGACAACTTTCTGAGCTAAAATTTTGCTGCCTAGCAGCTGACCAGCTACCCAATGAATTTCTTAAAATTGCTGCCCCCTCAACTGCCTACTCTATATCAGTCCTGATCAACCATTCTGTTGCAGAACAATATGTTCCCTGTCTATGGGAAACATCTCACATCAATCCCGTCTGCAAAGGCGGACCCTCTAAAGAACTAACAGACTACCATCCCATAGTCATCCTCTCCCTCTAGCTAAAATCTTAGAAAAATGCATTCACAACCAACTCCTTGCCCATTTCCTCAATATCAACCTCCTTTCCTCCACTCAACATGGCTTAGGCCAAATCATAGTACTAGCACTACCCTACTGTCTTTTACTAACACCAAAGTCTCATAAATGAAGGCCAACTTGTCTCATCTATTTTCCTTGATATGTCAAAAGCCTTCAACACTGTTGCTCACCAAATCCTACTAAACAAACTGTCATCCTATGGCCTTAGTTCAACTGCCTTGTCCTGGTTCCATAGTTATTTCTTTAAGCAACAGCAAGCTACCAAATGGGAAAGCACCCTTTCTCCCCTGCTCCCCATCTCTGTTGGAGTACCCCAAGGTTCCATACTAGGCCCTCTCCTTTGTACAATATTTACCTCAGCTAGCCTCCATTGTCCAGTACGCTGATGATTCCACACTTATTTGCTCAGCTGCCACACCCCAGGAACTACAAACAAAAATGCAAACTTGCTTTCAGAATATAGAAAAATATCTCACAGATACTCAACTCATACTAAACCCTAACAAGCCAAAGATAATACTTTTCAGAAATAACAAACCCAAATCATGCCAGTCCCTCTAACAATACTCTCCTCAAATGGAACCAAAATAGAACCCACAAGCCAAACCTAACTTCTAGGTGTCACAATAGATGATAACCTAAGATTTCATAGCCACATCTCCCTCACCATCAAAAAAGTCCACACCAAACTAGGCAACCTATATAGACCCAAACCATACCTTACAGAAAGTGTCAGACTAACCATTGCCTGCTCACAATTGCTTTCCACCCTCCTCTACGGATCCCAAATATTTACTAGCCTGCAAAAAACAGACCTAACTAATCTAGAATCCTGCAACAACAAAACTGCCAAGTTCACTACAGGCCACCCATACAGAACCCACCACTACTCAGTGCTCTCCAAACTCAACTGGCTATAACTCCCAAACCTGTTAACACTCACCCAACTGACCATAGCCCACAATATAATTAACCAACTCAATGACTGCTCTACACTTTCTAATCTAATCCAATCTAATATAAATCTCAGATCACTTAGGTCCTCAAACAAACTAATGTTAAAGGTTAACCAACCAACACTCAAGGCACCTCCCTCTACTCTTACAAAATTGCCAAGCTCTGGAACACTCTTCCTCAATCCATAGCAAAAAACCCTAACTATCATGAGTTCAAACACCTCCTAAAAGAACATCTAGCAAATCAGTGGCTCTGTTCCTACCCACTTCCTGACTATATCTCAAATTACTGTTCCTTCTCTTATCAAGATCACACCCCATGGCTACTGTTTATTACCGCATGGCTAATTTTTTCATATACTTTTCTATTAACAGCTAGATTAGACTTATATTCTTAGGCAATCATACTGCTGTTATATCATAGCCATTGCTGCCACTGTTTGTTTAAAATATGTTTCCTTGTAATTACTGTATGTTCATACACACTGTATCTTCAAACTGTATATTTTGTCTTTATCATTAATTAATATTGCCTACTAATTTACACTAATACATCTCAAACATTATTCATTTTGTCAGTATTGTTAGTATTATTAGTTTCTCTACTGTATGTCTGGAGCTTTTCTCCCTGGGTCTCTGCTGAAAATGGGCTTCTGGCCCAGAAGGACATTACCCGGTAAACAAATGTAATAAATAAATAAATAAAATAAATAAATAATATGATTCTGTTAAAACGCTTAGGTTCCACTCAGCTGAAGTTACAGTGGAAATGTCCAGATCTCCATTGGAGGGAATGACTTAAGTCAGGGCACACAACACAGGTTTTTCCATTAATTTCATTCATGCTTTGCCTATCTGCTACCTCTAGTCTCAAAATAATGAAAAAGGTAAAGCAGGGCAAAAATAGCTCTCAACCTCTTAGCACAAAAAATCTGGACAAAGTCCCCCAAAATAGGGGCAAATTTTAAATATTGCTCTTATAAACTTAGAAAGTTGCTAGAATAAAAAGGTCTTGTGTTACCATGCATTTTCTGAATGATATGAAGTCTGAAACTCAAATACCTGCCGTAATTTAGTGAATTCATTCCTCACTGATTTGCCAAAAAAATTCAGAAAATCACAAATTTTATGAGGAACGGACCAAAAATATGAGGCAAAAATCTGGACATTCTGTGAAAATCTGGACAGTTGAGAGGTATGGGAAGATTAAGCCTTGGGAGACCCAAGGCATGGATGTCATGTGATCACTGGATCAGCCATTGAACTCATGTGATCACTAACCACATGTATATGAGATGGAAGCATTTGCTCACCTGTAGTTCACACAGCTGTTACAGTGTTAATGCAGATATGATAATATTCATAACTGCTTTAGCAGGCAAACATATGTATATCTGGATGACTTTACAATAAATGCCATATTTAAAGTGTCATTGATCTGATGTTGTCTTTTTTGCCTATACCTTAACTCTTGGGTTTTGGATCCAACCACTGGCCCCTTCTCAGACTTTGACTCTATAGCTCAGGCTTCTCCACTCACCCATAATCCTCTCCCAGCCCCAGATTACTGCAGGTCTTGTTTGCCGATATAGCAATCAGACGTGTTTGATGTGGCTCATGTTATTTGGAGATAAGTGATTTCTGCTCTCTACCAGGGTTTTTGAACTTTTTCTGATTCTCCTTCCTCCCCTGTTAAAAAAGAAGACATTTATATCTTTAACTCTGTATATTGTAGGATTGTTCTTTTGTTTCTCTAGCCCTCCCACCTTTTCACCCTTCTTCTAGTTTTTCTAATAGTCTTTTTTATCATTGCTGTTAATTATTTTCCCATCTATTGGGAGTATCTTAATTACTATTGGTGGTAATCTTACCCTAACTAGTTTGTCTACTGTGTATTTCTTTGTTGTTCTGTATTGATCTGTTTTCTTTCCTATAGGATGTCTGTCAAACCTACTAGCTTTTAAAAATGCTCATCTTGTGAGCACAAGATACCTAATTCGAATGCCCACTCTGAGTAGGTGTACTGTCTTGGGGCCACACATCTCAAGGTGGAGTGTGGAATTTATTCTGGCTTCAACCACTGGGCCTTGAGTGAGTGTTGCACCAAATTAGTTCTTAAGGGTTTGTTGCCTTCCTTCTCTTCTTCAGTGTCTGGAGCTTCCACCTCTGCCCAGAAACCAGTAGAGAAATCCTAATGAGAAGACAGAAAGAGAAAAATCCAATGAGAAGCCAAAGGAGTTGATGAAGCATTCCCCTGACCATTCTCCTGACTCAGCTCCAGCTTTGACTCCTCCAGCCAAAATTTCTAGGGCTTCATATCCTTCCACTTCTTCAGATCTGAAAACTCCAGTGCCTAAGTCACCAATCCATAGACAGACTCAGTTCTCTCAGGAGCCAATCTCATCCAGGCTACACTCTCCATTTTTGCAAGAGACTCCATGTACAGTTTCTAGACCTTGGACTACTTCTTCATCCTTCAGGTCTTTCAGGAGTCTGTCCAAAGTAGATGTGGTCAGGATGATGCTAAAATTTCTCAGGACTCAAATTCAGTTGCGAGTACTTAAGTCTCTGTCTCCTATTGTACCCATGAACTTCAGACCAGCTCAAATACCCTTGGTAACTCCTACTCTGATTTGTCCCTCATTTTTGGAGCTACTGGTTCCAAGAACCCTGGTATTGTCTGAACTGGATCCGAAGACTTGGCCTTCTTTGACTCCGACACCTTCTCTGATCCATCCAGCACTGACGTTGTCAGAGCCAGAGAGATCTTGAAGCAGTAGCTTTGGTGCTGGATCTGGGGGTAGGGGTTTGACTCTGAGAATTTGAGAGTCATCCCTTCTCCTTGGGAATTTGGTGGTATATAGCTTGGCTCTGACATTTTTGTCAAGGCAGGGTCATGGGAATGTCTTGAATTTTTTATGCAGGTGGCTTTGGCTCCTACTGGAGTACTCCTGGGCTCACCATCAGCTTCTGCTTTTGAAGGAGTAGAGAGAGCTCTCCACATGTCTGGACATCCTCACCCCCCTCAGTTCCTCCCCCTCCACAACTGTCCACCATGGGTTCTGAGTCTGTTCATTCTGTCCCATCCAGGCAGCCAGTCCATTCTAGCCTTGCAGCAGTCCTTTCACAGGACTCAAAATGAGGAAGTTCCCTGGAAGTATAAGTGCAAGAGGAGGCAAATTGATTTCCTGCTGGAGTCTTTAACAGAAGACACTGACTTCAATGAAGGGTAGGGGTCCCCCCGGGTCACCCTTTGAAGATATCTCATTCAGAGAAATTCTAAAGCTTCTGAGACAGAAAGGTGGTTAGTCTTCTTAAGTTCCTTTCCAAGAGGAGTTGGTGTTTCATGAGTCTTTTGCAACTGGCTCGGCTATGTCCATTGGAGCAGAGGTCTCCCAGTTGATGCCATGGTGGTTGATGCAGCCACCAAAAAGGAACTTGTCAAGGAAAGTCCCTTTGACTTTGTTCACCCCCCTAATAGGGAGTCTAGGGCCTTGGACAGATTCAGGTACTGAGTCTTTGCTTCAGCAGCCTTTGCCTATGCTGTCTGAATTACCTGGGACATTTTGCAAGTTTCCAGAGGGATTTGGTTAAAGAACTTACCAAATCCCTTTCAGGGTCCATGTCAATGGAGGATTTAAAGACCACTTTTTTGCAAACACACACCTTTCAGTCCCTGTCAAGTACTGCCATGTATTTGATTTTACATGCTATGGAGGGCATTTTGAGAGTAGTAGGTTCAGGCATTAGTATTAGGAGGCACACTGAGATTCATCTTTGTGACTTTGTAGAGCCCTACAAAACATCTTTCATCAGTGCACTGTTTCATGGATCCACTTTCTTTAGACCCAACGTTAAAGAGACTATCTCCAGGAGTAAACAAGATGGGAAAACCATATCTGCTGTAGGCATACATTTTTCTACCCCTCAGATGACCTTCTCAAGAAATCAGAAAGGGAGTCAAAAGATGTGTTTCTGGAAGGGCTTTCTCAGGACTCCTGTGAAGATATATTCCCCCTGTGGCAGAGGGAGGAACTCTAAAGGTAGACATTGCCCATATGAAAGGGGTCTACAAAACCAAGGCTTCAGAAGTCCCTTTTCTGAAAAACCTTTTTCAAAGTCCTTGAACGGTTACCCGATTGCTGCACTCTGCAAGACTAGTGCTTATCTCTGCACCCTGAAGCCTAGATATCCATCACCCATGATGTCTGGGTGTAGAGAATAATTACCAGAGGTTATGGAATTCCCTTTTCTCTTCCCCCATCAATTCACTCATGAAAACATCCCGATATACCACCCATCAGAGGAAGAAAGCAGCCTCTGAGATATAAAATGCTGCTAAGAAAAAGAGTCATCCAAGAAGTCCTACCAGACAAGTCAAAATTCAGAACTTATTCAAGTTTTTTTTTGTGCTAAAGATGATGTAAGACCTCAGCCCACTACTGGACTGAAGTCACTTGAACCAACTTGTCAAACACTCCAAGTTCCAAATGGTCATGGTTTAACCCACTCTCCCATTTTTGAGGAAGGATGATTGAATGTGCTCGAGACATACCAAAGATGTGTACTATCGCATTAAAATAGACTTTGCATTTGTATGGGAGCCAGTCACTTTCAGTTCAGAATCCTGTCCTTTGGTCTCACCACAGCTCCCTTGCTGTTCACCATAATGTTATGGGATTGGTTTCAGCTCACCTGAGATTGCTGGATTCCCATTGTTTCCATACCTTGATAACTGGCTTCCAGCAGACATCTACTGACAGAAACCAGGGACTACCTGCTCCATTTATGTCTATACCTGGGCACCACAATCATCTATAACAAATCTCACCCCCTTCCCACTCAAGCCCTAGAGTTCATAGCTGCCCATTTGGATACAGTTTCTCAAGTAGTTTGGTTTCCTCAGTCCAAATTACAGCTTCACCACCAGCAAGGCTTATCCTTCAGTTTCTTGGGTCATTGGTGCCCTCCATAATCCTTATACCCTTTGCAATATACTACATGAGTGACTACAATGGACTGTAGCAGTTCAGTTGTCTATGAATTGACATGCTATGATATCTCCCATTTGAATTACAAAGATCTGCCAACAGCATGTATTTTAGTGGCTCCATGTACCAGATGTTTCATGGAGCCACCTCTTTATTCTTCCTTTGCCCAAGGCCACAGTGACCATGGATGCTTCCCGGTTGGTGTGGAAGAGGGGGCATTGCCTGAGCCAGACAGCCCAAGCCATGTGGTACTCCTTAGAGGAGAAACTTTACATCAACATCCGAGAGATGAGATCAGTCCTCCTAGCATTGCAGGCATTTTAAGACATCCTTCCTCATTGGAACAATTGCCGTACAGATAGACAACATGTCAGTGGGCTGGTACATCAACAAACAGGGAGGAACCTGCTCTTACTTCTTGTGTCAGAAGGCAATGAGAGTATGATAGTGGGTGATCTCTTCCAACCACTTTCTTTTGGCAATGCACATTCCAGGCAAGTCCAACATTTTCATGGTCAGACTGAGTAGATCTATTCTTCTGCCTCACAAGTGGTCTCTTAATCCTTCAGTGGTGGAACAGATTTTTTGCCAGTGGGGCCAGCCATTCTGTGACCTATTTGCCTCTGTCCACAGTTTCAAATGCAGCAGGCTTTTTCTCTAATCCCGCAGAGGGAGAGTCACCGTAGAATGCTCTGATCCACAGTTGGCCCCTGGTCTCCTTTAGGGTTACCCTCTCACACCTCTCATTTCAAAATTTGTACAGAAACCCTATCACCGGAAGAGCAGGATGATCCTCATTGCCTCATTCTAGCCTCACCAAGTGTGGTTCCCATTCTGTTAGCCACATCTGATATATCCTCGTTGGGTTCTGGATCCCTTTCCGGATCTTGTGTCTCATCCCTCTCGGCTATCTCATCTGGACATACTAGCCCTCAGGTTGATCACATGGTTTCTCCACTTCCAGTGATGGCTAGACAGCCCAGGCTTTCCACTCAAAAAGACTCATCTAGGAAGACACACAAGAGCAAATGGAAATAATTCTCTGTCTGGCCTAATGAGAGACAAACAGACCCCTTTTCCCTGCCCATTCCTGCAATTTTAGAATTACTGGCTTTCATCCATTATCATATCCTGTGGACTTCATCAGATAAAACCTCCAGATAAAACCTCCATCATGCATCATCCTTAAATATATTGGTACAACACCTCCATCGTATGGCTTCAAATGACATTACAGTACCAGCAAATTTTAATGCACCATAATTCTACAAATCATTCAAAAAATCATTCATTACTGAAACTACTTAAACGTTAAAAGATTTCAAAATGATATATAAATAACTTTACTACATTAAACATTTTTATGTACATAGTAAATAAACTCATCCTTGCATTTACAGTGATATACATATATTCCCCATAATCTTAATGTCCTGTCTAAACAGTTACACTAAGTATATATCCTTTTAATTAACAGCAAACTGTTGATAGATACTGTGTCATTAATGTCCAGGGGGATTTATGGCATCTAACAATACCTGCCAGTGCACTCCCCATTTTCCAAGATATGCTTTCCAATTACCACCTCTGTCAAACTGGGGGACATTTTCCAAAATAAAAAATATATATTTCCTAAAATTCTGACACTTCTCAGAATGTTTATACTATGCACTGTTGGGGTCCCTTTTATTATTACATATACATGTTGGTATATTCTAGGTTTTCCATCCATTTACCATTTCACCAACATAAAAAGCTGGACAAGAACGACACTGTGTGAAATAAATCACTCTCCTGGTGTTCACTTCATCACAAAACTTAATTTAATCAGTAATAAAATGTGACAACCTGATGAATTGACTTTTAACAATGTTTCTCTTCTGCCAAGGAGGATGATAACTGTTGTAGTGTAAAAACTATTGGAATATATATCTTTCCTATATACAGTAGATGAAAACAGCATCCGGTTTAATTGTAACATCCCAAAAATTGATTTCCTTAGTGCTTTACTGCCCTTTAAATACCAAAAATGAGGTGGTACTATTGATATAATTCAAAAATGCATCTACTTTTTCCTGAATTATCTATCTGAAGAATAAAAATATCATCCAAACATCTCTGATATATTTTTATGTGACTTGCATAGACAGATGAAAATACAAATACATTTTTCCACCACCATAAAATATTAGCAAAAATGAGCTGATGATGCTTCCATTTTGTTTTGTATATTTTGTTTAAAATATTCACATTAAAAAAAAATGTTTGCTAATACAATTTTCTTTGCTTTAACTAACAAATTAGTAGTATTATCAGTTAAATCAGAACCACTTATTAAAGCATCATGAAACTATTGTATGCCCTCCTACTGATGAATTACAAACAATAAGCCTTTCACATCAATAACCAAAAAACTAACATCTTTATCAAAGCTGACATGGTGGAGTTCATTCAAAAAGAGGGCAAGTGTCTTTCAACCCATAGGGTTTGTTATCAAAAAAAGATTTTAAAGTGAGATTCACAAATTTTGCTAATGTTTTGGTCTTTGAACTGGCCGCTACCACAGTAGGATGGACTAGAGGATTGTTCACCAAATTATGCACCTTAGGGATGCCAAAAATGTTAAATTTCACATAATTTTCACAGGTTTATCCACTCTCAGAAAATCATGAGTCACACAATCCAAACCATAATTAATAGCAATGCCCTCTAACTAAAAGTCGATGCGGCAGTGCACAATATTGATTTAATTCTTGTTGACACCCAGAAAAAACATCAACATTGTTGAGATACTGCAACATTTTTTTGGAGTAAACAAAACTAACCATCAAAACCGACCCACCCCCTATGTCTGGTTCCAATATTCTAATCATACAGTTGCCACTGAAGTCTCTCAACAATCTTCTGTCCTCTGTTGTTAAATTATAACAACTGAGGCTAAGTTAAATTATAACACCAGGGCCAAGATTTAAAGATCTGAACTCTCTTTCACAAGCCATCTCAAATGCTGCCAAAATCAGATTAAATGGTAGAGTAAATAAACCTGGTCCATCTAGAGTCTCACTCAAGCTATCCAAATGCACATTATCTTTTAAAAATAATGCCAAGTTCAATTTGTGAATAAAGAGTTTTAAATCAAGCAAATTTCTACTAAATCAAACCTGGTGTCTGGAATGAAGGTGAAACCCTTACAAAATAAATCACTATAAACTGGAGTAATGTCCAAGTAACTATAATTGTAAACCTTGAAACCCTTAAACTTAAATGTAGTACCTTGACATGGACACATAGTATCCACACCCATCTCTGTCACTGGCTCCAGTTCTTTGTCTTTCCCTTTGCTGGTTGATGTTCCAGCTTCCAAACTCCATTCTCCTTGGGCTGTGGTTCTAACCTCCGTTGTTGCAATCTGTTGTTCTTGTTCTTGATTTTGGATAAACACTGTGGAATGCTGACCTCATCTAAAAAAAAATTGTTACTGTCAGCTTTAGCATTATTGGAAGGTTCAGCAACTACCTGGGCATTAACCCTAGTCAACCCCCAACTAAAAGTGTTAACAGTAGGGGGGTGTGGATAAGCCTGATTGGCACAGTACTGAGTGTGATCCCTCACTAACCTCTTTTCCTTCTTTCTCTTTATCACTGTACATTCCCTGCCAACCCTATTAAAAATGCCAGCATATTCCTTCTCCATAACAGTGAACAACAAGTGAGATGTTATTTCATCCTGTAGAATGTTAATATCTTTCTTCAGTTCTTTCAGTGTGTGTTCATTGTCCTTGAATAGAATATTCATAAACTCAAGGACAACATGGTCAAAAATACACAATTCCTTGGAAAGAGGGCAACCTTCCTGGAATCCATTGGGAAACTTCACAAAACGTAAACTCTTTGTTACGCTTTCTAAATGCACTGTCATTAAAATAGAGGTTGTCTAACTGCAACCTTCTATATTTGGATAATAACTTCTCAAATATTTTCAGCTTTTGTCTCATAATATCATTATTACCTGAAGAATAGATACCATTAACTAACTGAAACAGTTGTTTAAACCAGTAGTTAAGAAAGACAAAATGACCAGTGCCTTGAACATGAAGCTTCGGTCTATCCTAGATGTATCTCCTCAGCTTCACTCCTCATTACAGTAGTCCAAAAAACACCTTCCCCAGCTTTGTTATTATTTTCCTGATTGATGGCCGTATATTGAATGACATGCTCTTTTGGCCAATGTATTTCATTGCTCAAACTGCATAAATTGAATGAAGGAGTAGTATCTTTCTTGGATTCCACCACTCCAATCTTGAACAAACAATAAAGTTTAACTCAAAGTTGAGAAATTATTCCAGTCAATACTGGGAGTTCAGAGGGTGAACCACAACCTAAAGAAGTGTAAACTGGAAAAAGATGGTATGTTGGCTCATTTCATTCAAACAGGTCTTGCAACATAGTGTACAGAACAGTCCTGGCAATGAATAACTGAATAACTGTAACCAAACAAGAAAATCCGTCTGTGGCAAACTAAATTTAAAACCAAAATAAACTTGCAGTCACCAGTAAAGTTAAAAGAATGTTTTAATAAGCGCTTTCATCCACCATCATAGCCTGTGGACTTCATCAGACAGAAACCTTTTTCATTCATCATCCTTAAATATATTGATAACATACTGCCATCCTGTGGCCTCAAATATTAGTGCAGTACCAGTAACTTTTAATGCACTGTGACACTAGAAATCATTCAATCGTTTATTCCTGAAACTACTTAAAAGTTAAAACATTTCAAAATTATAACAAATAACTTTACTACATTAAAAATTAGACCATACCAATTCGTATATGAAATTTTAAAAGGAACTTCAAAAGTGCGATGTATAAACAATCTGAGAAGTGTCACAATTTTAGCAAATTTATATTTTTTATGTGGGAAAATGTCCCCCAATTTGACAGAGGTGGTAATTGGGACACATATCTTGAGAAACATTAACTACATTGGCAGGTATTGTTAGATGCTATAAATCTCCTGGGCATTATTGACAGGGTATCTATCAACAGTTGGTTGTTGATTAAAGAATGTATATTTAGCATAGCTGTTGAGATACAGCATTAGGATTAATGGGAAATGTAGATATATCACTGTACAAGTAAGGATGAGTTTAGTTACTATGTATTTTAAAAAACATTAATGTAGTAATGTATGTGTACTTAAATACATTTTAGGTCAGTATAAGTCAAAATTTTCAGGTTTTCCTAGCAGCTACCAATGTTGGACTGAGTCAGTTGGAAATGATGGTGTCCCTGTCTACTAATGTGAATATTAATACCTTAGAAACATTAGCTCTAACTGAATTCATAGTTGCTGATATATTTATGGTGTATTGGGCTTTGTAACTTTGTGCAGGTATTTTATGGTATACAGGGATATTCAGACTAAGAAATGTAGTTATTTATTGCAAGTGTCAGCAGGAATTGATCACCTCAACTCTGCCTATACAGGGGTTCTGGAAGGTTGACTGCTGAAGTCCAATCAATGCATCCTAAGTATTTTGACAAAATCAAGTTATAAACTCAGAGCAGAAACAAGTGTATACGTATTTAATTTTCTCAAACCATTATTGTTACTAAAGAAGTAAGAAAAACAGAATTGTTCAGCACAAACTCATGTTCACAATAATATCATTTGTTAACTTCAATCATAAAATGCAGTACTGTAAAAAGGAATTGGCCAATTCTTCTTTCGGATGATAGGATTAGGCAGATCGTTGGTGAACAACCATTTTTTCAGTTCAAAAATCAGAAATCCTTAAAAAGATTACTGTGGTTTAATACTAGATCAGTCAATGAAAACAATGAAACTCTTGATGGCTGTTTAGGCATTTCCCTTGTGGGGGTTGTAACTTTTGAACTTATATTAACACTATTAATACTTTCATACATTTGAGTTCATATAGGGTATATATTTTTAAAGTATCAGCAAAATGCACGTCTAAGAACTTAATATACGTAGCACAGTGCTCTGCATACTCATTATTTTATATTGGCAAAATTAATTGTTCCCTTATGGAACGTGTTAGAAAGCGTACTTATGCAAGACTCTAAAAATGCATTAGCTAAGCATCAATTAGAGAAGGGTGATGCAACATTTTTTTTTAATTTTATGGTAACTTAGATTTTGCATGAAGGTTTGAGAATAGGTGACTTTAAAAATACAACAGAACAACATGAAGTACGATGGATTATAAAACTTACAACCTGATAAGGGCTTTGGCTTAAATGGCAAAGTCCCTTTAAGACCTTTTTTGAAAGCTTGTGACCTGTTTAAATGAAAAGGTCAAGGCCACCAATGAAGGCAAAAAAACTTTTATATATTAGCGCTTTCGTCTTGACACAAGACTTCTTCAATCTGAAGAAGTCTTGTGTCAAGACAAAAGCGCTAATATATAAAAGTTTTTTTGCCTTCATTGGTGGCCTGGACCTTTTTATTATTTTGTATTTGGTGAAGTTTGCTTCATTTTATTTGTGTGCCTACCTGTTTAAATGAAGTTTTCTGAATGAATTGTTACAGTGTTACTTTACATGACAATTTTGTATTTATGTTATAAGTGGTCCTTTGAACACCATGTGTTTTTTATTGGTTGTACTTGAATGGTATTTAAATGTTTTTTGTTTAATGTTTTTATGGTCTGAAGAAGTGTAATTTTTCCAGGCTTTTATCTGTGTTTTGGTTCTTTTTTGGTTTGTGCTTTATCAAGTAAGACCAATGTCATGTGGGATACAGGAAGAAAGATCTTTCAGACTTCTTTATGTTCACATATGTTTACACCTGTTACATGTTCTAAAAAAGCGGAGACTCTTAAAACATGATTGGCATTGTAAAAAAAAGTGTTTTTAGCTTACATCATTCCATGCAGCCAGCCCTTCAGTTTTAGAACCACATGAAGAAACAATTAGCCTGTATGGTGGATCAGGCAATTAAATGTGAATTTTCAGAATACCAAACACTGCTGTGGTTATAGGACATTTAAGCATCAGAAACTCATATAAAGTTTTGTAACTAAAATCCTCAGACATTAAGGTTTCAAGCCATATATCAATCCTTGATATGTAGTTTTGATGAAGTTCTTAGGTGCTGGATCATTGTGTAAGCTTTAAACCAGTATATTTCAAAACTATATATGTAGCATCATTTTGCAGTTATTAATGTAAATATGCTTGGGTAAAGGTACATCCACCTAGAAGATTTACTCTGCTGATCCTTAAGAAATGCCTCGGACTTAATCAGTGTTTATGAGATAGATATCAGTTCCCTTTGATGTAAACATTGTATGTTTTAAAACAACTGTTCATTTATATACTTCACTCATTGAGTAGCAATGTTGAACTGGTCTACATAATTAAGGAGAAACAATAACTCACTAATTTATTTTTGCTACTACCAACTTGCCTACATATTATTTACAAATGTTTAATTTCCCTAATTTGTCTGTCTGGACAACAGTAGAAAAATTTATTAGATATTATTAATATTAAAAAATATTACTAGACAGTATAGCACAGATATTTAAATCTAATGGATGATTATTAACACATATATGGAGTTTGATTTCTTCATTTTTCATCAACATCCTGTATAACTGTCTGCAGATCACTTAACCAAATCAGAAGTCCTGGGTGACTCTTTACAAAATAGGTAGTCATGCTTAGTTGGTATTTTCTAATTAACTCAGACTTACATATACATTTTTCCTTTTCAGAATCAGTCACTCTTAGGGAAAAAAAATGTAAAAGTCAGTACTGTCAGACAACTCAATTATATGGTACAGCATTTTGATGACACATTTTAATATGACTGACAAAATGTAGCTCCAAAAGGCCTGAAGCTTCCCAGTGGTAAACTACAGCACACAGGATAAATGGCTGCTGTTACTGTCTATATGTCCATTACAAGACTGTGTAATGTAAAATGTTGTCTTATTTTTTATTACTGTTTAAAATAACAGCAACCGACAGCTAGGCATAAGTCCCTCTTGGGAAAAGATAGTGATGTAAGAAACTACTTTGCAGTCTAAGACATATGTTTGATAATGGGCAAAATGTTTTAAGACACGGCAGGAAATTCCCAAGACATATGGATTTTTCAGTGGTAATAAAATATCACTTTATCCATCACCTTTACTAGTTTGCATTACTTTTTATGTTTTGCAGCTTGTCAGCATTACTACACATTAAAGACTCCAAACCAATGCATTCTTATTGCCTGACTGCATAAAACAATTCATACAAACATGTAACTATGTTTATAAGCAAGAAATAGATTCCATATATATTTAATCAGCAAATGCAGATTCTTCATTGAAACTTGGGACCCATTTCTATGTTCCCATTTGATATGTAAAGTGATTTAATTGTGAAAATACTGAATAGCTTAAAATTTGGATATTTTTCTTGATATTGCTCAGTAGTGCTGCAGATAAAAGAATTATTTACAATTTCCATTGTTAATACAATTACATATTTTATGATTCTCAGAAAACACATTCCTAACATTAATA
Source organism: Protopterus annectens (assembly GCF_019279795.1). Lineage (NCBI taxonomy): Eukaryota > Metazoa > Chordata > Ceratodontiformes > Protopteridae > Protopterus > Protopterus annectens. Next base: position 707,389,918 of record NC_056734.1, read on the forward strand.
AACAGCAACCAAGCTCTGCAAAACATTAAACAGCTTTGTTACTGCTCTAAACATCTGTACGTGCCAAAACAGCTTACATATATGCCACTTAACCATAACAAGCATTCATCTTTTCTTCTGTAGAAAAATCATTATGTTCCTTTCTGCTCTGACAGCCATATTCTTTGGTGATAAATGGCTGTATTTGGAATATTGCATTTATTTTCTGAAATTTCTCCTTGCTTGATTGATGTTTACCACTCCCAGTTTGCATCTCATAATGAAATAAAACTGTGTACAAATAGTTTATGATTCGTTATATCGTAACAGTTATTTGTGGTCACTGATGTATGTGCTTCATTTACTTAATAAAAGTAAACTTTTGTGCTCACTTTCTACATTTTTCATGTAATTCAGAATAATACAAAAGCTGTAATTTAATAGCGAAAGTGGAGGCTTACATAATAGGAGCTGTGCACACAGTTAAACTAAGTATGCGTGCTGCCGGTATACTTAAATGTTTTGGGTCAGTTTGTGGTGTGTCGGTATGCAGTCATACATACCACTAAGAGAAGTCTTTCCATAGGATGTCCATTTAACATGCTTTTACACATGGATGGATCAGAAGCCAGTCACTTACATGATCAGTTGACCTGCTTGGTTATCTAGGTGCTACATTTAATTGTGGGATTCTATGAGTACTTTTTTCTGTTCTTGGAATGAAGAGACATATGCAAGAATAGATATCTTAGTTCTTAAATAGTACATAAGTTCTTAAATTACGAAAACTTACATGATCAGTTGACCTGCTTGGTTATCTAGGTGCTACATTTAATTGTGGGATTCTATGAATACTTTTTTCTGATCTTGGAATGAAGAGACATATGCAAGAACAGATATCTTAGTTATTAAATAGTACATAAGTTCTTAAATTACGAAAACTGAATGTTTCATGACAGATCAAAGTGTGTGTTAAATGAAGACATGAGACATAGAAAGCCCGTTGTTTTGCAGGCTTTTTTCACATATTACATTAATTTTCCTTGTTTTATGTAGACTTTTTAAATCATACATACAAACATTTGTTTTTGGTATGTGTTCAACCAGTAACAGAAAATTTAGACAACTGATTGGATGAACATGAAACAGAAAGTGACAAGACAGGATGATGTAATGCATCGGCATCCACTTAAGAGGGACACCTGTTGATTTGTACTCCTTGCAATGATGTCCTCTGTGCCCGTATAACATCACTTCTCTATATATATTTAACAGACCTTATCTAATTTAAACAAATGCAGCAACACACACACACACACACACACACACACACACACACACACACACACACACACACACACACACACACACACACACACACACACACACACACACACACACACACACACACACACACACACACACACACATCACATCACACATATACAAACACTACCACATCCAACACTTAAACATTCATACTTTTACCTGCCTACCCTAACCCACATGTACAACTTACAAGCACACTCACATACACTCAAACACCTACCCAAAACCCTTATAAACCACTCACTTGCTTTAAATTCCACCTAAATCCACACACTGCACTGGACACCATTCAAACAATACACTACACGTCACGTAACGTAAAGCCATAACCGCAAATTCGACTTAGTTGGAGTCACAATTATGCACTTTAGCTATTTTGAAGATTCGACTTTATGGTCTCGAGATACTGAAAATCGACCTTTCAGTATTTTGATATTATAAAGTGAATCTACATATAAATATATATATATATATATATATATATATATATATATATATACATATATATATATATATATATATATATATATATATATATATATATATATATATATACACACACACACACACACACATATGTATATATATATATATATATATATATATATATATATATATATATATATATGTGTGTGTGTGTGTGTGTGTGTGTGTGTGTGTGTGTGTGTGTGTATACAGTGGATATAAAAATTGTACACACTCCTGTTAAAATGCCAGTTTTTTGTGATATAATTTCAAAACTTTTCCCACCTTTAATGTGACCTATAACCTGTACAATTCAAATGAAAAACAAACAAGTCTGTTAAGGGAAAAAAAAACATACAATAAGCTGGTTGCATAAGTGTGCAAACCCTTAAACTAATACTTTGTTGAAGAACATTTTGATTTAATTACAACATTCAGTCTTCCTGGGTACACACCTGCCATCAATTAAAGAGACTCTGATTAACCTCAAATAAGGTTCAGCTGTCCTAGTAGGATTTTCCTGACAGGCTAGAAAGGTGCTTGGTGTGACATCTGGAAAGAGGATGGAGGACAAGGAGACCTGGTGGTGGAATGAAGAAGTACAGGAGAGTATACAGAGAAAGAGGTTGGCGAAGAAGAAGTGGGATTGTCAGAGAGATAAAGAAAGTAGACAAGAGTATAAGGAGATGAGGTGCATAGCAAAGAGAGAGGTGAGGAAGGCTAAGGATAAGGCATATGAAGAGTTTTATAAAAGGTTGGACACTAAGGAGGGAGAAAAGGACCTGTAATGATTGGCTAGACAGAGGGACCGATCTAGTAAAGATGTGCATCAGGTAAGGGTGATAAAGGATAATGAGGGAAACATATTCACAAGCGAGGAGAGTGTGTTGAGCAGATGGAAAGAGTACTTTGAGGGGCTGATGAATGAAGAGAATGAGAGGGAGAGAAGGTTGGATCATGTGCGGATAGTGAATCATGAAGTGCAATGGATTAGCAAGGAGGAAGTAAGGATAGCTATGAAGAGGATGAAGAACGGAAAGGCTGTTGGTCCAGATGACATACTGTGGAAGCATGGAGGTGTTTAGGTGAAATGACAGTGAAGTTTTTAATTAGATTGTTTAATGAAATCTTGGAAAGTGAGAGGATGCCTGAGGAATGGAGAAGTGTTTTGGTACTGATTTTTAAGAATAAGGGTGATGTGCAGAGCTGTAGTAACTACAGAGGGATTAAACTGATCAGTCACAGCATGAAGTTATGGGAAAAAGTAGTGGAACTTAGGTTAAGAAGGGAGGTGATGATTAGTGATCAGCATTATGGTTTCATGCTAGGAAAGAGCACTACAGATGTGATGTTTGCTCTGAGAGTGTTGATGGAGAAGTACAGAGAAGGTCAGAAGGAGTTGCATTGTGTCTTTGTGGATTTAGAGAAAGCATATGACAGGGTGCCTAGAGAGGAGTTGTGGTATTGTATGAGGAAGACGGGAGTGCCAGAGAAGTATGTAAGAGTGGTGCAGGATATGTATGAAGGTAGTGTGACAGTGGTGAGGTCTGCGATGGGAGTGATGGATTTGTTTAAGGTGGAGGTGGGATTACATCAAGGATCAGCTCTGAGCCCTTTCTTATTTGCACTTTTGATGGACAGGTTGACAGATGAGATCAGACAGGAGTCCTCGTGGACTATGATGTTTGCAGATGACATTGTGATCTGTAGTGAGAGTAGGGAACAGGTGGAGGAGACCCTGAAGGGGTGGAGATATGCTCTAGAGAGAAGAGGAATGAAGGTCAGCAGGACTAAGACAGAATATATGTGTGTGAATGAGAGGGAGGATAGAGAAATAGTGAGGATGCAGGGAGTAGAGGTGGCGAAGGTGGATGAGTTTAAATACTTGGGATCAACAGTTCAGAGTAATGGTGAGTGTGGAAGAGAGATGAAGAAGAGAGTACAGGCAGGATGGAGTGGGTGGAGAAGAGTGTCAGGAGTGATTTGTGACAGACGAGTACCAGTAAGAGTGAAAGGGAACATCTACAAGAGGGTAGTGAGATCAGCTTTGTTATATGGGTTGGAGACAGTGGCATTGACAAAATGGCATGAGTCAGAGCTTGACGTGGCAGAGTTAAAGATGTTAAGATTTGCACTGGGTGTGATGAGGATGGACAGGTTTAGGGATAAGTATATTAGAGGGTCAGCCCAGGTTGCAAGGTTTCAAGGTTTGGAGACAAAGCCAGAGAAGCAAGATTATGTTGGTTTGGACATGTGCTGAGGAGGGATGCAGAGTATATTGTGAAAAAGATGCTAATGATGAAGCTGCCAGGTAACAGAAAAAGAGGAAGGCCTAAGATAAGGTTTATGGATGTGGTGAGAGAGGACATGCAGGTGGTTGGTGTGACAGAGCAAGATGCAGAGGACAGAAAGAAATGGAAACAGTTGTTCTGCTGTGGTGACCCCTAAAGGGAGCAGCCGAAAGAAGAAGAAGAAGAAGAAGCCTGCTACAGCAAAAGCCATGGTTCGCAGAGAGCTTACAAAGCACCAAAGGGATCTAATTGTTGAAAGGTATCAGTCAGGGGAAGGGTGCAAAAAATTTCCACAGCATTGGATATACCATGGAACACAGTGAAGACAGTCATCAAAAAGTGGAGAAAATATGGGACAACAGTGACATTGCAAAAAACTGGATGTCCCTCCAAAATTGATGAAAAGACAAGACAAAAACTGGTCAAGGAGACTGCCAAGAGACCTACAGCAACACTGAAGGAGCTGCAGGAATTTCTGGCAAGTACTGGTTGTGTACTACATGCGACAACAATCTCCCGTATTCTCCATATGTCTGTACTATATGATCGGATTACAAGACGGAAGCCTTTTCTTGCATAGAAAAACATCCATGTTATGGTCTGATGAGACCAAGGTTGAAGTTTTTGGCCACAATTCAAAAAGGCACATTTGTCGCAAAAACAACACTTTGCATCACCAAAAGAACACCATCACCATGGTGAAGCATAGTGATGGCAGTATCATGTTTTGGGGCTGCTTTTCTTCAGCTGGAACTGAGGCTTTAGTGAAGGTGGAGGGAATTAAGAACATTTCCAAATACCAGTCACTTTTGGCCCAAAACCTTCAGGCTCCTGCTAGAAAGCTAAAGATGAAGAGGAATTTCACCTTTCAACATGACAATGACCCCAAGCATACATCCAAATCAACAAAAGAATGGCTTCACCAGTAGAAAGTTAAAGTTTTGGAATGGCCCAGCCAGAGCCAGACCTAAATCCAATAGAAAATCTGTGGGGTGACATGAAGAGGGCTGGCACAAGAGATACCCTCACAATCTGACAAATTTAGAGTGCTTTTGCAAGGAAGAGTGGTCAAATATTGCCAAGTCAAGATATGCCATGCTGATAGACTCCTACCCAAGAAGACTGAATGTTGTAATTAAATCAAAAGGTGTTTCAACAAAGTAAAACATATACATTTAATCAGTTATAATAATACTGACTGACATACATGTATATAGCTTTTCTGTCCAGCAGGACCCACTGTTGGGTCACAAATCACTCCTGACACTCTTCTCCACCCACTCCATCTTGACTGTACTCTCTTCTTCATCTCTCTTCCACTGTTGACCCACAAACACTTAAGGGTGTGCACACTTATGCAACCAGCTTTATTTTTTATATTTTTGCCCTAACAGATTTGTTTGTTTTTCAATTGAATTATACAGGTTATAGGTCACATTAAAGGTAGGGAAATTTTGAAATGATTTATTGTGGTCTCATTTTTTTTAATCACAAAAACCTGGCATTTTAACAGGGGTGTGTACACTTTTTATATCCACTGTATGTGTGTGTGTGTGTGTGTGTGTGTGTGTGTGTGTGTGTGTGTGTGTGTATGTATATATATATATATATATATATATATATATATATATATATATATATATATGTGTGTGTGTGTGTGTGTGTGTATACATAAATATCATGTATATAAGTTATACTATGTTACAAAGCTTTTAAATGAAAATAAAAAAAAGCTTTTACTCAGTGTTCGCATCTCAACCAGCTCAGATATTTGGTTTAAAAATGTGTTGCAACTATAAATAAATAGTACAAGTCTAATTTAGAGGATAATTAAAATTTCTACCAGTTAAATGTACTGATCCCCTGACCCTTTTTCACAAACAATGAAGACTCACTGTGTAGCACATACAGAATAAGATAGAGGATCACTGTCTTTTTCCAATAAAATGCACGTGTAACTTGATAATGAGGAAGGAGGAAGTGCAAATTCTACTATTAAATCTTGCAACAAGAAAAGCTGGACTACAAAATCTCAGCTGTACATGCAGAAAACCTGTACTTGACATTTAATCAGTAGAACATCTCAAAACTAGTTTTTTGCCTCCTGCTCCCACCACATGTGGACCAACACCCTCCAGAAACTACAAACTTATATACTAACCTCATAGTGAATGTGATGATATGAGGTGGTGCCATCTGTGCAAGGGAGAGTAGGACAGTGTATGTGTAACATATGACAGCATAGCTAGCTGGAGTTTTGTAAATAATTTTATGTCATTTGAAAATCACACTGATTTGTACAGATGCTTGTGTTAAATATGTATTTGTAAAATTGCCTGTGTTAAAAATGCATCAACAGTGGGTCCTGCTGGACAGAAAAGCTATATATATGTATGTCAGTCAGTATTATTATAACTGATTAAATGTATATGCTTTAACAGAGAACTCTGGAAGAGAAAAGGTTAATCTCAGTCCAGATAATTTTGTAAATAGGTTGAAAATTAAATGAGTTGGTTTAGACCATAAAGATTTTATCTTACAGGTCTGATTTCAGCCAGAGACAAAAATGCCTAGGAAATCTAGGAGTAGGAATCTTACTGTATTATCCTTAGGGGTGAACTAATTGCTACCCTGAAGTGTGACAGTTTTTGAAATTGCTATATTGCTTTCAGATGGAGACCAGAAATGATGTCATTCTATAACCAACACTAACATGAGTTTTTAGATATTAGTGAGAGATATGACGGAACACTCACAGCAGCACTTTGCTTTTTGGAATCTGACAGGAAAGATATCTCACAGATATCTCACAAAACCACATACCTCTTTTTGCCTTGCTGTAGTAAGTAACTCGACACTTATCATCTTGCCTTGCTGTAGTTGTTGTTTGTCTTTCGGCTTTTCCCTGTTAGGGGTTGCCACAGCGGAACTCCGGTCCGCTAATGATTGGCAGTAGGTTTTTACGTGCTGGCTTGCCAGGCCTAACGCACAACCTTCAACGAAGGAACCCCCATTCACGCATGTCACCACACAGAAGATGCTCTAACTGAGAATCGAACGGCAATGTCTGTGAGGCGACAATGCTACGCAGTACCACCACCGCAGTATTATTAGGGAGCAGTAATTCTTTAATCAGTCAGGAAAATATAGTGAGATTAGTTTTTCTGTATCTGTGTGAATCTATCCAACTATGTTATGTTTTATATCTCCTGTGATTGAAACACTGGTGTTTATTGTAATTGGATAGTCTGTATTTCTCATTTTTTCTATTTTATTATTTATTATTAAATATTTCTATACCTTTTGCTGTGGCTGGTATTTTAGAGAATACGTTTAACATCTTAAGAGTACTTGTGCTTATTTTAGTGACACTGTGGATGCTCCTGAAAGCCTTGCTGCAGTGCTCAAACTCTACCATCTGTATTAGTATTGATTTTACTCAGTATAATTGGGTTCCCTTGTAAGAGCTTTAGAGTAGCTGACTGTTGGCAGTGTAAATGCCTTATAGTCTGGGCAGAGGGGGCACAATGGGTAAATCTGTTCCATCCTTTACCAAGTGTGTGTGTGTGTGTGTGTGTGTGTGTGTGTGTGTGTGTGTGTGTGTGTGTGTGTGTGTGTGTGTGTGTGTGTGTGTGTGTGTGTGTGTGTGTGTGTGTGTGTGTGTGTGTGTGTGTGTGTGTGTGTGTGTGTGTGTGTGTGAAATTCAAATATCCAAGTGTATGTGTCAGCTACTTGGAACAGGGACACAGAGCTCCAAAGTGGTCAGTGTGGGTTCTTGTTGGGGTGTGAAGAGAGTTCAGCCCCAGTGTACTCCCTGTGTGCTCTTAAGGGAAATTGTGCTTGGTGCAGCGAGCTGCATCTGAAAATACTGTGTGTATCCATTTTTGTTCCTAGTGGCCATCGCTCACCAGTGTCAGTGGTGAGGATTGAGGCTCCTTGATTACTGGCCCAGAGAAGGGACTGCCACAGTAAATAACACTATGGAAAGGAGAAATTCCCCAAAACATCAAATACTAGTCTTGGGTAATGCACTTTTTCATACTTTATCAACTGAGTCTCACTTTCTAGAGTACTGAGCACACGCAGGTTCATAGATTCATAGGTTCATAGATTAGTACTAGGCTAACTGCCCTCGTGGGCCATTTTAAGCCTAGCCACTTGCCCCATGTATGAATCAAAACTTGCACCTTGTGTCTGGAATGTAAACACCTTATCTATTACACCAACCTCCCCAAAATGCTCCCTTAAGTGTCAACCAAATGAATACACACACACGCATATATCAATTGACCGCTGTGAGAATGAAATCCCTTCTTACCTATTTACAAAGCACAGTACATAACACAAGTACCACTCCACAAGTCTAAAAGTAGTATTTTTATGAACACACAGACTCAGGTAGACTGCTGTGAGATTAGAACCCCTCACTATCTAGATACAGAAATTGGAGAATACAGTACTTACCTCATGCACCACAGAAACAAACTGTCTGAACCAGAACTTAAACTGTTTAGCCAGTTCATATCAGTCACAGGCTTTTGGAAGCATAGATTGTAGACCAAGTCTAAGGTCATAATACTAAAGAAGTGAATTATTCAACTCAGCCTCAAACCCAGGGCCTCAAGATCACTGTTCCTGCTGCTATACCTTAAGCTATAAAAGCAGTTGGCAGTAGGCTAATGTTACGAAGTTTCATTTGCCCTCATGCATTTGTGTTTCACATACATACGGAATAAGAATAAAGGACATGCAACTATGTGTCTATATTTATCTACTTTTTTCTTTTTTGTTTAAGAAAATGCTAAATTGATGAGCATTTGGGAAGAACTATTATAAACAGTGCCTGCATTTCATCAGTGGCACTGTTATCATGTACCACATTATTTAAATGGGAATATTGATATATGAGATGTGTAAATGCTGATTTCTCAGTCATTCACTGCATATATATATATATATATATATATATATATATATATATATATATACACACGTATGTGTGTGTGTGTGTGTGTGTGTGTATATATATATATATATATATATATATATATATATACATATATTTATATATATATATATACACATATATATATATAGATATATATATATATATAGGGTTAGCTCAAGGTTTGGCGACCTCAGTGTTAGTAGTTTTTGCCATGCGGGAGGCACAGCTTTCCTTATGTCAGTACAGGATAGTCAGTCCCCTACAAAAAATGAGTCTTACTTTTTTAATCAATAATTATATATATATATATATATATATATATATATATATATATAGGGTCATAGGTAGGTACTAGGCTATCGGCCCTGGGGCCTATACAAGCCCAGCCAAAAAGGTACCCTGGCTTTTGCCACCCAAGAAAATTATTTTCCTGTGCCACTGTCGAGCAGAGCTACAGAAGTGATCCCTGGGGTGAATTTCCTATTTCCCATCCAGTCATCAAGATTTTTCTTGAAGAGTGCTAATGAGGAGCTTTGTTTGATATAGATAGGTAGTTTAGGTCCCTAGAGTGTGTAGCTTGGATGGATTGGGATTTCTTTAAGTGGAGCATGTCCAACAGCTCTGGGTTTGACATAGCTTTGTATGTTAGGAAGAGATCACCTCTGAGTAGGCAATATGCGACGGAGTAAAGCTGGAGTTTTTTGAGATGGTCTGCGTAGTGCATCTGTTTGAGACTGGTAATCCTCTTTGTGAGGTATTTCTGTGTCCTTTCCAGTTGTTGTAGATGTCTTGTGAGGTACATACCAAAAGGGGCGTTGTACTCTATAATGGGTCTAATGAGTGATGAGTAGAGGGGAACAATGACCTCTTTTTTTCTGGATGAGAAACCTTTTGTGATGAGGTGTGCCATGTAGAAGGATTTCCTGGCTACTGTGGCAATGAGATTATCAAAGGAGAGACTACTGTCCACCTGTGTTCCAAGGTCTCTTATCACACTTTCGGTGTTAAGTATACTACTGGCTATGTGGTAGTTTATGGGTACAGAGTTTTTACCAAAGGGGGTGACAATACACTTTTTGGCATTGAGCTTCAGACCATGGCTTTGACACCAGGCATCTGTCTCAGTGAGGCCCTTTTGTAGGATGTCCACATCGTTAGGAATTTCGATTATGGCTCCTAGTTTGCAGTCATCTGTTAACTTCATTAGCCAAAGACCTTCTGTTTTAGCCTGCACTTCAGAGAAGTAGATACCAAACAGGAGAGGACCAAGGAATGAACCCTGTGGTACTCCACTTGTCACTGGTCTGAAGTTGGATTTGGAGTCTGCTACTTTCACAGTGTGGGTTCTGTCCATGAGCCATTTGGCAACCCATCTTGTGACATAGGGATTTATACCTAGTTTAGTGAGCTTATCTATAATTCCAGAGTGGGGGATGGTGTTGAAAGCGAGATCTAGATAAGCTGTGTGAACCACCTTACCCTCATCTGTGGCTTTGGTGACTGCTTTAAAGAAGTCAATCAGGTTTAGGAGACATGATCTGCCTTTTACAAGCCCGAACTGGGTAGGGTCCAGAGTTTGGAGATTACCAATGTCTTTGTTTATGAGTTCCATGATGATACATTCCATGGCCTTGCAGAACAGGCTCATCAGGCTAATGGGGCGGTAGTTCCCGGGGTCCGTTGTAGCTCCCCCTTTGTGTAGTGGGATAACCGTCATGGTGCACCATTCAGTGGGCACAAAGCCTGAGGTGAGGCTATGATTGAACATGGTACTTAGGTAGGGTGCCAGTTTATTCTGTAGTTCATGTAGAACGCTGCCTGGGATATTGTCAGGTCCCATGGATGCTGTGTTCCTGGCTTTGGAGAGTGTGTTTTTTACCTGTGCAGCTGTGATTACAGGAACTTTATATTCTTCCGGTATAGAAATGGGCCCTCTAGGGGGTGAGAGGGGGATAAAGTTAGCACTGAACCTACCTGCCAGGATGTTGGCAATATCAGTTGGTGTTGTATATTTAGTGCCATTGTGCTGTAACTCAGAGCAGATCTGAGTGTTGCCATTGGGATTCTTGACATAGCTATAGAATGCTTTGTGGTTGATATGCTTCTTAATGATACAGACCATGCACTCTGCTCAGCAACCTCCCTCCTTGAGAAGTAGATCATGCAATGCAATGAATCTCATTTGGCATGCAAATAATACAAACAGTTCTTTATCATGTAATTATACAGAACTAGGTACATATATACAGTTATGTCCATGTTGCAGTGTATTTTATACTAGGTCTGGAAATATGACCAAATCGTGTGACATAAAACTGAGAATTAGATTTAGCAACTGGAACTGTCTCGGTTGAAAGTGCAACCTTGGGAATATCTGGTACATTCTCAGTAATGGAAGTAGAGGTTAAAACACGTTCTGGGACGGGAACATTGTCTGACTTGCTTTGAGATCTAGAGCCTGTATCACAGGAACAATACTGCAGTAATGATTCTGGTACAGGAAGAAGATGTCTGTGATTTCTCCTGTACTCCACACCAGCTCGGTACATATACCTGTAACCTGACCAATCTGGTCAAAACTTTTTGCCTTTTGCATCCTCGCTGTCTCTCCTTCTTTCAATGGACAAAGAAATCTGCTCAGTTTATCATAACTGGACTTCTGGATAGAAAGATTCTTGAATAATTGGGCTTTGATGGTTCTGTTGCTCTTAGCTTTAGGCCTCAATAAACTGGAAGTAATAAGTAGCGTTGCTCTGGTTTGCCTGGATAGAAATCTTTGAGCAGGAGAGCCAAGTATATTGTCATGGGGTATGTTTCTGAGATTAAGTAAATTCAAAAAGGCATCGGTATTATCACACTTTGACCTTTCAAGTAATTGCTTTGCACTCTGGAGTACAAGTTCAGCTAGTCCATTTGAATGTGGATATTCAGAACTGCTAGTAACATGTACAAATTCCCATTCTCTTGCAAATTTCTGAAATAACTAACTAGTAAATTGAGTACCATTGTCAGAAATAACTGTGTGGACTACCATGGTCTGAGAAATGACATTTCTACTTAGTAGTAACAGTAGTGGATGTTAGATTAGGTAGTCGATCAGTCTCAGACCAGTCTGAATAAGAGTCAACCAATGCTAAGTAATACTGATTGTTCCATTCGAATATATCAGTAGCTACTGTTGACCAAGGTAGTTCAGGAACTTGACTTAGCTGAAGTGGTTCTGTTTGCAAATGCGGTTTAGTACTACTGCATACTGAACAAGAAGAAAGTATGTTATCAGTAATGAAGGCCAAAATACTAATTCTCTCATCCTCCTCTTAGTAGATGCAGAACCTGAGTGACCATGATGTAAAATCTGAATATGTTCATGTTGTAAGGAAGCAGGAACAATTGTAGGACCTTTGAAAATAATGCCATCTTCCATCAACATCTCATCTCTGTAATGAAAACACATTTGCACTTCAGGTGGTACACTTGATTGCTTTGATAGTCATCCAACATTAATGTAGTAGTTGAGCTTTTGCAGAATTGGATCAGTCTTGGTATGATCTTTCAACTCATCAAGTCTAGTGGCAGAGAAATTATGCACTGTCAAAGTGAAAACGCTCTGTGTCAAGCTGTTCCTTTGAATTTTTGGGTGATCTGGATAAGCCAGATAAAGAAGTTTGCCTTTTGTATAGACCATTTTGAAGTTGTACTTTTGCAATTTGAGCATCATTCTTTATAGTCTCACTGGAGCTGAATGCATAGGCTTCTTTAGAATAGTAACTAGAATAATAACTAGAGGTCGGTGATCAGTTTCAGTCTGAATAGCTCGACCACAGATATAATCATGAAACTTTGAACATGCAAATACTATTGCCAAAAGTTCTTTCTCAATCTGAGCATGTTGTAGTTCACTTTGGATAAGTGTTCTAGATGTATAAGTTACTGGTCTGTCTTCTTGAAGAATAACTGTGCCAAGACCAAATTTTGAAGCATCACATAAAAGCGTGACTGGTTTACTGAAATCATAGTATCTTGATGTAGGTGGGTGGCAATTTTCTGCTTAAGGTCTTCAAATGCCTTCTGGTGCTGTTCCAACCAAGACCACGTAACATATTTGCGCATCAACTCTCTTAAAGGTGCTATCAACTCACTGAAGTGTGGTATGAACTTGCCTAAATAGTTGACCATGCTTAAGAAGTGCTGTAGAGCTTGAGTAGTATCTAGTGCTGACATCTCAAGAATAGCTGCTTGCTTGGTTGGGTCTGGTTTCAAGCCAGTGTTGGTAAATAAATCACCTACATATGTGACTTCTGGTTGTCTGAATTTACACTTCAGAGGATTATGCTTTAAGGTCACTTCACGTACTCTGTCTAGAACTCTCTTTAGGTTTCTGTCATACTCTGCTTCACCATTGCCTCCAACTAATAAATCATCTGCTATTATGTCACAAGGGTAACCTGAAAAATTTTGCTCCATTGCACACTGGAAGACTTCACTTGCATAATTTGTTCCAAATATCATCCTTAGGAATCTGCATCTGCCAAACAGGGTACTGAAAGTAGTCAGTAATGAGGATTTGTGATCAGGCATCACTTGCCAAAATGAACTTTTTGCATCCAAGACAGAAAAAACAGTGGCATTTGATATCAGAGCTGTGATCTCTTCAACTGTACACATTGGATGATGTGGTCTCTTCAATGTTTTGTTCAGATCTCTTGGGTCAATACATATTCTGATTTCAGCTGAGCCTTTTCTGTGAGCAGCTACCATGGGCGATACCCATTCATTTGGTTCTGTAACTGGACAAATTACACCTTGCTGCACCATTTTATCCAACTGAGCCTTGACTTTATACTGCATAGTTATTTGAACTTTTCTTGCTGGTCTGACTACAGGAGTGACATCTGAGTCTAAATTCATGGAATACACAACTGAAAGTTTGCCTAACTTGTCATTGAAAACATCAGCATACTCTGAGAAAATGGCTTCAGAAAAATTGGAACTAGGATATGCATTTATATGATTAATTTCTTTGGTAAAAGAAAGCAGATTCATTCTCAAACTGTCTCTGAGACCCAATAATGATTGCACAGGTCTTCGAACTACATAGAATAACAAGCTGTAACCATTCTTAGCCAAATAACATGAAAGCATTACTGAGCCTTCAGTTTGGATTTCTTCATCTCCATAAGCAACAAGTTTCACACTAGCGGCTATATTGAGTTGTTCATTAGTTCTCACTTCAGCAAATGTGTCTGCTGATATAACATTACACTTTGAACTAATGTCTGCTTTAAGCTCAGTGGATTTACCAGTGATCTGGGCAGTACAAAACGCTTTGCTCTTTGCCAACAAATTCACTGCATCAACTCTTTCACCAATTACTGATACACCATGTACATAGAAAGTGGAGTTGCAGTTTACTTGATCAATTTGCTTTTTTGAGTGACCCTTCTTTACAGCTGTGTGGGGTTTACTTGATTTGCAAATGTTTTGAAAATTGTTTCATTTTTTACGCTTGTGACATTGCTGCCCAAATGCTAAGTATTTTTCTCTTTTAGATTCATGATTGGCACCATAATTGAAACAGTTAACAGTAAAGCTGGACTTGGGATTTGCTGATTCACATTTGTACTGCACTTAGCATGCTCCTTTCTTAGAACTTGCTGGAAATCGATATGATAATTCATTCTTAACATTGATATTATTATATAAAATTCAAAAAATCCAGTTTATAATTTTTGGTACAGTTTTGAAGGACTAGTTATGTATTGTTCTACACAGATCCTTATTGTATGCTATGACAGTCTGAAAGACCAACAAGTCATTAGGGGATAGGCCATAGGTTGACAATGTACTTTGTGTGCTCAAAGCTTGTTGGTTTTCAATACATTGCAACCAACAAAATAGGTTGCTATTTTCCCATAAACCAAAAATCTCTCTGTGTCTTATCAGGGAAATCCCTTGTAATAGTAAATTTGTCTCTAAGACAGCTCCTAAGGATTCTTACTAGCAATACCTAACTAAAGGATTTCAAGCATCATTATCAATGGAAGATAAAACAAACATTTTATTTCCAGTTAAACTAACTTCTTATTCACAATTCTGGAGGATTTTTCAGTGGAAATTTCTACACAGATCCTTTATGACACCTGAGAAACTCTCAAAAAGGAACCCATCAAACAACAAGTTATGTTGGAGTTGTCATGTGTCCACTAATGCTGACTGGTCTCATACTTTTTTAGGACTGTACTAATATTAAACCATATTGGAATGAGATTAACAAATTTCTTCAAGCTATCTATACTGATATATTTGTTTTGGCAAAGTCTTTAATTTTATTGAATGTTAATAGTAATAATATGAAGAAAGATGATCTGTATTTGTTGTGGACAATGTTAGCAATAGCCAGAAAATGTATAACTAGAAGATGGAACTCTAATGTAGCACCCACAATGGAGGAATTCCTATCATCACTGAAGAAATGCATACTAATGGAGAAAAGAACTAAAGAGTTAAGGACTTTTCCTAAGCCATTGGTTAATAGTCCGTGGAGGAAAGTTTTGAATTTGATTGATACCCTACAGATGGAAACAAACTCTTCCTAACTATCATAGTTTATATATTAACTTATTATTTAATTACAAATGTTTGTCAGGCTGAATGTAAATACTGTTAATAGTTATTGAATGTTATGAATGTATTAAATTATTGTGTTATTTCATCAAAATAAAAATCATTTGAGTAAAAAAAAGAGCTTGCTGGAAATCTACATGGTTTCCCTGGTGAGCCAGCAGGGGCTGTGGCTTTCATGTGCTTAGGCCTATTTCTGTTTGCCATGTGTTGCATGCTATCTGCATTTGCTCTGGAGCCTGCTCAAACCATGCTCTTGTCACGTGCAAGCATACTTGTGGGTTTTTCTGTAACTTCATGGATTTGACAAATCTCTGTGGCTGTACTCAACATTAAATCACTGTCATGAAACAAAATCTTTCTCACAGCAGGACTATTAATACCACACATGAGCCTGTCTTTTATTAACTCATCTTTTAAGTCACCAAACCAACACATATTAGCTTTGTTTCTCCGGGCAGTAATATTAGCTGCAAACATTTCCCCTGGTTTCTGATCTCTTGTGTAAAACAAATGCCTGTAATGTAATATTTGTCTGGGGTTCACACATTTCCCTGCATTTGTGCTTGAAACACTCAGTGTCTTCCCTTGATTCAGCCTCTACAACAATATGAGGATTTTCACCTTATCCCTCATATACTGCTGGTGCATATACAATGAATGTTCTCTTTCAGTGGCCTCTGAACTAGCTAAGTTTAAAAAAATGAATACCCTGGTGCATGCATCTTTGTCTAAATAAGATAATTGTATAAAAATATCACACTCTTGCTCAAATATTCTCCAATTCTCTGCAATATTCTGATCAAATACAAGTGATAAGGGCTTTCTAAATCCATCTGCCATATTGACACATGCCAGTGAAGGGTTTTGCAAATATGCACGAACACACACACAGATATGCCAGAAATGTATGCCAGTATTCATAACTTTGTCCAGTAGCATAACAAGCCTCTGAATAACTGAACTTTGTGCTATAAGTTGCTCAACCACTGTAATACTCTTGAAATTGCCATATTGCTAAAGTAATTTATCATCATTTTGAGAAACATTTCAAATAACTGCATGGTGCGAATGAACTTGGCAGGAGTTGAAATTGCTGTACTGCAAGAAATCACCTCTTATCAGGGTAAGAAACATTTCAAATAACTGCACAGTGTGATTCAACTGGGCAGAAGTAGCTCAGAATCAGAAACATTTTGAAAAAATTGCACTTTGGAAATAAACAGTATACAGCACACTAAAATTTCCCCAAAATGGCGGTACCTTGCTAGATAA
The DNA here is from genome assembly GCF_019279795.1 of Protopterus annectens. NCBI lineage: Eukaryota > Metazoa > Chordata > Ceratodontiformes > Protopteridae > Protopterus > Protopterus annectens. Next base: position 707,406,826 of record NC_056734.1, read on the forward strand.
TTGTTTACATTGCAAGAAGCACTTTGTAATGGCGGAACTTTGTGAATAGACACACCCAACACAAGAAATGTTTTGAAATGGCTATACTTTGATTGTACTTCACAAAATAGTTGCACTTTGCACACATATGAACTCTTCAGAATACATGCACAGTAATAAGCACACACTGTAAGCTTTTTTACGCACTTTGAGATACTTTGAATAACTCTAGTTATGCCCGTGATACAAAACAAAGTCGTAGTTATGCCAAAACACAGCATTTTGCCAAAAAACATGCAGTTGTCTTGCTTAATTTATGCTTAATGTGCCCATTCTGCTCTTATTATATTTGTTTTGCTTGTTTAAGCCCTTTTCATGCGCATTGTACTTTTCTTGTTTTACTCTAAACATGCCCATTTTGCCTTAAACACACTCATTTTGCTTTTCTGGTAATCGTTTCATCAAATATCTTAATCTTAAATATTTTGCTTAGTTAATAAACCTTTTGTGCCTCACACTTGTTTAATAATGCTGTTTGTGCCCTTGTAATGCTCAGTTTTATATTTTTTATAAGATAAGCCGTTCATGCAAGTTTTCATTACCTTTGGGTCTTTTCTGGCTCTTTTTTGTGCTCATTTCTCTTAGCTTATCTTCACTGTCATCTCTGCAGCTCATGGGACTGAATATCAATCTCTGGAATCCCAGTTCTGACACCGTGTTGCTCATCTAGTCAGGATACAATAGACAAGTTTTCCTGGGTTCTGTTCAAGCAGCTTTATTATGTACAACATTACGACAGAAGCTTACTGACTTTAACTTAGGTTACTTATATACAAACTAACTATTGCATTCACACATACTCACTCTCTGGCTGTACTCTCAAAATCGCACTGGGTATAGCACGTGCCTACTACTTAAATGTGCACGTTCAATCCTTGATATGCTAAAGATACAGCACATGCACTCTGCTCTATACCTTCAGTCTTAATTTCTCATCTCTTCACCCATTTTCAGCTTAGATTCTTTCCAGGTAATACCTGCTCCCAGACCTTCTTCGTCTATCTTTCTCTATGCTGTTAATTGATTTTCTGTTCTTAAAAACTGTTGAATGAATCCAGATTGGCTGCAGCTCCTCATCATTCCTCCTTACTATTGAGGGGTGAATGATCTTTCAGGACCTGCAAAGTCCTTGCATGCATGCATGTAACCTTCATGCCTTGATAGACTGGCAGGTTTCACTCCAACACTCTTTTTAGCAACCATACATTCCTCTCAGATCTATGCATCCTTTCCATCGAAATATCCAAACTGCAGGCCAGCTGCTCACCTTTGTTTTCAGCTGCTATATAAAAGTTATGGAATCTTTACTTTCCATTGTCTTTCTTAGTTTCCCACAGTGTCTTACAAAATTGGCTAGGCTTAAAAGAGCCCACAAAAGTAGTTACCCTAGTACTAATCTATGAACCTATGAGACTTCTCGGCATCTTCCCCCCTCAAAATACATCTCTGTCTGTATCATATCATAAATGTTAATGAATCTTAAACTGCACATCATTGAAACCATGTGATCGAAGTTCTGTAACACTGAAAAAAAAACAGAAAACTGTTTTTGCAAGAGGCAAGCTCCCTTACACCACCATCTTTGATCATCTTTGTAGTGCCTCACCATTTCAACTCAAGTTTTATAATGAATAAGTGTAAGTGCAAACACAAGAAAATGAAATAGACTGTCATAACTATATTCTTCCTAGCACTGACCAGTGTGCAAGCCACTACATTATTGTCCGCATTTCTTAATATTTATTATTTCTCCAGGATTTATTATTATGTTAAGGAAGCAATGTTTTTCATTTTTATTGACAACTTCTGATAGAAATATACAAGATTAGGAATTAACTAAAATTGTGTTTTGCAGTGTAGTCTTAAAAGTTCTAAAATTCTTATATATTGCTTCCAAAAAGATTTGTATACAACTATTTAAGTGGCTAATTAAACATTTTTAGAAGTGGTGCATTACAAGTTCCCATCTGAAAGATATGTTCATTAGACATATTAATTAATTTGAAGTTGCTGTCAAAAGTTCACGCTTCTGGTCTGGAAAATTTAACTTTAATTTAGCATCTTTGTTTCTGAACCAGGATTATACCAAAAATTAAACAGACATAATTAATAACTTCAAATAAACTTCCTGATTATCCTAAGTCTAGCCATATTAAAATCAGAACTTTAACAAACAACAAACACAGAATTTGCAGAAGAAAATGTTCCAATGCACTGAACATGCATAAACAGATAGGGGAATGTATATACATGCAGCACATTTCAGTGTTATCTCCTCTGCTGTAAAGCGATTCATTGCTGTTATTTCCTTTATGGTTGTTTAATTGCTGTAATGCCTCCTTCTCTGGTTTCATCATATTCGTTTCATGGTTTGCAAACCTTTCCCATTATTTTTTATTTTGTATTGCTTCACCTTCAAGTAATTCTCTGCGGAATGCTGTCTAACAATTGATATGTAAGAGATCTCATTAAGGCTGTCATTTTAATGCATGAAACCAATTTTAACAACTGGCATTTTTTTTAGTGATCGCATTGATGTCCAAGTTGTTGGTTCAAATTCTAATGTTGACGTTCTATATCCTTATAAAAATGACCATTTTATGAGTTCAGCAGGAATATCAGATGACAGTGATGTTGATGGTGATGAGACTGTATGGGCTCCTCCATATCATAGTGAAATTCATAGTGGAAAACATGAATAGAATGGAAATTTACCCCAGGACTGCCCCTTGTTACTAATGTACAGACAAAATACAACAACCACGAAACCACCAA